>NC_081554.1:161609705-161965955 GCF_963082655.1 Stomoxys calcitrans | reverse complement strand
CCTCTAATGAGTCAAGAAGTCAAGATTCAAGACCGGTTTATAAGGCAGCTACAATATATCAGGTTATTGATCGATTTGAACCTAATTTAGCACAGTTGTTGGAAGTTGTAGCGAAACACGTCGCTCAAAATTTCATTTCAATCGGATAGGAATTGCGCCCTCTAGAGGCTCAAGAAGTCAAGACCCTAGATCGGTTTATATGGCAAATATATCAGTCTACGGACCGATTTAAACCATACTTAGCACAGTTATTGGACATCATAACTGAACTCGTGGTGGAAAATTTCATTCCAATCGGATAAGAACTGCGCCCTCTAGAGACTCAAGAAGTCAAGACCCCAGATCGGTTTATACGACAGCTATATTAGGTTATGACCGATTTAAACCATGCTTAGCACAGTTGCTGGACATCATAATAAAACACGTCGTGCAAAATTTAATTTCAATCGGAAAAGAACTGCTTCCTCTAGAGGCTCAAGAAGTCTAGACCCAAGAACGGTTTATATGGCAGCTATATCAAAACATGGACCGGTATGGCCCATTTACAATCCCAACCAACCTATACTAACAAGAAGTATTTGTGCAAAATTTTAAGGGGCTAGCTGTACTCCTTCGAAAGTTAGCGTGCTTTCGACAGACAGACGGAGGGACAGACCTACGGACAGACGAACGGACATGGCCAGATCGACATAAAACTTTACTGACTGAAAACTTAATTTTGCCAACGAGTTCTTAAAAAGTCTTCAACGCATTCCCTCTTAAGAAACATTTTAAATTTTCGGACCTTCTTAAAATACGCTTTCGTCGTTGTATCATAGTATTTCAGATAAAATTAAAAATATTAGAATTTAAACAAGTCGTTGGTATATCACATTTTATGCAGCAAGTTCATTTTAGATGTTGTTAAGTTCTATGCCGCATAAAAGAAAGGAAAAACACTTTTCCTTCAAACCCTATTGAAAGTCACCATATCCTCTAGCATTAAGGATCAGTGTCACATAGAAAATGCAATCATCATTGCCCAAAGGACAAAAGCACACAGAGATATGTACACACCCACCGAGACAGAGAGAGTTGTTTTCCAACAAAATGTCTCATCAATGTATTTATGTCCTATTTTATGTTCATTGCTGTCATCGCAGAACAGAGTGCATAACAGGAAAATCCTCTTTAAAATCTAAATTCAATACTTAATATTTTGTTTATTGGACAATTTTATAGAACAGCAAATCGAAGAGACACACAGAGATAGACAAATAGAAGAGAAAAAGACATTATCATGAATTTATGGGGATAAGGAAAGGAAGGGAGGAGGGAAAAACAAGCTAGAGGAATACAAACAGAAAATAAGCCGCTTATGCTTTTAGTCTAGAAGATTCAAGGTAGTTTTCTCCCTTTAACACAAAACAAACAAAAAAAGTTTAAAGGAAAGAATCTTGACATTAACTATTAAGGAGATAAAAGAATAGACAGACAGTCAATCACAAGGGCGTGTTGAAGTTGGAAATTTTTCAGTTCATAAAGTGAGAAAGCAAACTGGTGAGGTAGGTTCAAACCATAAGTCATATAAAGATAAAGCAAAACATAGACTCCATAGCAAGTTTTGAGTAAAGCTTTCGGGTTGAAATTGAAATTTTGTACCTCATCAAGAATACCTCCTCTCTTGACCTTTGGCTTCATTTACCAAAAGCAATAACACACACATATACACACAAAATGTTTATTTTTTTTTATTTTTTGAGGAATTTTAATATTCACAACATAAACCCATTCGCCGCGTTGTTATTATCGATGACGGTGATGATAACCTGAATGCTAACGACAATTTGTAATGGCAGCACTCAAAAAATGAAAAAAAAAAAAACTACGTGGCCACATTAATATTTATGATTTGAAGCCATTTACATGACAAAGATAAGCATTTCCGGATGGAAGCGTTTAAGTGACTTCACTTTGAGGCCATATAGTCTCCAGCTTGCCTGGCTTGTTCTTCTCCCTTGAATAGCTATAAATTGAGCTGACAGTTAATTTGCAAATAGAAAAAAATTTAACAGGCACCTAAAAGTAGGCTTTATGGAATATTCAATGTTATTTGCGCCTTATTTATATTGAAATTTCCACACCTCCTACACCTAAGCACAGTGGGAAAATGTGAGATTAAAGTTAAAATTAATATAGGTTTTAGTAACCTCCACCATAGGAGGAAGCTGGATAGCACCATTGCGCAGAGGTTAGCATGTCCGCCTATGACGCTGAACACCTGTGATCGAATCCTCGCGAGACCATTAGAAAAAATTTTCATCGGTGGTTTTCCCGTCCTAATGATGGCGATGTCTACCACCGTAGCGCATAGGTTAGCATGTTCGCCTATGTCGCTGAACTCCTGGGTTCGAATTCTCGCGAGATCATTCGAACAAATTTTCAGCGGTGATTTTCTCCTCCTAATGATGGCGACGTCCAACACCGACGTCCAGGTTTCCTACAGTTGCCTCCATTATACCGCGATTGTATGACCTAATGCTATCCTCTATCGATTATCCCATCGCCTTAAGTCTCATAGCCGCAGTGGCTGCCTCACACTTAATATGTATATCTATGGGTCGGATATCTAGACTAGTTTTCAGCACCCTAGTGGGCGTTGTCCTCATCGCTCCACCTATGCCAAACCAGATCTTCTCTGATCCTTTTGTATTATCCTCACATATCCATTGCAGTCCACCACACTGCCGAGGCGTAACTAACTATTGATCTAATCACGCTTCTATAGAGCCAGTGGACTATCCTCGGATTTCGAGCCTACGGGCCGTCTACATAGTGCCCAACTTGACATTTCCAATTCAGTTTCCTGTCCAAGATTAATCCTAAGTATTTGACTTTGTCAGATATCGAGTTTGTTCTATTGAGGAAATGTTGTGCGTCAAATTGGCCCACCTTCATCTTCCTCGTGAACAGGCAGATTTCAGACTTCTCTGGGTCAACATTGAGACCCCTAAGTTTAGCCCAGTCAATCTGCAAGACCCTTACGACCCTGCTTCATCGCTGGTTCTAGATGAAGACCACCGTAGCGCAGAGGTTAGCATGTCCGCCTATGACGCTGAATGCCTTTTTTTCGAATCCTGGCTTGAACATCACAAAATTTACCAGCGACGGTTATCCCCTCCTAATGCTGACGACATTTTTGTGTACTTGACCATGTCAAAACTTCTCCCCAAAGTGGTGTCGCTCTGCGGCACGCCGTTCGAACTCGGCTATAAAAAAGGTGGTCCCTTACCATCGAGCTCAAAATTGAATCGGACAGCACTCAATGATTTGTGAGAAGTTTGCCCCAATTCCTTAATGGAATGTTCATGGGCAAATTTGCATTTGCGATGATGGCGACATTTGTGAGGTACAATGCCAAAAAACTCTCTAAAGAGGTGTCGCACTACGGCACGCCGTTCGGACTCGACTTTAAAAAGGATATCATTGAGCTTAAACTTGAATCGGACTACACTCAGTGAGATGTGAGAAGTTTGTGGCTAATCCTTACTGGAATGTTTATGGGCAAAATTTAGATTTTTTTCAAGAAGGGTTTGAAATATGATACTGTAAAGAGATTTTTTTAGTTTTCATAATTGTTAAAGTTATCTCTCCAACGCTTGCCCTTACTTTGAAACCTTCAGAATTTAAAAAATAGTGATTTTACATGTTACAGAGTAATCGATTTTGGTACATATGCAGAATAATTTTCAGAGAATGATGAAATCGGCCCATAAAGACCGATCTCCCAATTTTACATCTTTAGCTCATAGAAGAAATGTACGTGCTTAGCTCACTGGAGGCCACCGTAGCAAGGAGATAAGCGAGTCCGCCTTTGACGCTGAATGCCTGGGATCGAAACCTGGTGAGAAAATCTGAAAAAAATTTTTAACATTGGTAATTCCCTCCTAATGCTGTTGACATTTGTGAGGTTCTGTACTATTTAGTATGACAGCCATATAAAAACCTCTTCAGAAGTTGTCGCACTGCGGCACGCCTTCCCGACTCGGAATTGAACTTCAGACTTGAATCGGACAGCATTCATTGATGTGAGAGAAGTGTGCCCCCTTTGTATACCCACCAACGAAGGATGGGGGTATATTCATTTTGTCATTCCGTTTGCAACACATCGAAATATCCATTTCCGACCCAATAAAGTATATATATTCTTGATCAGCGTAAAAATCTAAGACGATCTAGACATGTCCGTCCGTCTGTCTGTTGAAATCACGCTAAAGTCTTTAAAAATAGAGATATTGAGCTAAAACTTTACACAGATGCTTTTTTGTCCATAAGCAGGTTAAGTTCGAAGATGGGCAATATCGGACTATATCTTGATATAGCCCCCACATAGACCGATCAGCCGATTTAAGGTCTTAGGCGAATAAAAACCACATTTATTATCCGCTTTTGATGAAATGTAGGACAGTGAATTGTGTTAGGCCCTTTGACATCTCTCATCAATTTGGTCCAGATCGCTCCAGATTTGGATATAGCTGCCATATAGACCGATCCTCCGATTTTGGGTCTTAGGCCCATAAAAGCCACATTTATTATCCGATTTTGCTGAAATTTGAGACAGTGAGTTATGTTAGGCCCTTCGACAACCGTCGTTAGTTTGGCCCAGATCGATCCAGATTTGGATATACCTGCCATATAGACCGATCCTCCGATTTAGGGTCTTAGGCCCATAAAAGCCACATTTATTATCCGATTTTGCTGAAATTTGGGACAGTGAGTTGTGTTAGGCCCTTCAACATCCTTCGTCAATTTGGCCCAGATCGGTCCAGATTTGGATATAGCTGCCATATAGACCGATCTCTCGATTTAAGGTTTTGGGCCCATAAAAGGCGCATTTATTGACCGATGTCGCCGAAAGTTGGGACAGGGAGTTGTGTTAGACCCTTCGATATCTCTCTTCAATTTGGCACAGATCGGTTCATATTTGAATATAGCTGCCATATAGACCGATCTCTCGATTTAAGGTTTGGGGCCCCTAAAAGGCGCATTTATTGTCTGATGTCGTCAAAATTTGGAAAAATGAGTTGTGTTAAGCCCTTCAACATCCTTCTTCAATTAGGCTCAGATCGGTCTAGATTTGGATATAGCTGCCATATAGACCGATCTCTCGATTTAAGGTTTTGGGCCCATAAAAGGCTCACTTATTGTCCGAAGCCGCCGAAATTTGGGACAATGAGTTAAGTTAATCCCTTCGACATTTTTCTTCAGTTTGGCTCAGATCGGTCCAGATTTGGATAGAGCTGCCATATAGACCGATCTCTTGATTTAAGGTTTTGAACCTCTAAAAGGCGCATTTATTGACCGATGTCGCTGAAATTCGGGACTGGGAGTTGTGTTAAGCCCTTCCATATCTTCAATTTGGCCCAGATCGGTCCAGATTCGGGTATAGCTGCCATATAGACCTATCTCTCGATTTAAGGTCTTGCGCCCATAAAAGGCGCATTTATTGTCCGATTTTCCCAAAATTTGGGACAGTGAATTGTGTAAGGTCCTTTGACATCCTTCTGCAATTTGGCCCAGATTGGTCTAGATTTGGTTTTAGCTGCCATGTAGACCGATAGCTCGATTTTAAGTCTTGGCCCCATAATAGGCGCATTCATAACCCGATGTCACTGAAATTTGCCTTTTCGACATCCGTGTAGTATATGGTTCAGATCGATTTATTTTTAGATATAGCTACTTAAAACCAATATTTTGTTATACACAATTGAACAATGACTTGTACTTATAAGTATTTGGTCCAAGTCGGAACATATTTCGATATAGCTGCTATGAGGCATAAGGTATGCATTTTTCACCTGATTTTGACTAAATGTGGTTTACATATATTCCCGAGGTGGTGGGTATCCAAAGTTCGGCCCGTCCGAACTTAAGGCCTTGTGCAATGTGCATCCGTTTTGCTGAAGCTTGGTACGTAAAGTATACTTATGTTCTTCAATACTTACCC
Source organism: Stomoxys calcitrans (assembly GCF_963082655.1). Classification (NCBI taxonomy): domain Eukaryota; kingdom Metazoa; phylum Arthropoda; class Insecta; order Diptera; family Muscidae; genus Stomoxys; species Stomoxys calcitrans. The sequence goes on along the minus strand of NC_081554.1, from coordinate 161,959,969 downwards.
AAAAGTCTTCAAGTCTTCCCTTACAATCCCATCCAGATTGGTCCATAAACGTAAATAGATATAGCCTCCATATGAATCGATCTATTGACTGGGTTTCTTGAGTCTCAAGAAGCCTTAGATTCGCCCGCTTTAACTGAAATTTGGTAGACTAAGTTCCCAGGCCTCCATATTCGCCTCATAAGGTCCATGAAAAGATATAGCCTCCATAAAAACCAATGTCCCATTATAACTTCATAGGATCCAAATTGTCTCAATCGCCACCCAATTTTTAATTTTAACATAACCCGTTTTACTTACTTGAGCTATTCGAAAAACATTTTTCAATAATTGTTTAAACCAAACATTTAAATCCCCTATTTACTCCACAAAAACCACATTTAGGATGGCAGCCACTGTAACTGCCATCATAAATAAGAATAATATTTTGAATAAATATTGTCATGTGTCAATTGAAGAAAAATTCCCAAAGTCAACAGTATGAACATTTACTTGCCGACTCTTAGGTTTCGCATCTCTAGCAGAAGAACAACAAAAATCCATAGCTAAGATGGTTCAAGTGAGTGAGTGGGATTGTGTGTATGTGTATGTGTTTATGTCATAGTACGCCTAAGTGTATGCATCTAGTTCTTCTTGTTGTTTGCCCTTTGTTGTTGTTGCTGCTGTTATGTTTACTTGAAATGTGTTATTTATATTTACTTTCGAATGCCTTCATACATCCACACAATAAGTCTGCTTCCCTACCTCTCTAAGACTGTTATAGGGGCAACCATCTACCTCACTGTCAAGTAGTCTCGCCCCTCTCCCCCTTTCATTCATACCGGTATTGTGCGGTATTTTTATTTACACATCACTTGAATTTTACAACATTTCCATGTTGCTGTTCCTGAGGTTGCTGCTGCTGCCAATTGTATAGCCTGGTGTCAAGGTGGATCTTGCCTGCCTCGTTGGTCTACACCGCAAATGTTTTTGGGTGTAAAAATTGCTTTCCGACCAATGACAAAGCTGCAAACCAAATAGATTTGGATTTATTTGTTACAAATGCGCTGCGTCCCTCCAGCACACATGTTTGCCCTACGTCATGCATGTACAACATGAAATGTGTCAACAAAAAACATTTTTCATTGCTATTTATGTAAATGTTAGTTGGTTGCTTGCTTGGCTATGGAGAAAATTTAAATAATTTATTCAAAAGCAAAAGCATAGGAAATTTATTGCAACAAAAGATGGGAAAAATAAAGAAAAATATCCGCAGTGGATCATTTAACATGAAATGATTTTTAAGAATGGTGATAAACTCAAACAAAAGCCTTGAAAATGGTTTAGACAGTTTTGACAGGAGCTAAATTAAGCAACACTTGTGATAGAGGAAACAATTATGGGTATATGGAATTAAGAGTGAGGTTCTAGAGTAAGAGATAAAAAGTTATTTGAAGGTAATCAAGCCTTCGATGGATTCTGATGTTATCGATAGATCCCTCACACTGTAAGGCGCTGGCTTTAAAGAAAACCTGACAATAGAAACAGACGATTTATTTGAAGCATACAAGTTCGCCGGAACGAATGGCATACCATTTGGTGTGATTTAAAAGGCAGGAGTTTTTGCGTTAGAGATGACAAAGTTAGGTTTTAGTGGCAGTCTGCCATCAGACTCACTTAGACGTTTTCGCCCATTGTGATACCACAGGAATAGAAGAACGAAGATGCCTTCTAGTTCCTACCGCTGAAACATCCAGGTCGCTTTAAAAGCCCAACAACTTGCGAATGTTCACATCGGCTAAATCAGACAGGTTCTCAAAAAACTGAGAATCTTAAGTGGAACTCCTTCTGACTTCTAGTGCGGGACACACACACAGAATCTCTTCTTCTTCGATGTCCTCACAGCTTCTGCAAAAGTCGTTGCTGGCAACCTTGAGTCTGTCAGCATGTTTTCCGATTACACAGTGACCTGTTATGACGGACACAATGACTGAGACATCTGTTCTAGCTAATGACAACAAAGCGGTAGACCTCTTCAAGTCTAGATTAGGCCACATAGTTTTGGAATTTTCACAGCCCGCTCTTTGTGACCATCTACCATTCGTTGCCCTTCGGGCCTGGTCTTGAAATCTTAGCTTACATGTCGCTAGAGGCATATCCACAGACTTCAGTTGCTCTAGAATGTGTAGGGTAGTTCCTAGTCTCGCAAGCTCGTCCACTTTACAATTCCCTGGGATATCTCTGTGCCCCTGCACCCAGAACAAGTGAATTTTTAACTGTTCCGCCATCATGTTTCGCCCATTGTGTTACCACAGGAACAGAAGAAGGAATTTACGTTCTAGTTCCTACCGTTGAACCATCCAGATGTTCACATCTTCTAAAACAGACAGGTTCTCAACAAAATGATAACCTAAAGTGGAACTCCTTCTGACTGCTAGTGCAGGACACACACACAGAAGGTGTTCTATAGTCTCTTCTTCTTCGATGTCCTCGCAGCTTCTGCAAAAGTCGTTGCTGGCAACCTTCAGTCTGTCAGCATGTTTTCTGATTAGACAGTGACCTGTTATGACGGACACAATGACTGAGACGTCTGTTCTTGCCAATGACAGCAAAGCGGTAAAGCTCTTCAAGTCTAGATTAGGCCACATAGTTTTGGAATGCTCAATGCCCCCTCTTTGTGAGCATCTATCATTCGTTGTCCTTCGGGCCTGGTCCTGAAATCTTAGCTTACATGTCGCTAGAGGCATACCCACAGGTTGTTCCTAGTCTCGCAAGCTCGTCCGCTTTACAATTGCCGGGGATATCTATGTGCCCCGGCACCCAGAACAGGTGAATTTTGAACTGTTCAGCCATCTCGTTAAGAGATCTGTGACAGTCGAGGACGGTTTTTGTGTTCAGAAAAACGTTCTCCAGGGATTTCATGGCTGCCTGGCTGTCTGAGAAGATATTCATGCCAGTTATCGTTATGACATTATATCAAAGCCATTCCACCACTTCCTTAATTGCAAGAATCTCCGCTTGATACACACTGCAGTGGTCGGGTAGTCTTTTAGATATGACCAGTTCTAGATCTTTAGCGTACACATCAAAGTCCACCTGGTCGTCTAGTTTGGAGCCATCCGTTTTAAAGTCTATATAATAGCTATTACCAGGGATACCATAGTTCCAATCGGTTCTATCAGGAATATTAGTACAGTACATGTTATCAAAATACGGCTCAGGTAGGGTGTGAACCACACTGCCTGAAACATTGGATATTGTTTCAAGGATAACACAGTGTCCGTACCCGCCACATGACCAATAAGAAAGCTCCTTTAGCCTCATGGCAGTGGTCGCAGCAATTTGCCTAGCCACAATGTGCAGAGGCATTAGTTGTAGCATTAAATTCAGTGTATCAGTTGGTTTCGTCCACAGTGGGGCTGTGATGCGCAAACAAGTCATCCTTTGGATTCGGTAAAGTATTGAGCAGTTGGTGGACTATTGAAGCGCCGTCCACCAGACCACAACACCATATAGCATTATAAGTCTGTCAACTGCAGTATGTACCCCAGTATAGAAGTCTATGTAACATCTATTATCAGGAATATCATAGCTCCAATCGGTTCTATCAGGAATGGTGGTACTGTACTTGTTTTCTAAAAACGTCGAAGTTAGGGTATCACCTACAGTGCATGGAACATCGAACATTGTTTCAATGATAACACAGTGTCCTTAGCCGTCACATGACCAATGAGAATGCTCCTTTAGCCTCATGGCAGTGGTCGCAATAATTTGTCAAACCACAATGTGCAGAGGCACTAGTTGTAGCATTAAATTCAATGCATTAGATGGTTTCGTCCACAGTAGCGCTGTGATGCACAAACAAGTCATCCGTTGGATTCGGTAAATTATTGAGCAGTAGGTGGACTTTTGAAGCGCAGTCCACCACACCACAACACCATATAGCATTATAGGCCTGACAACTGCAGTATATACCCAATGCATGATGGGCGGTCTAAACCCCTAAATATTAACAATGGCTCTCATGCAGATGTATAGGTCTAGAGTTGCCTTTCTTGCCCTTTCCAAAATGTTGGATTTGAAGTCAATTTCCTGTCCAGCAAAACACCCAGATATTTTGCGCTTTCTCTAAACGGAACATTTTCTCCTCCCAAAGAGACAGATGCCACTGACAACTTGTATCTCCTGCTGAAAAGAACTACTTCTGTCTTGCACGGATTTACGCCTTGACCTTATGGTGAAAGAATCCTTGAAGAGCTTCCAACCATTTAAGTCACTCGGACCTTAGAATATTAAGGCGTTTCTACAGAAGTACAACGACTATCTGGCGCTTCATCTGGCCAATAGACTATCGTGCCTAAAACTGGCATATACTCCGAAATCCTGTCAAGGGTGGTGTTTATACCCGAGCCCGGTAAGGCAAGTGATGCGAAAAAAAAACATAAAACGTATTGTGGACACCATGATAAAGAGTTGGACATCCAGCGAACTGCTTGAATACAAACATTATGCCTATGTCAGGGGAAGGTCGGTGGAGACTTCGAGATTATGCATAGCATAGAAGAATCCTTCGATGCCAAAACGTACACCCTAGACGTAAAGCGGTATGCATTGACATCGAGGGAGCTTTTAACAATGTGCGGACCGACACACTGATCCAATCCTTAGACCAGTACAGGGTGGACCCGATCCTTAGAGACTGGATAAACCATATGCTAAGGAACAGGTGGATAAATTGTGTGTTCCATAGCATAAATAAAGGGAGAAAGTTGCACAAGGCATGCCACAGGGTATGTATTTTATCACCACTCCTATGGGCGACCACCATATGCTGACTATTACGGATGCTGACTAAGGAGGGATTTGAACCAGTCTGCTACGCAGACGATGTTGTTGTAAAACGAACCAGCTATGCAGAAGGGCCGAAATGGTCTTGCATAAGGCATATGACTGGGCTAGACCCAGGGGTCTCAATGTAAACCCAGAGAAGACTGAAATATTCCTGTTCACGAGAATGACGAAGGTGGGCCAATTTAACGCACCACGACTCAATAAGTCGATTTCGATATCTGATAAGGTCAAATACCTAGGTGTGATTTTGGACGGGAAACTGAATTGGAATTTTTACATTCAGCAGCGTACTGAGAAGGCTCACAGATGTTGGACACTATGTAGATGGGCTGTAAACTTGAAATGGGGTCTAAATCCTAGGATGGTCCACTGGTGCGTGATTAGACCAATATTTATTTACGCCTCAGTAGTTTGGTGGACTGCTATGGAGAAAAAGTGCAACATAAGGACCATACAACAGGTTTGGAGAACATGTTGTCTTGGCATAGGCGGAGCGATGAGGACCACGCCCATTTGGGCACTGAAGACTATTCTAGATATCTGACCCATTGACATACAGATTAAGTGGAAGGGAAGGGAAAGGGTTTCCGATCGGATACCTGAAATGAACCTTGAAGACGAGTGCGAGGAACCCTAGTATTGCCATCTGGAAGATCATGTTACAAGGATGGATTAAAGCTAGAGGACAGAATGGGCCTGGGGGTCTACATTGAGAACCCAGTGACTGAAAAAAAATTGAACTATGCCGACAGTATTGACAGAAAAAATATCGATCGATATTCAAAAAAAAAAAAATTAAAATTCGATAGTATTGATAGTATCACCGATATTTTGCCAGCTCTACTTAATATGGGATTACAAATTCTGGCACATTAATATTGGGTTGCCCAAAAAGTAATTGCGGATTTTTCATATACTCGGCGTTGACAAATTTTTTCACAGCTTGTGACTCTGTAATTGCATTCTTTCTTCTGTCAGTTATCAGCTGTTACTTTTAGCTTGCTTTAGAAAAAAAGTGTAAAAAAAGTATATTTGATTAAAGTTCATTCTAAGTTTTATTAAAAATGCATTTACTTTCTTTTAAAAAATCCGCAATTACTTTTTGGGCAACCCAATAGATATCTTAGAAGGTTTACCGTACACTTATCTGTTACTCCGGGGAGGTTGTAAAGAATTTCTGCCCCTAACGTCCATTGTCGATGTTGTACGAGTGACAAGCAGGTCCCGAGTCTGCCTGTTCAGCCATCGACAGCATCAAATGTCATTATACTAGGACTGAGTAATTTGGTATAACTTTCAATTGATCAGTGGCCAGTTAGCACTGCGACCAATCTTAGCTTGCGACCAATCATATTGTAATCGTATTGCGCTAGGTCGCTCCTTGTCCTACGTAGTTCCCAATTAATTCTATCGATAAAGAATGAGAGCCCGGTGGATCGAAAATAAACATTTATCGGCAAGGGTGGTCAGTCACCTTCAATGGCACAATAGATGCTAGATCGTTTTTAACTTTTCCTCAATTCCGCAAATCCAGCAGAAGACCACCTCTTCCGGCATTTATCGCTTCAACGATTTGTTTTAACAATGTTAATAAGCCAGGTTACAATCCCTTAGAACCCTAGGAAAATAGGTCTTGCAACCCTTAGCATAAACCCATTCCTTACTTGCGAAGTCATAGAAGATAGCGTCTATCCTTTCAAGAAGCTCGCGCAGGATTCGCACTCATCAGTTACCCATTCACGGCTAGCTTGTATCAACTGACCTGAGATCCACCAAAGTCTTCCCTCTGGCCCAAAGATGCTTCTTGTTTTTCTGTAAGAACCAAATTGAACACGCGGATTGAAGGTTTTCTCTTTAACTTTCTACCTCGCCCTTCTTTGCCTTTACACCCATTTGACAAGATTTATTCTTTAATTATTTATCTCACTTTCAAACTTACATGAATAATTATGTAAATCTCCACAACAGAATAATACAGCACAGAATCCTTGAAGACAATCAACTACAGTGAATAATGTAATGCTGCGTGTGATCCACTGCAGCTGTAAAACATTTTATTATAATTAAATATTAATAAGATGGAAGAAATCGTAAGTAGGATTGCAAAATCTTTGCGCTCTTACATATGTAAAGCTAATCAAAGTCGTCGTTTTGGTATGACTTTCAACAATTGTTGCAAGTATGCTCTAAATCGGTATATAACCTGATATAACTGCCATGTAAACCGATCTCCCAGTTTAACTTTTTGAGCCTCTGGAGGGCGCAATTATTACTCCATTTGCCTGAAATTTTGTAGGTGGTGCTCTTCTATGATTCCTAACAGTCATGGCAAGTACGGTCTATACGGTTATAAACTTGATAAAGCTCATATGTAATTGAAAAGGGCATTCAACTTGCCAAATGTGATCCATGGTGGAGGGTATATAAGATTCGGCCCGATCGAACATAGCACGCTTTAAGTTGTTTTTATACCCACCACCATATGGTGGGGATATACTAACCTAGTCATTCCATTTGTAACACCTCGAAATATTCGTCTAACACCCCATAGAGTATATTTATTCTCGATCGTTTCGACGCTCTGAGTCGATCTTGCAATGTCCGTCCGTCCGCCCGTCTGTCCAAATCACGATAGCGGTTGAACGCGTAAAGCTAGCAGCTTGAAATTTTGCACAGATTCTTACTTTTGATATAGGTCGTTGGGGATTGCATATCCCATATAAACCGATCTCCCGATTTGATTTCTTGAGCCCTTGCAAGCCACAATTTTTATTCGATTTGGCAGAAATTTTGCATATAGTGTTCTGTTATGACTTCCAACAAGCGGTCGAACGCATAAAGCTAACCGCTTGAAATTTTGCACAAATACATCTTATTGATGTAAGTCATTGGGGATTTCAAATGGGCCACATCGGTTTAGATTTGGATATAGCTCCCATATAAACCGGTCTCCTGATTAGACATATTTAGCCCCTAGAAGTCACAATTGTGATCCGATCGGGCTGAAATTTTGTATGAAGTATTCTGTTATGACGTCCAACAACCGTGATTAGTACCGTTGAAATCGGTTCATAAGCTGATATAGCTTCTATATAACCATATCTCCTGATTTGACTTCTTGAGGTCCCTAAAAGCCACAATTGTTATCCTATCGGGATGAAATTTTGCATGTAGTCTTCTATACGGTTGAAATCGGTCTATAGCCTGACGAAGTTCCCAACCTCATCTCCCGTTTTATCATCTTGAGCCCCTGCAGTCCATAATTTTGTCGGATTTGTCTAAATTGGCCTATAACGTAATACAGCTCCCATATAAACCAATCTCTCGATTTCATGTCTGAATCCCCTGGAAGCGATTTGGCTAAAACTTTGCGCGCGGTGTTCTGTTACGACATCCAACAACTGTACCAAATACAGTCCAAAGCGGTCTTTAATCTAAAGTAACTCCGGCATAAACCGATCTGTCGATTATTCTTATTCGGTTTAATTTTTGCCTGGTGTGGAAAAAAATTAGGTGCCCGAAGTCGACTCCGGAGTCAGAGTCGCATAAAAATTGCTCGACTCCGTAGCCCTCGCTTCATGTAGCTGACATTTCTAGTTTTCCAATAAACTTGGACACAGTTCGTGTCAGGCAACCTGTATTTTGTCCAAATTTAAATGTTAACATAAATTTTTCACATTTTTATTAATATTTTTTTACAAATAGAATTAAATCTGAATTTAATTGCCAGCATAACAGATGCTAAGGGATTACTATCTATCTTCATTAAGGCATGCGAGTAAATCATTTGTCCACATCACTGTGGTCGCCTGTCAACGAAAGGTAAATAATATTTTAAATTAAAATTGATTGTGGCGGCCTTTATAATATCCGATTGCAACATTTCAAGGCTTTATGTGTCTAACCACAAAAGAGTTGCTTTTTAACGCCTTTATGTCAAAATAAATCAAAAAGTGTAGGTTGTGGTAAACACTCGTTAGAGGTAGGCTGAAGGCCATTCACCCACAAAAAACAAAAAACGGAAAGCGGAAAAATTGCCCAGAACACTGATTACCAAAGAGGGACGGGTGGAGAAGGGGCAGTGTCAGTCAGAAATAAATAAATACTCATTAAGCATGTCATTTGGTGGCAACAAAGACAACAACATGAAAACACACACACACACACACCTACATAGATATATACAAACAGGTGCCAACACCAGCAAAGGTGGAGTGTATTGACACCAAAGCACACGCATTAACACTACCCAGAGGTCATGAACCAGCAAAGCCTTTATTACACCCACAACCGCCAGTACACAGAGAAAATTTGTAACAAAACATTTTACTAAGCCTTTCAATTTTTGTAATTTGTAATTTATTTATTTACACCCGCACAACAAGAATATAAAATTCTTATAATTAAAGTGCGGGTAATATCTCCAACAATTGTACATATTTAACACTTAAAACTAAGAATCTATAGCTATACAATTCATCACAGATTTAGAACGGAAAAAACTAACATTTGTGGCTTTTAGATTTGAATTTAAAAGAAAAAAAAAACAAAAGTGAATTTATCAATTAAAGAGGAATTAATAGACTTAGTTGATCTTAACATTCATCAACTTAACGCAGTAAAATGTTTCCAAAGTCTGGTTTTAAATGTTGCCGAGTTACTGAGTAATTGCAGATCTTTAGGAAGTGAATTCCAGAGACATACAGCGAATATGAACATATGCCATTCAGAAACAAGCCTCCGATACATTTTGGGAATGATTTTTTTACCTCTAGTAGATCTGCCGAAATCAATAAATCCATACAAATATTGTGGTGCCTGCGTGTAGATCAGTTTATGCAGGAAAGTAAGCGATCTCAGGTACAACAAGTGATGTAAAGAGACGCCATACAGGGATAAAGAGTATTCAGATATGGAATCGCGCAGTCTCTAGCCGAATACATAACGAGTAACGCTATTAAAAAAGGTGTTTAGCTTACGTCTACTTACCGAGTCGCAATTAGCAAACAACTCACAGCCGTAGAGAATGCCAGGAACAAGATAAGTCTTTGCCAAGAGAGACCTAACCCGCAGCGGAGTAACCGACTGAGTGGCCCAGAGAGCACGCAATTTTGAATATCCCTGACCAACGACAGAGTCGATATGATTACTCCAAGTCAGAGTGCTGCTAATAACAACGCCCAAGTTCTTTGCATGAGGAACGATTTCCAATCTAGAGTCGTTAATGAATATACCGACATTACAAGAAAAACGAGACAGCCTGTTTCTGATAACCACACACTTGGACTTTACAGGGTTGAGACACAGGCCATTGGCTTTCGCCCACGTGCTGACTCTTGACTGATCATGATTAAGCAGACGCATGTTTTCAGCAATCTCATCCCTCGTACTGCCGATATATATTTGTACATCGTCAGCATACATATGTACCTCACAATAAGACAATTGACGCGCCAAGTCCTTACTGTACAATGAAAAGAGAAGAGGACCCAGAATTGATCCCTGAGGAACACCTTTTAAAACAAGCAGAGGTGCCGATAGAGAAGACGGACGGACTGAGTGCGGTGTGACAGGTACGACAAAATAAGACGAACGGACGTAGAAGAAACAAGTAAAAGCGTGCTAAGTTCGGCCGGGACGAATCTTATATACCCTCCACCATGAATCGCATTTGTCGAGTTCTTTTCCCGGCATCTTTTCTTAGGCAAAACAAGTCCCCAGATCTGTTTATATGACAGCTATATCAGGTTATGAACCGATTTGAACCATATTTGGCAGAGTTGTTGGATATCATAACAAAATAATACGTGCCAAAATTCATTTAAATTGGATAAGAATTGCGCACTCTAGAGGCTCAAGAAGTCAAGACCCCAGATCGGTTTATATGGCAGCTATATCAGGTTATGAACCGATTTGAACCATATTTGGCACAGTTGTTGGATATCAAACAAAATACTACGTGCCAAAATTCATTCAAATTGGATAAGAATTGCGCCCTCTAGAGGCTCAAGAAGTCAAGACCCAAGATCGGTTTATATGACAGCTATATAAGGTTATGGACCGATTTGAACCATACTTGGCACAGTTGTTGGATATCATAACAAAACACGTCGTGCGAAATTCCATTTCAATCGGATAAGAATTGCGCACTCTAGAGGCTCAAGAAGTCAAGACCCCAGATCGGTTTATATGGCAGCTATATCAGGTTATGAACCGATTTGAACCATACTTAGCACAGTTGTTGGATATCATAGCAAAACACGTCGTGCAAAATTTCATTCCAATCGGATAAGAATTGCGCACTCTAGAGGCTCAAGAAGTCAAGACCCCAGATCGGTTTATATGGCAGCTATATCAGGTTATGAACCGATTTGAACCATACTTGGCACAGTTTTTGGATATCATAACAAAACACGTTGTGCAAAATTTCATTCCAATCGGATAAGAATTGCGCACTCTAGAGGCTCAAGAAGTCAAGACCCAAGATCGGTTTATATGACAGCTATATCAGGTTATAAACCGATTTGAACCATGCTTAGCACAGTTGTTGGATATCATAACAAAACACGTCGTGTAAAATTTCATTCCAATCGGATAAGAATTGCGCACTCTAGAGGCTCAAGAAGTCAAGACCCAAGATCGGTTTATATGGCAGCTATATCAAAACATGGACCGATATGGCCCATTTACAATACCAACCGACCTACACTAATAAGAAGTATTTGTGCAAAATTTCAAGCGGCTAGCTTTACTCCTTCGGAAGTTAGCGTGTTTTCGACAGACAGACGGACGGACGGACGGACGGACGGACGGACAGACGGACGGACATGGCTAGATCGACATAAAATGTCACGACGATCAAGAATATATATACTTTATAGGGTCTCAGACGAATATTTCGAGTAGTTACAAACAGAATGACGAAATTAGTATACCCCCCATCTTATGGTGGAGGGTATAATAAGGGGGAGCAGGAGTCTTACAAATCTAGGTTCAATGCCATCAGATCCAACAGCGTTAGACTTTACAGTCGCGACGCACTCAAGGACATCGGTGGGACCAATATAGCTGAAGCCGAAATCAGAGTCGTCATCGAGAGAGGGGGAGATATTGAAGCCATAGAAATTGGGATCAACTGGGATCTGTGGGATATTAACAAAGGCATCGTTAAGCCCATTGATGTCCAAGGTTGTTGAACATCTATTAGTATCTTTCCCAATTCCTATGTCTCGAATAACCTTCCACGTTCTCTTGGAGCCTATTGCAGAAGTAAAGCGTCTGTAATAGTAGTCTTTCTTCGCTATCTTAATCAACTTATTGACGTGGTCTCTTGCTGAGCGAAAGGCATCATGTAACTCAGGGGTCCTGAAACGTCTCCACCTGCGATGCGACATATTCCTCACGTGAATAACCGAACGAATATCCCGGGAGAACCACAGTTTCGATCTGGAGGCGACTTCTCCAGTCTTGAGTGGAACCGTAAGTTCCTGTAGGTCACGGATATTCTTCTGTAGAAAGTCAGTTTGTTCATCGATAGTTCCCATACGAAATTAGGAAAACGTCTAAACCTTAAAAATGAGTGCGCCGATAGAAGGGAAAATATTCTTTGCCACCCTTTTCATAATCCAAAAACACGAATCTCGTTAAAAATCTGATACCCAGCTTGGAGTCATTTACTTAGGGCCAAATCTTGGCAACATAGGGGCTACGAGAGAGGGCAATATTCTGTCATCAACGTTAGATCCAAGTTTCTGAGAAGCTGTTGCACACCCAAAATCCCAGCCAACGACTATTTATACCTTTCATGACAATATTGAACTCAAATGACTCATATACTAAATTTCCCATGAACATTCCATTAAGGGACGGGGAATACTTCTCTCTTATGAATGAGTGCAGTGTGATCAAAGTTTAAACTCAATGATTAGGGTCCTCTTTTTTATGCTGAGTCCGAATGGCGTGACGCATAGCGGCAAGACGACCTATCGCGCAAATGGAGTTATAAGCCGATCATGACAATATGAGACATAAACAAGTAAAAGCGTGCTAAGTTCGGCCGGGCCGAATCTTGTGAACCCACCACCATGGGTTCTACTAAAAATGTATACAAAATAAACCTAGCTGAAGGGCATAATCTTATTCGACATACAAAACTTCTGTCAAACCAGCAAAGATTAAAGCTTCTAAGAACCGAAGAAGGATGATCGAGAGACCGGTTTACATGGGAGCTATATCAGGACAAAAATTGCGGCTTCCAGGAGCTCAAGAAGTCTAATCGGGAGATCGGTTTATATGGGAGCTATATCAGGTTATAGACCGATTTGGACCCTACTTAGCACAGTTGTTGGGTGTCGTTACAGAACACTACACACAAAGTTTCAGCCCAATCGGACAAAAATTGCGGCTTGTAAGGGCTCAAGAAATGAAATCGGGAGATCGGTTTGCATGGGAGCTATATTTGGTTATAAACCGATCTGGACCATACTTGGTACAGTTGTTGGCAGTCATAACAGAACGCCATATACAAAGTTTCAGCCAAATCGTACTAAAAATTGAGGCTTCCAAGGGCTCAAGAAGTCAAATCGGGGGATCGGTTTATATGAGAACTATTTTTAAATCTGAACCGATAACGCCCATTTGTAATCCTCAATGACCTACATCAATATTAGGTATCTGTGCAAACTTTCAAGTGGTTATCTTTACGCCTTCGACCTCTATCGTGATTTCGAAAGACAGACAGACAGGCAGGGCTAGGTCGAATCAGAATGTCGGGACAATCCAGAATTTATGTACTTTATGGGGTAGCAGATCAATATTTCAAGGTGTTGCAAACGGAATGACTAGGTTAGTACACCCCCATCGTTTGGTGGTGGGTATAATGAAAGTTAATTGCAGTACGAATGTTTCATTTGATATCTATCTGGGGTATAAAAAAAATTGCACAATTTTTCTTTAAAAAAATATCTAAATTGTGAAAAATTTCTTGTAAAAAGTTTTAAAAATCACTTGTCAAGATGGCATTTAGGTAATCCTGGAAGTAGGTATCAATTCTCACTTCTCTAGAATTTTCTTTGAAAATCTATGTTCTACCACAAGTGTATATGACCCATTTTTTTTTATCAAAATTTCCTATGAATATTTTTTCGTAGTGTGTCGCCATTGTTATTGACACCCAATTTCCCTTAACTGGCATATCCTTTTACTCCTGCAGCATCTACACTTACTCGGTTTCCAAACACCCACACACTCATCCAACCTCAAAGAAAGTAAATGGACCCAAAGCTCAAACAGAGACTGAATGTTGGTCTCACTGTTCACTGATGCAGATATCTGCTAATGTTTGGCGTTTCAGGTAATCCGATGAGAGTAAACACCGAGCGGCAAAACCTTACATAACGAGAGTTGCCTCAGCGATGAACCAGCGAAAAAAAAGTGATATGTACAACAAATGGCAAAAACGAAGCGTAAAGCGCAAGCAGACAAATTTATAGCATCATCACAAATGCTATTTGGACAACGTGCTTTGAAAGCGACCACAATTGAATCAACTTTGGGCATTCGAATCCCTTCCTTGGCTAACGATTTACTTAGAGTTAGGGGTTAACAGTAACATTACACACCACCCTTCTACACAAGGTAAAATGGTTTGTAAGGGCACCCCAGCGATTTGTTACCAAAGTCATGAGACATTTTCCTCAAATCATCATGAAATGCAAAAAAACAAACTTTAAACCAGTTAAAGTTAATCGCGTTATCAGCTATTAGGTATATAATCAACGGTAACAAGAATAAAGTAAAAAACTTTTACAATTCATATATCATTTTAACACAATGGAACTCAAAGGAGCATAGAGCTACGCCAGTCAACAAATACTGAATCATTCGTGAAGAAAACAAAGTGAAAATAAATGAAATTTATGAAAACGTTTCTTAATAAAGAAAATTTGAACTAAAACAAGTAAAAGCTAAGTTCGGCCGGGCCGAATCTTTGGAGACCTTTTTTAGTCTCAAGAAGTCATATCGGGATATCGGCACTAAGAGGGGTCTATATCACCCTATTGACCGATCCGGATAAAACTTGGCACTGATGTTGTAAGTCATAGGGTTTTGGGCCAAACTTCGGTCAAATCATTTGAAAACTTAGGCTTCTAAGGGCTCAAAAATTCAAATCCGGAGATCGGTTTATATGGGGGTTATATCTGTTTATTGAACGATTCTGATCATACTTAGCATGGATATTGTAAATCATTACTCAAGTCTTTGTTAAAAATTTCTACCAAATCAGGATAACATTAAGGCTTCTAGGATAACATTAAAGCTTAAGGAACAGGGGCAAACTTCTTAGCCCCTGTTCCTTAATTGAATGTTCATGGGCAAAATTTGCATATTTTTATATCTGTTTATAGACCGATTAGGGTCATACTTGGCATGGATGTTGAAAGTCATAACTCAAGTCTTTGTTCCAAAATTTCAGCCAAATCGGACGAAAATTGAGGCTTCTGGGGGCTCAAGTAGTCAAATCCGCGTTTCGGTTTATAAGGGGCTATATCTGTTTCAAGACCGATTCAGATTATACTTGCTATGGATGTTGAAAGTCATAACTCAAGACTTCGTTCCAAATTTCAGCCAAATCGAATGAAAATTGATGCTTCTAAGGGCTCAAGAAGTCAAATCCGGTAATTGGTTTATATGGGGGCTATATCTGTTTAAAGACCGATTCATATCATATTTGGTATGGACATTGGAAATCATAACTACAGTCCTTGTTCCAAATTTTAGCCAAATCGTATGAACGTTGAGGTTTCTAGGGGCTCAAGAAGTCAAATCCGGGGTTCGGTTTATAAAGGGGCTATATCCAAATCTGAACCTATATGGTCCATTTGCAATGGCCAGCGACCAACATCAATAACAAGTATCTGTGCAAAATTTTAAGCGGCTAACTTTACGCGTTCGACCACTATCGTGATTTCGACAGACGGACGGACGGACTCAGAATGTCGAGATGATCCAGTATGTATACACTTTATAGGGTCGCAGATCAATATTTCGAGATGTTACAAACGGAATGACTAAATGAATATACCCCCTGTCATATGGTGATGAGTATAAAAATAGTCCAGTATAATCTTTATCTCTTGGTCTTCACCAGTATGTTGTCTTGGCGCATATCCACCTCCGCGGAGACTCTTTTTTATACCCACCACCTTCGGATAGAGGTATACTAATCTAGTCGTTCCGTTTGTAATACCTCGAAATATTCGTCTAAGACCCCATAAAATATATATATTCTTGGTGGTCTCGAGGTTTTGTGTCGATCCAGCAATGTCTGTCCGCGTAAAGTAAGCCGCTTGAAATTTTGCACAGATACTTAACATTGATGTAGGTCGTTGAGGAATGCAAATGGGCCATAACGGTTCAGATTTCGATATAGCTCCCATATAAACCAATCTCCCAATTTGACTTCTTGAGCCCCTGGAAGCTGCAATTTTTGTCCGATTGGGCTGAAATTTTGCACGTAGTGTTTTGTTGTGACTTCCAACGACTGTGTCACGTGCGGTATAATTTGGTTTTTAACCTGACATATTTCCCATATAAACCGATCTCCCGATTTGCCTTCTTGAGCCCTTACAAGCCGCAATTTTTATCCGATTTGGCTGAAATTTCTGTTCAGACTTCCAATAACTGCGCCAAGTACGGTCTTAAGCGGTCTATAACCTGATATAGCTCCCATATAAACCGATCACTCGATCATCATTGTTCGGTACCCAAAAGCTTTGATTTTTGCTGGTTTGACTGAAGTTTGGTATGTAGAATACAATAATTCCCTTCAACTAAATTTATTTTGTATACATTTTTAGCTGAATCCATGGTGGTGGGTTCACAAAATTCTGTCTGACCGAACTTAGCACGATTTGACTTGTTTTCTTTTAAAAAGTAGGAACTCAGTCTTCTGCATCGCAAGTTGCAAGCCGTGAGAGTCTAGTCAGTGTTTTTCCCTTAGCATCACCTGCCGTACGTTGGGCTCTGCATCTTCCGTGTCTCTTGCCGTGATTACTTCAACGATTTCAGCCTCATATCCTACTGTAAGCAGTTTTCAATCATAACTGGCATTTAAAAGATTCGGTTCAAGTAAGGTGCCTTGTGCCACTTTTGTTGTGAGCCCACGTTCACTCCTGATTCCAACCTGAGAGTTATAGATAAGTACCCTATTATGCAAGTAGCGTCTCATTATACTTAACAGATACGCCTAGATAATAAAGTCCTCTGTGAGTGCCTGAAGGACGTCAGAGTAGCAGTGGCTATTGAATGTGTCCTACACAGCCCAGAGCAGCCAAGAATATAATCGAATTGTGATTTCTTGGCCTAGCCGCCTCCACTATCTCCACCACATCTCTGAGAGCTCCGATTATGAAAATTCCTGCCCGGAAGTCATGTTGTCTCATCGAGAGTCCAACTCCCCCAATGATGGCGTCTTGGAGCCGTGGCTTCATAGGTCGTTCTAAAAGCTTGGCGGCTGTATCCAGCATACAGAGCGGCCTGTATGAGAACGGGGATGTGGCATCAGCTTTGCCCTTGCTTATCAGTACCAGTTTTGGTCTCTGTCATGCCTACGTCAAGACACCTTCGAATAGCCACCGTCTAAACTTTCTCAGAATTTCTTCAACGGTCTGTTTTCAGCTATCCGCTTGATGACCTCGGTCTGTATTCCGTTGGAACCGGGGACTTTTCTGCCCTGAATGCAGCGCCGTATTCTTTAGCACCTCTATCCTGAAAGGGATTAGTTTATCAGTAGGTTATTCAATAACCTTCATCTTGTCTACGGCCGTGTTGGGGGAAGAGTGTGTGAACTCCCATTGTTCTTTCGTCCATTACCGCTGTTGGGCTACGTATGCGGACTTTTTCCATCACAGTTTTATATCCCAGGGGTCCCAGGGGTTTCGGTTTATGTCTTCTCTATTATCTTTCCGATGATTTTTTTGGACGCAAGGTTGATAACCGGTATATGGCCTTCGCACTCGAGATGCTTAAAGGTTTATACGTTTCCACAGCTTACAGCGAGTAAACCTGTTCTTGCGGCCATGTCTAGAATTCGTATTCCTCTTGAGTTAGTCTTTGGCATGCCCCGTTCTTTAGCTCGAGAGTTTAAATCGCCATCTGCTATGTAATGCCGTCCAGTTTTCGCATTTCGTCTTCGATCTCATCAAGATTCTTTTCGAACGCTGGGGGATGGGATAGCATGATAGCACACCGTAGTGGGTTACTTGGGGACAGGCGGCAACAGGCTCTGGAGTGGGTAAATCTTCGCGGTATGATAGAGAAAGTGAGACCAGGGGTGATCCAATGGATCTACTTTGAAGTGGTTCGGCCGATTCTAAGTTATGGCTGCCTGGTATAAGACCGGGTCCTGGAGAGGGTGAGTCTTCGCAGTATGATGGAGAAGATACAGAGTATCGCGCTGTTTAGATGGGTGAGTGCAACGACCTTTGCGTAAACCCCAAAAAGACAAAGTTGGTGTTGTTGAACAGAAGTAGGACATATGGGAAACTCGCTAGATATAAATTGGGAACTTTAACCAGGGGCGATCTAATAGATTTGCACTGAAATTGTTTGGCCGATAGGGCACCGCGGCGGTGCGGATATCGGGGACGAGGAGGAGTTCTCCGAGAATGGCATTTGATCTGTGAACTTTGGCGTCTGCCACTTTGACTAAGCAATTCCGAAACATGACGCCCTTTGGATTTCGGGCATTTGTCTGTGTTGAGAAGGCCGATGGCGTAGAACGACTATGAGGCATTGGCGACTCGTCGGACCATATGCCAGGGGGATCACACTTCAATGGCGACCTTTAGGTTGTCTTCCCTGTGAGGAAGCCCTGAGCTGGGGGCGTTCAGCCCATCTCGGACCTCTCTGTTTATACGAATGGGTCTAAGCTGGATGGGGGTACCGGAGCAGGGGTTTTGATTGAATTCCTTGAAATAAGGGAGTCACAAAGACTTCTGCATGGGTGCGGTGTCTTTCAGGCTGAGGTTTTGCTATCCGCAGGGTCCTGGATGTGGTCCTGAGTCAGCAGCGGCAGTTCTCCATTATATCAGATTATCATAGTAATGTGGATAGACAGGCGGCGCTAAAGGCCTTGCCTGCGGGTCGCTTGAGGTCGAGGCTGTCGGGAGATGCAATGAGCATTTCGGTCGTTTGGTAGCTGCTGTCAGATTGTGCTGGATTATGGGCCATCAAGGTGTGGTGGATAACAAAGCGGCTGACGAAATTGCCTGTTTTGCATCGTGGATGGACTCTAGGAGTGTGACGTCGATGGTGAACAATGTCTTGAGTTGGCTGTTTGGGATAGTGGATTCCTGCCTTGGCGATCGCGCGACACGGCGTAGGCTGGTGATGTAGTCTGGAAGTCCGGCCACAGTGAAGTGAAGTGAAGATTTCTGCAAGGTCTGTGGGGATAAAGAGGAGTTCTAGACGGTTGAGTATATGCTGTACTAGTACCCCGCGATGACGGGGAGAAGGCGAAGAATTATGGTAAACACCTCTTCTCTTCACTAAACTCTGTACAGTCTCTCGACTCCCAAGTCATTATGAAATTCTGAATGGGTTTGAGTTGACTTGCGAGGCGGCTCCCAAGTCGGATAGACTTCTCCGTTCTCTATGCCAGCTTTGTCGTTTCTATTCATATTTTTCTAATGGCTATCGTTTCTCTTTTCTCTCCTATTTTCTTTCTTTTTAGGGCGAAGGACCAGAGGCGTCTGAGTGACAACTGCGGCTGCCAGGCGCATTTCCTTTCACCTAACCTAACTAAAAACTTCTCCCCCAAGAGGTGTCTCACTGCGGCACGCCGTTTGTCCTCAGCTATAAAAAAGGCAGGCCCTTAAATTTGGACTAAAACTTGAATCGGACATCTCTCATTGACATTTGAAATATCTGCTTCTCCGCGGTTTTCCAGTTTTTGCGGTAGCTTTCTATTATGTCCAAGAGTTTTCTACCTCCGACGCACTTTGTTGGACATTCCTGCAGATATTTTTCTTCTTCTTTTCCTTCCATTCTTCCATTCTGCTTCTTCTTCTGATAGTTGCATCTTCAATAAGAATGCATGTTTCTCTGCTGGACTACAGTCTAACGCCATACTACACACCTCCTTTTCTTTCTCGACACTGGGAGACTCGTGGAGAATTTACCTGTGATCGGAATACTTTCGATCTGCTTCCAAAGATCAATGGTATCTGCATTGCTGCTGTGTTGATTATTATCTCCAGTTTGATTGGGTCCCAACTTAGAGCCATTGTTTGTATCCGAAAATGAAGTCGCCCATGATGTTGACCACGAGGATGTTTTCGCACGCAAGCAGGTTCTTGCGAGCGTTCAAGTATGACTTTATGGGGACTTGCGTTCAATGCCAGGTCGGGCATTAATATGGGTATTGTTTCAACAAAACCTACATTACCTTGGTAATGGTAATGAGGCATAGAGCGTTCTCTTAGCCCTGCCAGGGGCTTAGCAGGACGCAGACAACGGCAGCATTAGCCTGAAAGCCATTTCGTGAGGGATTTCACTTCCTTCTACTCAGATAACAGAATACCATAGCTAACAGCCCGTAGCATTAATTCAAATCCGTTATCGAAGTTATATTCCATAGTACGCACCAAGGATAAGGGCCCTGACATGAATCCAACAAACATACCATTATTGTTAAAACAATTGTTTCAGCAACCATACCGGAAATTTCCCCCTTGTTTAACATGCTTTGTTTTTGTTTTTCCTTGTTTAATAGTCATATAAAATGTTTCTTTTTTATCTGCCATTTTTCCCCTCTCATTGTCATGTATTTCCCAAAACAGAAAAAAATAGTTCGGTTACGAAACATTCAAGGCTAGCATTTAAATTCCATGCAAGACTCTGTCATTTCTGTTTGTAGTTAAGCCAACAATTGCTTTTGCAGTAAGATTTACTGCACTTCCTGCTATCGCTTTGCTTTATGCCGATATGTGTGTGTGCGCTACCTTATGTGCGTTGCTATGTTGGTTGTGTTTTCGCACAAGCACTACGTATTGCTTGTTTTGAAAGGATAATCGTTTAGGTCAGTATGTGTGAGCATTAGCAGAAATTCCAGTGCTGACATATGTCATAGGGAGGGCTGAACAAATATATACGGCTTTTTTTAGTAAGAGGATCTTAAAGTAGATAGTAAATAATTTCAAAGTAAGTTTACGGCAAATTTGATTTTGTAAAGCAGTTCGGTTGGAATTGGATTTCCATTGAATTTAGTTTTTATAGACAACTAGCCAATCCAAACCCTCACTGCTGCGCTTTCTTTAACTCTCTATTATCTTTTTAGGGTGGGAACACTTCGCCCTGAACGTGATTATCGAATTCGTAGCACTGTGGCCTTAATCCGCCTTTGACGCTGAGCGCCTTCTTTCGAATTCTGGCGAGAACATCGAACGAAATTTAAAGCGTTGGTTATCCCATTTTAATGCTGGCGATATTTGCAATGTACCATGCCATTCATGGTCATATAAAAAATTCTCCCCAAAGTGGTGTCGCACTGCGGCATTCCGTTCGGCTTCCGATAAAAAAAGGTCCCTTATTACTGAGTTTAAGCTTGAATTTGAAAGCACTCATTGATGTGTGAGAAGTTTGCCGTATTGGTAAATATTTCCGGTTTAGCGGGTATTTCGGTGGTGGTCTTGGCTTTTAAAGTAAAAATAAATTCGGGCTTTACTTTTAAAAACATTTCATATGAGACCCATAATTGCACGATTTGTAAATAAGTTGTGTTTGAGGGTGGGGGGACCCCTAAAAGCAATCGATTTCCACCCTAAATAGCTTTTATATAATAGGGAGGTATTTTGGATGGAGTGGCTCCCCAAACACATTGCTCTATATTATCGTCTATATATCCATTTGGCGGATTTTGGGCTGCTCCCGCTGCACACAACCCCAACAACAGAAATCATGTTTTGTTTTTCATGGCTGTGAGAAATCCTTTTAATTTGAGCGCCATATTGCCATGGTTGGTAAGTATGAACCGTTTGAAGGGTGTTTTGGGGCTGGAGTGGCCACCGGAACTTTGCCCTTAAAATAGATATCAAATTCGTTTTTTACTCCCAAATACCGTTGATTTGAGTTCCATTGTTAAGTTTAGGGAGTGATTTAGGGCGTACCCCCAAACACATGACTCCATAATTTGATATCAAATTCGTTTTCTACTCTCAAATACCTTTCATCAGAGTCCCATATTGCCATAATGGGTCAGTTAATCTATTCGACGTATTTTTAGGAGAAAAAGCGCCACCTAGACTTGAACGCAAATTTTAATGTCATATTTGTAATCTACTCTGAAATAACTTTCATTTGAATCTCATATAGGCATAGGTCAGCTGATATGCCCATTTGTGGGTATTTGGGGGTGGGGCGACCTCCCCTTACTTGGACCTAATTTTGTATGACATATTTGTAATCTACTGCCGAATACTTTTCATTTGAGTCTCATATTGGTAGGAACGTCGAATATATCGGTTTAGAGGAGTTTTGGGGTTGGGGCGACCCGCTGGGTACTTTGACTCAAAATTTAATACGATAATCGTTTTCTAGTCTCCAATACCTTTCATTTGATCCCTTTTTGTGCCCATCGGATCACCTTCGGATATGGGTGGCGATTTTGGGGTAAGGGGAAGGTCTGCCTCCACCCGATATCTAAAAATTATATAGCCTATGTTTCCTTCCAGACAAACGTACACAATCTATGAAAATTTTATGAAGATCGGTTCAGCCAAGTTTTATAATGGGTCTAATGGCGTTTCTGAGGGGTGACGTGACCCCCAATACTTCGATCTGATTTTGTATACCGGACTCGAAATGTCTGTTTGGGGATGTTTTGGGGTTGGGGCGGTCCGATGGGTACTTAGACTCAAATTTTAATGCCATATTCGTATTATACTCTCCAATATCTTTAATTTGACGCCTACATTGTCTCGATCGGTCCACTTTTGATTTTGGGTTGCGTTCTTGGCATAAGGGGGAGGATCCGTCCCCCGTCCGATATCGAAAAATTATAAAGCCTATGTTTCCTTTCAGACCAACCTACACAATATGCGTAAATTTCGAGAAAATCTGTTCTGCCGTTTTTCAGTCTATACGGAACAAACAAACCTAGTCCCATATATCCGTGATTGGCAAATGTGCCCATTTTGTGGGGGTGGGTGACCTATACTTCGCCATGAATTTGTATGATATCTATATTGTCCTTATCGGTCCGTTTTTGATTTTGACTGGTGTTTGTGGGGTAACGAGGTATGGTCCGTCCCCTTCCGTTATCAATAAATTATAAAGCCTATTCCTACTTCGTGACCATATTCGTAATCTACTCCCGAATGCTTTTTATTTGAGTCCCGTATTGTCATGTCGTCAAATAAACCTATTTTAAGGGGTTTTGGGGCTGGGGCGGCCCCCCAGGTACTTGGACCAAACTACTATTATGAAATTCGTACTCTACTCTTGAATACCTTTCATTTGAATCCCATATTGTTCCGGTCGGTCCACTTTTATTTTTGGGTAGTATCTTTGGGGTATGGGGGAGGTTCCGCCCCCCTCCTCGTATCAAAAAATTATGTAGCCTAAGATTCCTTCTAGACCAACCTACACATTTTGTGAAAATTTCTATTCTCAATAGGTAATCGGTTCAGCCGTTATTGAGTCTATACGGAACAAACAAACAAACCGACGAACAAACACAAATTGAATTTTATATTTTTATTATATAAAAGATTTTGTAAGAAGTATTGGTTTTGTAAGAATTAAATGTTTATTTTTTTCAAATTTTGGATTTTTGTTTTAAATTTCGTCAATTTTCAATTTTTTTTATATTTTCAAAATTATTTGCTTTTTAAAATTTGTTTTTAGTTTGAATTTAGTTTGAAGAATATCTTAATAACGGAGTTTAGTCTTTCATCCATTATTGGTATTTCGTTCCATTCCAATAAACGTATGTGGTTGGACTTGTAACAATTCAGAAAATCACCGACATGCAACATTCAACGACAATGTTTAAAAGTTTGAAATAGTTTTTGGTCATTACTTAGATTTGGCCAACCGTTAAATGGGTGAAAAATGTTGAGAATTTCTTTAAACTGTTTAGAATGGTGCAACGGAATTTAAGATAATAATGTTGCACAGTAATTAAACTTATTCCCAAAAAACGAATGATGAGATCTGGCCAGGCGCAGCACTGAATTTAGCCGAGAAAGAAAATATACCTTCTCGACCAATGGCACAAGCATCAATAGCAAGGATTCCCTCAGAACCATTCTTGGGAGACTAAGAGGCTGTAAACTCAATCCTCCAACCACTAACTGGCAGATTTAATGAGGCTCATGGCGGCAGGAGACATGATGTATTCGTACTAAACTCCGGCTGTTCGGCGCAGACCTCAACAAGTCTGAGAGAGTTGTATCTTATACCTTCATTTAGGTGTATAACAGTGGTGGGGTTGGGGAATCAGGAGACGACTTAGCAGTTGTTGCTAAACACTTGGCTGAGGAGCTATCGACCACATCGCTAAAGGCTGGGGGCCACGATCAAAACAGGAGGGTAAGGAGTCGAGATCGCACCCGAAAAGCCCTGTGTGGATGGGTCATCCGATGGTATTGGGCTCAAGGTATGCGCCATCGGAGAAGGACAGAATCCAAAAGGTAATTCGACAGCAGCAGCTCGTGAGGCACTTAGGCAAGAATCGTCCACACCGCAAATGTGCAGTGTCTTGAGGAAGATTGGTCTCAATGCTTTCTCAACTGCCGCTGTATGCTTTCTCAACTGCCCCCGTATGAAAGCTTTCTCAACTGCCCCTGTATGAAAACTCTGGAAACAGGACAGCCCAACATCTCGTTTGCATACCATCAGCGCACACATCCTATCAGCCCAGATCATTTGATAGGATAGTCCTCGTGGCACTGAACCTATCGAAAACATTCGACACTGTTAGCCATATCAGACTATTTAAGAACATAAGAAACACTTCTCCATCTAGGTCTGAAACGGTGGGTAGCGAATTATCTGCGTGGTCGCCAATCCTAGTAGAATTTTGAGATAATAAATCGAAACACCGCACTATGAGCCTAATGAGGGGTTTTAGAGGCAACAAATCACAGGAAGCAGCTAGTTCCCAAAAATTTTGCACAGGCAACTATGGAGGCATCAAGACGAAACCGACAAAATATGACGTCAGTATGATCGATGCCACTCTTATTTTAAGCGGTGGGCGTTGAATTGACCTCCTCCAAATTGATTTCTTGAGCTCCTACGGGACAATTATTATCCCACTTGGCTAAAATTTTATATACTGACCTCTTCTGTGGCCGCCAGCATCCACATCAAATATGGTTCAAATCGGCCCATAACCAGTTAATGCTCCCACATAAACAGATCTTCCGATTATATTTCTTGAGTCAATAAATGACTCAACTTTTATCCGATTGGCTGAAATTTTGGACGATATGTTCTGCCTCCAATATTCAAGCCAAGTATGGCCTGAATCGATCCATAACCTGATATAGCTCCCATATAAACCCAGCTTTCGAGAAGTCTCACAAATCAAATCGTTTTTGCTGATGGTGAGAGGGGGGCTGGCACCGGATAACTTCAGTGGGGCACAACACGCATACCTCAAAGGCAGGTCGGTGGAGACGACCCTTCGCGAGATGGTACGGGAGGTCGAGATGTCTCTCCGACAGAAGGATTACACTTTGGCGGCCTTCTTGAATATTGAGGGGGCCTTCAATAATGTGTCGATAGGGGCAATTGTCGCCGCACTGGACCGCAAGGCTATTCCGCTCTTAATCTCTCAATAGATATACTTTATGGCAGGATTATTAATGCGAACCTGGGAGATAGTGTGGTCAGAAGACGGGTGACCAGAGGAACGTCCCAAGGAAGGATGTTCTTACTGATTCTATGGAACCTCGAGATTAATGAAATGCTGATGGATCTTGGTGGGGACGGCACGAGGATTATCGCTTATGCGGACGACGTCGTGCTGCTGGTACGAGGCAAGTTTCTGTCGACGATCAGCGAGATCATGGAAGGGTCACTGAAGAGGTTGACGCGATGGGCTACCAGAAATGGGTTGAAGACAGAGTTGGTGCCCTTTACGCGTAGATATAAGATACCGGAGTTCAGACTGCCGTCCTTGGACTGGGTTACCCTGCGGCTGTCGATGGAGGCAAAGTACCTAGGTCCTCGCTTCGAAACTGTCCTGGAAGAGAAACACCAAGAAAAGATGCCGTAAGGCGCTGTGCGATTTTACTCCAAGAGGATGTTCGGTAGGAGGTGGGGGTGACTCCCAGAATGATTTGTTGGATGTATACGGCCATCGTGAGACCAGTACTGGCCTATGTAGCACTGGTATGGTGGAATGCCGTAGGGAAGAGTACGTATGCTAGGGAGTTCGAAGAGGTAAAGAGACTGGCCTGCTTCGGGATCACAGGGGCACAGAGATCCGTACCTCAGACAGCCCTGTAGGTAATTATGGTGTTATGGATACGGGTGTGAAATGTGGAGGATTTCGACTACCTGGCACAAGTGCCCTCACTCTAGGGCATTCGCTATTCGACTTCCTGAGAGGGACGAATGGAGGGCGAATGGTGTACTTGAGGAGGATGAGACCTCGATCTACACAGATGAGGTCGAGATGGTTGGCGGATTGTTTGGAATCCCTGGATAGGCTCCGGACCCTCGATGTGATGCTGACATGGATTCCTAGGCATAGGGGATTCCAGGAAATTAAAGGTCAGACGACTGCGCCAGGAGGGGTTCGTCTGCGCCGGGATGACCAGTCATTGGTCTTGCCTACGTGCCATTTGTCGAGCTACTGAACACAGTAGATGGGATGGCCAGGGCGACGTCGGTGGAGAGGTGGGACTCGGTGGATTGTTGCCGGACTGCGAAGGCGCTATTGCTAGTCATCGACCAGAGGAGGACGAGGGAGTTGCTGTCGTTCGATAAGAGGTCGATGAGTACCTTGACAGGTGTCATAACCGGACACTGTGCAATAGGTCACATGGCTGTGCGCATGGGGATATCGCACAATGACTTCTGTAAGAGTTGCCTCGATAAGGATGAGGAGGATACTTTTGTGCACTTGCTGTATTCCTGTACGGGTCTGCAGAGACGTACAGGGTGGCTGATGAATATTGCTACAATGATGAATATTGCTACATTTTTTTTTCGGTGTATGGAATACATTTTTCTTTTATTCATGTTAAATTAAATTATTAAATTAATTATTAAATTATTATTAATTAAATTAATTAATTAATTAATTAAATTAATTATTAAATTATTATTATTAAATAGAAAAAAAGTTATTACATTTTTTTTTGGTAGCGGCTTTCATCAGCCACCCTGTAGGCTCTCCTTTCTGGAGAGCCATTTCTTCTGTGATCTGGGTGAACTTGCGAATCTCAATCTCAGGAGACAGAGGAATCTCTGTCTCCTGAGATTTGTTGAGGGAACAGAATGGTTCCGACGGGTTGTGCTACAAGCTCCGGCGTAGGTAGATACGTACTTGCGCAGTGAAGGGCGGTTCTTCACCCCCGATCGGGTTCTCCCCTCCTCCTGTCTTTTCTTTAATTCGTGTATAACCTCTAGTCCAAGGACTCACACTTTCTTTTTCTTCCCTTTCTCTCACCTTTGGTGGGCAACCCATTCAACCTAACCTTTATATGGGAGCTATATCAGGTTATAGACTGATTGTGAAGTTGTAACACAACATCTCATGCATAATTTCAGCCAAATCTATATCAGGTTATATTTGCACATCCAGTTGTTGGAAGTCAAATCAAATCAAATCACTATTTGCAAAATTTTAACCAAATCGGATGAAAATTGAGGCTTCCAGGGGCTCAAGAAGCCAATCAGGCCGCAATTTTTGTTCGATTTGGCTAAAATTTTGCATATAGTGTTCTGTTATGACTTCCAACAACTGTGCTAAGTACGGTCCAAATCGGTTTATAACCAGCTATAGCTAGCATTTTTTACCAGTTTCCATGGTTGTGGGTTCCCAAGATTCGACCCGCCCGAACTTAGCACGCTTTTACTTGTTATACCCACCACCATAGTATAGGGGGTACATTCATTTAATCATTCCGTTTGCAACACATCGAACTATCAATTTCCGACCCTACAAAGTATTTTTATTTCGGATCGTCGTAAAATTCTAAGACAATTTAACGATGTCCGTGTGTCTGTGCCTTTCCGTCTGTTGTAATTACTCTACAGCCTTCAAAAATGAGACATTGAGTTGAAATTTGGCACAGATACGTCCTTTTGATGAACGCTGGTTGAGTTCTTGAACGGGAAAATCGGACGATATTTAGATATAGCTGCTATATAGACCGATCTGCCGATAAAAGGCCTGAAGCGCACAAAAGCTTTATTTTTTATCCGATTTCGCTGAAATTTTAAACAGTGAGTTGACATCCGCCCCATATATATTTCAGATCGAACTATATTTAGATGTAGCTTCCAAATAGTCCGATCTGCCGTTTAAAGGTCTGGAACCCATAAAAACAAAATTTTTTACCCAATTTCGCTGAAATTTGAATCAGTGAGTTGTTTTAAGCCACCCGGCATCTGACCCTAATATGGTAAAGATCGGACTGCATTTAGATAAAGCTGTCATATAGACCGATATGCCGATTAGGGGTCTGAAGCCCATAAAAGTTTTATTTATTACCCGATTTCGTTGAAATTTGAAAAAGTGAGTTGTTTTAAGCCTCCCGATATCCGACCCAAATATGAGTCAGATCAGACTATACGGACTTGCATATGAGTTCTCAGGATCTGAATAAAATATGATCGAGACCAGCGCCTATAAAGATATCTACGGATATAGTAGTGGAGTTAAAAAAAAAATAGATTGATTATTATATCCTTTTAATTTGGTCCAGATCGGTCCAGATTTGGTTATAGGTGCCATATAGAACGATCTCTCGATTTCGTTGAAATTTGACGAAGTGACTTATATTAGGCTTTTCGAAATCCGAGTCCTATATGGTTCAGATCGGTTTATATTTGCATATAGCTTTCAAAAAGTCCAATAGTTTGTTCTACAAAATTGAACAGTGACATATATTTTTTAGACTAGTCAATGTCCGTGCCGAATTAAGGGCATAAGTTATCCAATTTTCACCGGATAATTACAAAAGGGAGTTTACCCGAGGTATATACCCGAGTTAGTGGGTATCCAAAGTTCAGCCCGCCCGACGTTAATGCCTTTTTAGTTGTTTCTATACCCACCACCGAAGGATGGGGGTATATTCATTTTGTCATTCCGTTTGCAACACATCGAAATATCCACTTCCGACCCTATAAAGTATATATATTCTTGATCAGCGTAAAAATCTAAGACGATCTAGCCATGTCCTTCCGTCTATCTGTTGAAATCACGCTACAGTCATTAAAAATAGAGATATTGAGCTGAAATTTTGCACAGATTCTTGTTTTGTCCATAAGCAGGTTAAGTTCGAAGATGGGCTACATCGGACTATATCTTGATATAGCCCCCATATAGATCGATCCGCCGATTTAGGGTCTTAGGCCCATAAAAGCCACATTTATTATCCGATTTTGCTGGAATTTGAAACAGTGAATTGTGTTAGGCCATCCGACATCCTTCTTTAATTTGGCTCAGATCGGTTCAGATTTGGATATAGCTGCCATATAGACCGATCCTCCGGTTTAGGGTCTTAGGCCCATAAAAGGCGCATTTATTGTCCGATGTCGTTGAAATTTGGGACAGTGAGTTAAGTTAAGGCCCTCGACATACTTCTGCATTACGGCACAGATCGGTCCAGAGTTGGATATAGCTGCCATATAGACCGATCTCTCAATTTATGGTCTTGAGCCTATAAAAGGCGCTTTTATAGTCCGATTTTGGCGAAATTTTGACTAAGTCAGTTAAGTTAAGCCCTTCGACATCCTTTTTCAATTTTGCCCAGATCGGATCAGATTTGAATATAACTGCCATATAGACCGATCTCTCGATTTAAGGCTTTGGGCCCATAAAAGGCGCATTTATGCGGCGATGTCATCGAAATTTGAGACAGTGAGCTAAGTTAAGGCCCTCGACATACTTCTGCAATACGGCACAGATTAGTCCAGATTTGGATATAGCTGCTATTTTTTTTGAGCCCATAAAAGGCGCATTTATTATCGGATGTCACCGAAATTTGGGACACTGAGTTGTGTTTGGACCTTCGATATCCTTCTTCAATTTGGCCCAGATTTGGATAAAGCTGCCATATAGACCGATCTCTAGATTTAAGGTTTTGGTTCAATAAAAGGCGCATTGATTGTCCGATGTCGCCAAAATTTCGGGCAGTGAGTTGTGTTGGGCCCTTCGACGTTCTTTTTCAAATTAGCTTAGATCTCTCCAGATTTGGATATAGCTGTCATATAGACCGATCTCTCGATTTAAGGTTTTGGGGCCAAAAAAGGCGCATTTATAATCCGATTTCATCGAAATTTGGGACAGTGAGTTGTGTTAGGCTCTTCGACATTTTTCTGCAACTTGGCCCAAAGCGGTGCAGATTTGGACATAGCTGCCATATAGACCGATCTCTCGATTTAAGGTCCTATGCTCATAAAAGCCACATTTCTTATCCGATTTGGCTGAAATTTGGGGCAGTAAGTTGTGTTAGCCCCTTCGACATCCTCTATCAATTTGGCATAGATCGGTTCAGATTTGGATATAGCTAACATATAGACCGATCTCTCGACTTAAGGTCTTGGGCCCATAAAAGCCACATTTATTATCCGATTTTGCTGAAATTAGAGACAGTGAGTTGTGTTAGGCCCTTCGACATCGTTCTTCAATTTGGCCCAGATCGGTTCAGATTTGGATATAGCTGCCATATAGACCGAACTCTCGATTTAAGGCTTTGGGCCATAAAAGGCGCATTTATTGTCCGATGTCGTCGAAATTTGAGACAATGAGTTAAGTTAAGGCCTCCGGCATACTTCTGCAATACGGCACAGATTAATCCAGATTTGGATATAGCTGCTATATAGACCGATCTCTTGATTTTAAATTTTGGGCCCATAAATGGCGCATTTATTGTCCGATGTCGCCGAAATTTGGGAGAGTGAGTTGTGTTAGGACCTTCGACATCCTTCGTCAATTTGGCTCAGATCGGTCCAGATTTGGATATAGCTGCCATATAGACTGATCTCTAGATTTAAGGTTTTGGTTCAATAAAAGGCGCATTGATTGTCCGATGTCGCCAAAATTTCGGACAGTGAGTTGTTTTGGGCCCTTCGACGTTCTTCTTCAATTTGGCTCATTTTATTTTTACTTTGATGGCCAAGTGACCACCCCCGAAATACCTCCTAAACCCGAACTAATTTCCCAATACAGTAAATGGGGCTCAAAAGAAAGACATTTAAGAGTAGAGTAAACATTTGCTTAGGAACCGAGCAGGGGCAAACTTTTCATACATCAATGAGCGTTTTCCGATTCAAGTAGAGTTTATCAACGATAAGGGGCCTTTTTTATAGCCGAGCCCATAAGGTGTGTCGCAGTGCGACACCTCTTTGAGAGAATTTTTTACTTGACCATGCATGGTATGGTACATCGCATATGTTGCCAGCATTAAGAGGGGATAACCACCGCTTAAAATTTTGTCTGAAGTTCCGCCAGGATTCGAACGCAGGCGTTCAGCGTCATAGGCGGACATAGGCTACAGTAGCACGATATCCACATTCAGGGCAAAGTGTCGCCACCTTATATAGATATTAGAGAGTTAAAGAAGGCGCAGCGGAGCGGGCTATTTAAATATAAAATCTAATACATATAACAATATCTCCCAATTTACCCTTTAATTGTAGGTGCTGCCGTTTTTTACTTGTTTCACTCATACTTACCTTCTACAATGTGTGCCTTTTACTTACCATTATCGTCAACTGAACAAACTTACCCATTTTAACCTTTCACTTCCAATTATCCCTAACAATTGGAAATGTCATTAAAATAAAAAGCAAAACAGAAAGCAAATCTTGAATGACAAAACAAAATCGAAAAACACAACAACACGAAAAACTCCGATTTTAAAAGAAATGAAAAAAAAAAATGCCAAAAAATGATTTAGCAAAAAAAAAAAAGGAAATCAAAGCAAATAGCCGAAGACCAAGCAAAAAAGACAAAAGGACATCGTTGACAAGGATTGGGAGGAGACCAAAGCCTAAAAGTTATCGAAGAAAGAGAGGGGTTGTCTAAAAGGGCTAGGGGGCAAAATGGAAACACATCATCAATCTCAAATTGGTTTTTTGGGGGGGTGGTTGGGTCATTATTTTCATTTCTCATTTTCTTAGTGTATCCTTGCTTAAGGACCTTTGAAATAAAACACATGGACACTTTTTTTTGGTTTTTGTGGTTTTTTCGTTTGTTTGTTTTTTTTTTTTGGTTTTTTCTTTTTGTTTTTTTTTTGTTTGTTTTTTTTTTTTTTTTAATAGAGGGGAGTTTTTATGCGAATAGAATTCTGGCTCCACACACTATAGACTCATTTAAGGTAGTATTACGCCTAATGGTTGTTAGTTTATTCGTAATAGGCTTAAGGAGTTTGTTGTTTTGGTTTTTCATGTTGTTTTTGTTATATTGATTATTACGTTTTGTTAATTATGATGTGGATGTTGATCAATTGTTTGTGTTGATGTTATATGAATCTCTGAAGGAGATTTTTTGCAGAGTTATGTTTTTTTTTTTTTAATTATTAAATTTTGTTTTCTCAACTTATTTGTTATGTAACTTACTATTTGTTATTATGTTTTTTAAGGTTTTCCATAATGAATTTTTATTTACGTGTTTTGTTTTCGAGTATGTAGTTGTAATGTTAAAAATCTGGGGTTTATATATATTTTTTGTTTTGTTTTTTTTTCCACTTAATTTGCTAGATTTTTTCAAAGGTTCAAAGGCTCTTGGTAGCTGTTGTTTAAGAGCGCTTTTTTGAAACTTTTTTTCTTATATTTTTTGTTGGGCAACTTTTTGAATCATTTTTCTTGTGTTAATCTTAGATTTCTTATATGCTTAGCTTAAAAGTAATATAACCTTAATTTTGACACATTTATTTGAAAATCTTGAAATAATTATTTTTTTTTATTTCAAATTTGCAATTAAAACTATTTTAAATACTTAACTTTACATAGTTGATGTTTGAAAATGTTATAGTAAATTTTCCTTTATGTAAGTGTTTAAAATTTTACTTTTTACTTCGGGGTTTAATGAATTTAACATGAATTTTTGTTTTGTTTTTTGGGAGATTTTTTTACTTTGGTTTTTTTTTTTACTTTTATAACAACACCGACTTATAAGACTATAAAATAGATTTTATTTTTTGGGTTTTTTTTAAATAATTCTTTTCATTATTTGTTTTTCTTCATCACCATTGCGTTACGTGAATTGAGCTCTTTTCTTAGCCACTGTATTTGCTGGGTTATGTTTCCTAGGGTCCTAGCAAAAGTTTTTCGTACCCCGCACTTTTCGTTCCTCGCGGTTTCCTGTTTTCTGGCAATATTCAAACGTTCAAAGTTTTTTTTTCTTTTTTTTTTTTGATAATAATAAATATTTGTTAAATATATATTTTGTTTTTAATTTAATGATTAACATTTAAGAGTTTCTGTTACTTTATATTAACGGGTTAAAATGTTAATTTGTTGTTGTTTTATTAATATTAATATGGTTGTTTGGTTTTTAAAAATCACTTAACTTATATAAAAATTTTAATTGTTAAGCATTATCTGTGATGATCCAAGTTATCTTGAGGGGGGACCAAACAAAAATGCCTTAAATAAGAAAACGGGGTGGTGAAAAAGCTTTTAGAAAAGCCAATATTTTTTAGAAAAGAATAAAAGTTAAGAAAAACTATTTAATTGAAGAAAAGCTTAAAGCTTTAGAAAAGCTTAAAGCTTTAGAAACGTTTTAAGCTTTAGAAAAGCTTAAAGCTGTAAAAAAGCTTAAAGCTGTAAAAAAGCTTAAAGCTTTAGAGAAGCTTAAAGCTTTAGAAACGCTTAAAGCTTTAGAAAAGCTGAAAGCTTTAGGGAATTTTGTAGTTGCAGAAAGATTTGGAAAAGTAAAAGCTTTATGGAACTAAAAGCTTTTTAGAAGCTAAAAGCTTTAAAGAAGCGAAGGGCTTTAAGCTTTATAGAAGCTTAAAGCTTATTGGAAGCTTTAAGAAAATAGCTTATACGCCCAAATCCTTATGGAAGGCTTGAAGCGTTATGGAAGCTAAAAGTTTTAAAGAAGCTTAAAGCTTTAAAGAACCTAAAAGCTTTATGGAACCTAAAAGCTCTATGGAAGCTAAAAGCTTAATAGAAGCTTGGGTTATCTTAGTTTTCCTAATAGATTTTTTCCACCCCGCTTTTTCTCTATTTTCTTAGTTTTTCTTCTAAACATTACCGTGTTTGCCTTTGTTCGCATAATGGATTCTCTTCAATTGTGTTCACTTTAACATAATGTCCCTAAGTACTATTTAAATTTTAATTCTTTTTTATATTTATTATTAAATATATTTTATGTGTATATTTAAGTTTTATTTTATCTTTCACTTAAATATTTTCTAAAAATTTCTTAATTTTTTTTATCTTCAAAAGAGGAAAATCATTTTCACCCTTCTTTTTAACATTCCGTTTTGATTCCATACGCGTTTTCCTTAATTTTGATTTCCATTTCATTTGCCGTTTTGAGATTTTTTGATATTTTCCGTTATGCTGGTTTTGTTTGTCATTTCTCCTGAGCTTTGGTAAGCTATTGTTTGTTTGCGTTTTATTTTTATAATCAAATGTTATCGTGTTTAACCACTTCTAATACCATAGTTTTGTATTTTTATTGATGTTAACTGATTTTGTGTTTTGTTATTTGTTCAAAAGTTTCAATGCAGCCGAAGATAATTCTCTGTTATTCGAAATAAAACTTGATGGTTTATTGACTTTGGGTTGTAATTTCTTTGATCTCTTCTCAGCCAAAAGCTTTGATAACTTCGAAGTAGTGGTTTTATTAATGAAAAAATAAGAATCAGAGAATAAGCTTTTAAGAGAAAAGCTTTGAAGATAAAAGCTTATGCTTTTCTTAAGAGAAAAGCTTTTTAAAATAGGCTTAAAAAGAGCTTTAACGTGAAAAGCTTTCGAAAAAAATATTTAGTCTTAAACTTGAAAGCTTTTGAAAAGAAAGCTTTCTAAATGTGCTTAAAAAATAGTGAGGTGTCAGAAACATTCGTCAAATGCTTTAGGAAAGTTCAATATAATTTGTTTTTTTAAGAAAAGCTTTTAAATTAAGCTTTTTTTAAGAGAAAAACATTTAAATTAAGCTTTTTTTAAGAGAAAAACTTTTAAAATAAGCTTTTCTTAAGAGAAAAGCTTTTAAAGTAAGCTTTTATTAAGAGAAAAACTTTTTGAAAAAAGCTTCAATGTGAAAAGCTTCTAAAAGCATTTTTAACATGAAAAGCTTTAGTCTATAACTGGAAAGACTTTTGAAAAAAAAGCTTTTTAGAAAAGTTTTAATGTAAAAATCTTTCGAAAAAAATATTTAACATGAAAAGCTTTACTTTATAACTTTTGAAAAAAAAGCTTTTAAAAAAGCTTTAATGTGAAAAGCTTTCGAAAAAAATATTTAACATGAAAAGCTTTAGCCTTAAACTTGAAAGGTTTGTAAAGATTTTTATAATATGTGTTTTGAGATATTTTGAAAGGTTTTTACAAAAGCTTTTTATTAAAACTCCTTAAAAAATTCCTTTTAAGAGCTTTTCATAAAAGCCTTTAAAATCTTTTTAGAAAATCTCCATTAAACGTTTTATTGTTGAAAGCTATTTATACATATAAAAATTCACAAAAGCTTTTACTTTAAGATTTTTATAAAAGCTCTTAAACGTTTCGAATAAAATAAAAATCTCTTTTCAACAGCTTTTTGCTAAACCACTTCAAAAGACTTCAAGTCTTTTATAAAAGCTCTGTGTATATCTCTGTAAAAGCTCTTTGTATAGATTTAAAAAAAAAATTCATTGTAAAGATTTTTAAAAAGCCCTATGTAAAGCTTTTTACCACTGACAGCTTCTACTCCTTTTCCTGTTGCTTTACCGAGTATCTGTTTCACAAATATTTGTCTTTCAAAACAACTGAAAGCTGTTATTAGATCCTTGCAGTGAAGTTGTGGAAGTGGAAGCTTTTAACAACAGTTTTACTCTCAAGAAGGCCTTTTCCAATTTATTTCAGGGTACACTCATTAGCCTTAGAAAGCTTTTACCACTGATAACTTTTACTCATTTTCCTGCTGTTTTACCGAGAATCTGTTACACAAATATTTGTCTTTCTAAACCACAGAAAGCTTTTATAGGATCTTTGTAGTGAAGTTTTGTAAGTGGAAGCTTCTAACAACTGTTTTACTCTCAAGAAAGCCTTTTCCAATTTAGATCAGTGTATAATCATTAGCCTTAGAAAGCTTTTTACCACTGTTAACTTTCAATTTTAAGCAGTTGATCTTAGAACAAACATCATCGCTTTTATAAGCTCTATGAAGTGGTGTTCCTCAATTTTAAGCACACTTGCAGTCTGAAGAAAGCCTTTTTTTTCCTACTTAAAGCCTTTCGCGAAGGAATTTTTGACTTTAGGCTTTTGCTTCTTCTTTACTTAAAGCCTTTCGCGAAGGAATTTTTGACTTTAGGCTTTTGCTTCTTCTTTACTTAAAGCCTTTCGCGAAGGAATTTTTGACTTTAAGCTTTTGCTTCTTATTAATAATGCTGGCTTTTCATTTTTGCTTACATACAACGAAAGCTTTTCAAAGTCTATGAGCTGCGGTTTGATCATTGGCTGTCATAACTACGAGTGATCCTCGTTTTCTCCTCCTAATAGTTGGTTGCTTGTTGATGTTTGGGTTTTGAGTCATTTTTTGCTCTTTCCCTTGATGTTGATGTAATTAAGTTTTTGTTTTCAAATTTCTGTTTGCATATATTCCCTAGATCCGTTTTAAATGGGCAAAAGCTTTTGCCAAAGCTTTACTTTATAAATTATTTGTTTTTTTGGCTATTGTTGAACCTTTTTTTTTTGTTGGATCATATCCCAGTAACTTTTAAAAAGCTTTTTGCAGAGCTTTTTCTAAAAGCTTTTAGCAGAACTTTTTGAAAAAAACTGTTGCAAAGCTTTTAAAAAGCTTTTTGTAGAGCTTTAAAAACTTTTTGCAGAACTTTCTTAAAAAAGCTTTTGCTGAGCTTTTGGAAACAGCTGTTTGCAAAGCTTTTTTCTGCTGGTTATGATTAACTCCATCCCTAGATGTTTTGGATTTGAAAATTATACTATTGTTGTTGTTGCTGTTGCTACTGATGAGCAATTTTTTTAATAATTTTATGAGCTTGCTGGATCTATGTTTCACTCAGGCTTCCTGCAAAGAAACCTGAGAGTTTTTTTGTTATTTCCCGGGTTTGATTTGGTTTTTTCTGAATGCTGTTCTGCACTTAAATTAAGTGTAACATATTTTTTTTTTGTAATTTGCTACTATTACTTGATGTTAGTTTTTGTTTATATTTTGTTTTCGAATGCTACTGTTGTGTTAAAATGTTTTGGTGAGTTATTTGGAAACTTAATTTATAACCAAACATTTATAAACTTAATATCAAAACTTAATATTTATAATCAAATTTATAATAAACTACGGTTTTTTTTTAATTTTACAATTAAGATTTTAAATAAGGTTTTGAAAATTTTTGTGTTTAATATTTTTTGACAATTACTAAAATATTGAAACAAGTTGTATTTGTTCGGTGACGATGTTCTGTCGTATTTTTATTATTATTTGTTCAAATTGTAAGCTTTTTATTTCCTCCTCGTTAATGTTTTTCAATTATCTTGTATTTCTGTGTTTTCTTTTTGTTTGACATATCTTTTTTTTTTAACTATTTGTTGTTTTTTCATAATTTTATTTATGAGTACTTTGATTATTATATGTTTTTTTGTTAAACGTAAACTAATATTATACTTAATATTTTGTTATTTATTTTGTTAAACCAGAAGGTCAGCGCCTTTTTTTAAATATATCTTTGAAGTTATATCAGCTTTTGTCTTTTTTTGTTTATTTTGTTAAATCAAGTCCTTTTTTATATAGGTTTGTTAAATGTTTTGTTTTGTGTTTTTTTTCCTTTGATGTGTGTATAAAGTTTAGAGCTGATCTGTTTTTATATAATATTTTTTCTCAATATGTATATATTTCAATAGTTCCTTGTTGTTATTATAATATTTTTCTAATTTATTTTGGCTTTTTTTGTTTTTATTTGGTTATTTAAAACTTCTACTAAAAAATGTTTTCGTTTGTCATAGTGGTAATTGTTTAGGTTGTTTTTGAGAGGATGTGGTTGTCAGAGGCGGTTTTCGGTCTGCTGTCATTTAGTTTTGTATGTCTATGTCTATGTATGTTTAGGGTAAGTTGGGCTTGTTGGGGTATTCAATTTGTCTCTAGTTTTAGTCCTCTACTCTTGGTTTTGCGTTGTTGTTGTTCAATGTTTTTTGTTTTCTTTTCATTCATATAGTTGTTGTTGCGGTTGTTTTTAGTTATAGCTAAAATAATATTTTGCTTTTTATTTGCTACCTTTTACTTGTTTTGCTTGTTTTTAGTTAAGGAGTTTGAGTTCGTTTTTGCAATAATTTAAAAAATATATGGTTTT
This sequence comes from Stomoxys calcitrans, assembly GCF_963082655.1. Classification (NCBI taxonomy): domain Eukaryota; kingdom Metazoa; phylum Arthropoda; class Insecta; order Diptera; family Muscidae; genus Stomoxys; species Stomoxys calcitrans. The sequence goes on along the minus strand of NC_081554.1, from coordinate 161,921,447 downwards.
TAAAAATTCATAAATTTTTGTTTTCTTATAGTTTCTCTTCTATATATGTATATAGATGTATATATTTGATGGTCGTTTTGCCTTATCCTTCCTGTAGTATGGCTCTTTCTTCCAGAAAGTTGGCTGAAGTTTCAGCTGATAATCGTTACTCCTTTTGCTCCAGACTGCTCCTTTATCAGCTTCTCCTGGTCTTGGTTTGTAGCAGTTTCCAATCCTTGTTGCTTTTTGTTTCTTTATTCACTTTCATTTTTCTTATTTCTTGTTTTTTTTTTTTTTTTGAAAAATTTAAATATTAAAAAAAATCTACTGGAAATAATACAATGTGGCCTACTCAAAAGAGAAATTCATCTAAATTTTCTTTTAAATAACTACTTAAAAAAATTTACTACAAAGCCTTTTTGTGGAAAATTTAAAAGTTAAGTTCCAAAAATTTAAAAGAAAACAAAATTCTCTTAAAAAAGAAATAAACCTAGCAATAATATAGTAAAGATAAGTGAAATATTGGTATTGTAGTATTGAAACTGAAGACACAATGTATGATTAATATTAAAAAATGTTTTAAACAATCTCTGTCATTCTTTGATTTGTCAAGATAATGGGGAGAACACGACGTATGATTAATATTAAAAAAAATCTGAACAATTCTCGGTCATGTTTATTTTAATTTACCATGACTATGGTGGTTCTATATGGCGGTTTTTAGTGTTTATTATTGATTTTCTTTATAGAACCATAGTGCGTATGATTTATATTAATTATTGGGTATGGTTAGAAAATGGCCCAGAACTCTTTTGAAAATTATTCGAACATGAAAATTTAAAAGGAATTAGAAAGAAAACCTCTCAATCTTTCAGAATTTGTGTCTTAGTTAAGGACTAAAAATTCAAAAGGTTGAAATTTAGGAGGTTTAAAATTTAGGTTTATAAAAAAAAACATATGTTGAAATATTGTTTAAAAAAAGTTACCACTTTTTTGTAAATCTAGTATTGGGGAGCCCCGGTAGCCGAGTTGGTAGCTTGCTTGGATTACCAATGCAGGGGTCGTGGGTTTGATTCCCGCCAGAAGCCTTGGTCTGTCGCTACTGTGACAGACCAACGGACTTAAAATTGTCTAAGTGAGTCTGTAAAGGACTGCCACTCTAAGCCAACAACCTATCCTAAACTGTATGTCTAGTGAAATATTCAGTATTAGAAATTAATAAAAACAACATCTGCTGCATATCTATCTTTGCCATACGGTAGATTTATTGAAGTAGAATAAAGTAAAACCAGAATAATTGCTTTAAATGTCAATGTTTTCCTTTATAACGCCTTGTTGAGCTAGGCATATATTGCAATCATTTTTTCTTCAAAATCATTTTCTGCAATATTGGGGATTTTTAGCTGATCATACAATTGATATAAATTTCTTTTACTTTCATTTTGAATCTTATATGGCTGGGCTTCCGTATGATTTATTTTAATTATAGGGTAGTTTTAGAAAATGGATTATAACTCTTACAAAATTTAATAAAATTTAAAAATTTAAACGGAAATTGCAAGAAGACATTTCAGCCTTTAAAAATTTGTACTCCAATTGAAATAAAAACATCGAAAGAGTATAAATTTGGAAGCATAAAATCTTAGATAGTCTTTATATTCTAAACTGCCAAGGCAATTTATGCGACAGCAGTAGTATATAGATCTTATTTCTACTCTTGGGCTTGGAGCATACAGTAGACACCATGATACCGAATGATAACCTGTAAGATGATCTGTTAAAAGAAACATCCCTGGCTCAAAGGACTTTGGATGAAGACAGCCTTGTACATAAATTCGAAAAATCCATCGAAAGGGAATAAATTTGGAATCATATATTTTAGATAGTCTTTATATTCTATCCCGGCAAGGCAGAAGTATAAGACCTTATTTTTACTCTAGCGCATGAAGCGTACAGTAGACACCATGATAAGGAGAAGGGTAACCGGCGAGATGATCAGATACAAGAAGCACGCCTGGTTCAAAGGACTTTGGATGAAGACTACCTTGTACATAAGTTAGAAAAATCTATTGAAGCCAAAACGTACACATGGGCGGTATGCATTGACATCGAGAGGACTTTTTACAGTGTTAGGACTGATGGATATAATCCTTAGACCAGTTCTGTAAGGATCCGATCCTTAGAGACTGATTAAGCCTAATGCTAAAGAACAGATGGATAATTTGTGTATTCCATGATATAAGAGACTATGGGAGGGAGAGAGTGGCATATCGCACGGGGTATTTTATGTCCTCTACTAATAGAGAATATGGGTCCTTGATGAAAAAGGTTTGTAACTTGTCCTCAAAGAGTTTGCATTCCGAATTGGTTATGTAAAAATGGGCTTGCGTTCTACTGTGCTGGACTGGAGGGGTCTGAACTTTAATCCAGATAAGACTGAAATCTGCTTGTACAATGGGAAGATCAAATTTGGCCAATTCGAGGGGCTGAGTGATTTCAATCTATGACAAGGTCATATACTCGTTTGACATCGAGACGACTTTTTACGATGTCAGGAGTGACGGATCTAATCATTAGACCATTTCCATAAGAATCGAGTCCTTAGAGATTGAATAAGCCTAATGTTAAAGAACAGATGGATAATTTGTGTATTCCATGACATAAGAGGCTATGGAAGAGAGTGGCATATCGCATGGGGTAATTTATGGCCATTTTTAATAGAGAATATGGATCCAAGCTGAAAAGATTTCTAACTTGTCTGTAAAGAGGTTACATTTCGCATTAGGTATGTAGAAAAGCTGAAATGGGATTGCGCTCAACTGTGCTGGACTTAAAGGTCTGAACTTTAATCTAGATAAGACTGGAGTCTGTCTGCTACAGTAAAAGGCAGCCCAAACTTGGTCAATTCGTGGTGCCACGTTTTCTATCTACAATTAGTTCAATTTATGACAAAGTCATACACTTGGAAGTGATTTTGAATAGGCTCACAGATATCGATCGCTATGTAGACAGTCCGTAGTCTTGAAATTTTGCCTGAATCCAAAGATAGTTCATTGGCTCTACAGTACCGTGCTTAAAACATCGCAGAATAATAGAGGCGCTAATTACAAACTAGACCTGTTTGGAAGCGGTTTTGGTTAGGATATCTCGGACGGGACTCAAGTTCGAGGGCCTCGCCCTGTTGCCAGCGGCACTGTTTTGATCTGATGGAGCCCTGGTATTGTCTGACAGACCATTTTGAGTAAAACTACCATAACTTTTTTAAATTTCAAGGGATTTTGAAAATTTTAAATGTTTTTGTTTGAAAACAAAATAGATTTGTCTATCAAACTAATTCTAAGCTCATTCTATGCTGCTTTAATATCCTTTTAAGAGCAAACAAAAAGCTATTTGCCATAATGGCATCCTCATGCGTTCAACCTTTTTTGCCAGGACGTATACCTGTTGTCGATTTTTTTCGCATAGGACATTGAGAAATTTTAAATTGACAAGATTGCAATGAGAAGTTGTTGTTCCCTAATGATTTTCAAAAAAAATGTCTCAAGTTTTATTAATCTAACCTTGTAAATTTTATTTTGTTTACCAGGTCGTATGCTTAATATTGATTTTTTTCCCACAAAGATCAATTAGAGTTTCAAATTCACATAATTGGAGGGAGAGGAAGCTGTTCCCGTATGAGTTTCGAAAAAATCGCCTTAAGTTTCATTCATTTAAACTGGTTTAAACGTGATTCTTAGTTTTTGGCCACCATAGCGTATGATTGACATTAATTATGGACTATTTTGAGTAAAACTTCCATACCCTTTTTAAATTTCAAGGGATATTGAAAATTTAAAATGTTTTTGTTTGAAAACAAAACTGACTTGCCTCTCAAAGAAATTCCGAGCTTATATTTTGCTGTTTTAATATCCAAAATATAATTACAACTAAGCTTTTTTTTTTAATTCTTTACCAGCTTCAATTAATGATATTTTTGTTTTTTTCTGTATTTAATATGCTGAGTAATTGAAATGTTTATGCTGAAGTGTGGCACGATGTTGTTTCCATATAATAACATTAAAAAATTCTTAAAAATTCATTGTTAAAAAGGTTTAAAATTGAAATTTTAATTTCAGGCCACCTTAGCGTATAAGTGATATTAATTTTTGACTATTTTCCATAAATCCCCCATAACTTCTACAAATCTCTATGGATTTTGAAAATTCAAATTGCCTTCTCTTTTAAACAAAATATTCTATTAAGATGTTATAAATTCATTAAAATTCCCATATTTCACTTACCTTTTAGATGAAGTTTAATAATGATATTATGATAATTTATAAGCTTTTACCATGAATTAAAGTTAGTTTCCATAATCATTTTACACTACATAGTAGTTAATTTGTGTGTGTTTTTTTTTAGTTAACAAAAACAATATATGTTATATATAAATGTAGCATTTGTTTTGAGTAGCGTTTGTTGATTTTTGTTATTTTTTGCTTTTGGGGAGGAGGAAAGGTATACCTTTTGTATATAAAATCATATGGTAATATAAGAAAGTAATATGTATAGCCTAATAATAAACCATAGTTTTTGGCAGATAAGTTTTTTGTTTTTTGTTTTAGGTCCAAAGGAAACCTTTATAAACGAAGAAAACTATTTGGATCATGTCTTTTAAGGGGATACAGAGTAGCATACTAGTGGTGGTGGTAATAATGTTGTTGGTAACGGAGTTGTTTTGTTAGGCGTTTAGTATGTGGGGTTTTGTTACTGTTTAAAAGTTTCTTTTAAAAATATATATGTTTTAAATCTGTGGTTCATAAAGAAACGTTAGTTTCTTTGTTTTTGGTTTTTTGCTAAGTCATACTACTAAGGTTTTTGTTCTTGTAGAGATCAGGGTGGGTTTCCTGTTATGTTTTTTTTTGGTTGGTTAGTTGTTACTTTTCTTTGTTTTAGAGGCCAATATGTTTTGTTAGTATCTTTTTTTTACTGTGAAGAGATGAGATGAGGCGATGATGAGATTGATGATGATTTCTAATGAAGATGATGGTCACTAAGATAAAAAGTAAAGCAAAGTTTTGTTTTAATGATTCAATGCTTACTACGGCGTTATAATGAGATTTTTTTTTTCTGGGGGGCGTTTGGTTTTTGTCTTTTCGAGAAAATGATAACGATGCTTATAAAACAAATCAAGGGGTTTGGTTTTGGTTTAGGGAGAGCGAGAGAGAGAGAAAATAGAGTTTGAAATAAAAAATGCCAAAATATGAAGAGTTTGTTTTTTTTTGTATTTTTTCCGAATTTTCCTTAATGTGGAATTTTTATTGGTAATTTGTTTCTTTTGTTGTTGTAGCTGTTGTTGTTATTGATTTGTTGCAAATTTTGATTTGATATAATAAGAAATGTTTGTCATCATTATTGTGGTGGTTATAGTATCTGGTTATTCTGATAATATTAGTAGATAATATTGTTAAAAATTACACTTAAGAGTTAAACTTATGCTTATGAAGAAGAATTTTGTAATTTCGAGAGAAAAAAACAAAAAAAAAAAAAAATATATACTTTAAAGGTCTCATACTTAACATCAGTTTTGAATTTAGCAATGTGCCAAGCTTAGCATCTCCCAGCGGCACATACATCTGCCTCAATTTTTTATTCTCATTATGAAGTCATAGTAGATTTGCCAAAATTTCGCCTGCACCCATATGACCAGTAGCAAAAGCTGTTGCAGCATGGGCCATTGCAATAATTCTCGCTGTGTTCGCCTCTTCAGTTTTTGGAACAGTTGATTTGTCCTTGAGGGTCCTTCTTCGATTTCATGATAATTCAAATTGTAATTGTAGTAGTAGTAATTATTATTTTTATAAAACTCTTCGGTATGATAAACAAATGGGGAGGAGGCGGAGGAGGAGGAAGAAGTTGCTGCCGTTTGATGGTGATGTGTTGCCAGGCCTAATTGGCCTGTTTGCAGCAATGGTTGTTGTTCCTCATCATCACCAATGGCTTGGTAGACATTTTGGTTGTTGCTGTCATTTGGATCTAGGGAGTTGTATATATAGTTAGTTGTAGTAGTAGCATGATCAACTAGTTCATCGGCTGATTCTAATAGAGAATTATCTATGAGTCTTCTGCTGTTGTTGTTACTATTGTTTTGACTAGGATATCTAGTAAGTGGTTGCTGTTGTTGTTGTTCTTGGTATTGATAGTTATTATATTGTTGTTGTTGCTGTTGTAGTTGTTGATGTTTTATGTTGGGGTATTTTTGTGGTTTACGATAATATTACATAATGACACATTTGCCCTTTTCGGCCCACGGATTATTCTTTTTATCTGGGGCATTTATCAATGGGTCATTTTTTTCATTCTCCTCGACAAAAGCACGCATTCTGGAAAAAAAAATTAAAGAAAAATGAAAAATTATTATTACAATTTAATACAAAAGAATACATCTTAAAATATAAACAAGCAGAAGATTGTTAAGTTCGGCCGGAACGAATCTTATATACCCTCCACCATGAACCGCATTTGTCAAGTTCTTTGTCCGATATCTTTTTATAAGCAAACAAACGATAATAGACAAAAATTGCTTAGTTTTTGGAGCTATACCAAGTCATGAACCGATTTGGGTCAACACTTGGTTTGGATGTTGGAGACCAAAGTGGAAGTCATTGTGCCCCAATCTGATAAGAATTGCGCACTGTAGAGGCTCAAGAAATAAAATCGGGAGATCTGCCTACATGGAAGCTACATCAGGTTATCGATCGATTCGGATCATATTAAGCAAGCAGGCAAGCAAAATTTCATTCAAATCGAATCACAATAGCTCCCTCTAGAGGCTCAAAACATATCATCGTGAGATCGGTATGGGAGCTATTGGGTTGTCCAAAAAGTAATTGCGGATTTTTTAAAAGAAAGTAAATGCATTTTAATAAAACTTAAAATGAACTTTAATCAAATATCCTTTTTTACACTTTTTTTCGAAAGCAAGCTAAAAGTAACAGCTGATAACTGACAGAGGAAAGAATGCAATTACAGAGTCACAAGCTGTGAAAAAATTTGTCAACGCCGACTATATGAAAAATCCGCAATTACTTTTTGGGCAACCCAATATATCATGCTATAGACCGATTTTGACCGTACTTGGCATAGTTGTTGGAAGCCCCACTACAGAACACTACATGCAAAACTTCAGCCGGACTAAAAATTGCCACTTGTATAGGCTCAAGAAGTCAAGATTCGCGATCGGTAAAATCCGATAAGAAATGCGCCCCCTAGAAGATCAAATCATGAACCGATATGGCACCATTTACAATCCCAACCGACCTACACTAATACTTAGGTGTGGTCTTGGACAGGAAATTGAATTGGAAGTGTTACATTCAGGAGTGTACTGAGAAGGCTCACAGATGTTGCCATAGGTTCTACATGGGGCTTGAATCCGAGGATAGCCCACTGGCTCTACAGGAACGTGATAACACCAATACTTACTTACGCCTCAGTAAATTGGTGGACTGCTATGGAGAAAAAGTGAAAGGTAAGGATAATACAACAGGTTCATAGAACACGCTGTCTTGGCATAGACCGAGCGGTGAGGACCACGCCCTCTAGGGCACTGGAGACTATTCTGGATATCTGACCCATTGACATACAGATTTAATATGAAGCAGCCACTGCGGCTTTGAAACTTAAGGCAATGGGAGAATGGATTAAGGATGGGAGCAGCACATACGATCGCGGTATAATCGAGGCGACGATAGGAAAACTGGGAGGAAGGGAAGAGGTTTCCGATCGGATACCTGAACCTTGAGATCGAGTGCTAGGCATTGCTGCCAGAGGCATACTCTCGGATGTACGGAACCCTAGTAATACCATCTGGAAGATCATGTTACACGAATGGTTCAAATCTAGAGGACAGAGTGGGCCTGGGGGTCTACATTGAGAACCCAGGGACTGAGATCTGTTTTCGAGGCGACGATAGGAAAACTGGAAAGAAGGGAAGAGGTTTCCGATCGGATCCATGAGTTGAACCTTGAGATCGAGTGTGAGGCATTGCTGCCAACGGTACACTCTTGGATTGACGGAACCCTAGCAGTACCATCTGGAAGATCATGTTACACGAATGGTTCAAATCTAGAGGACAGTGTGGGTCTGGGGGTCTATATTTAAAACCCAGGGACTGAGATCTGTTTTAGACTGCCTGACCTGAATACGGTCCTACAGGCGGAGATTCGGGCGAACACGGAATGCGTGTGGTGCTAACGCGAGGACGTCGATTGTGAACATCTTTAAGGACAGTAAAATTACCTTAAGGGCAATAAAAACCAGGAGACTAAGGTCACGAACAATCGTGCAGTGTAAGAAGGATGCCATCGACAAAGGAAAGATGTAGACTATAAAACTCAAAATATTAGTAAAACAACTTAAAAGTTGTGCGTTTCATGTCGCCCCGGATGAACAAAAAAAGTGTTGCCCAGCAGCACATCGTTTGGACTTGTCTAGGAGAAGAAGGCCCCTTATCGATGCATGGCGGCCACCTTGACGTTAAGGTTTGCAACTCTTCCTATCACACTGAACGTCATAACTTTGGGGGTATGGCGGCCTACATTAGTTTATGTCCCCAAATTAATTATAGCACACAGCGTCCTGTTAGGTCATTATGATTGATCAACTGTTTAGGAGTGAGGTGGTCCGCTAGATATATGAGCGGAATAAAGAAAATAGACTTCAGTCCACAACCTTTAAATTAACCCCGTATTGTCATGATTGATGTTAACAGTGGTTTGGTTTATAGGAGGGTTGCGTGCCACCCCCATCTGCAACTTGAACACAAATTTGAATGACGCACTTAACTCAAAAATATTTCTCATTTGATGCCCATTGTTTTAAAGGGTCAAATAACCCATTGGAGCCGATTTTAGGAAGTAAAGCACCATCTAGATTCTGGGACACACATTTTTATGTCATATTCGCAATCTGCTCCCAAAGATCTCTCATTTGACTCTCATCTAGCTATGATCAAATAATTTTTCCATTTGTGGGACTTTTTTCGGGGTGGGGCGATCTCCAATTATGTTGACCTCATTTTTTATGTTATATTCGTAGTCTACTCCCGAATACCTTTCGTTTGAGTCCCACATTGATATGTACGTCGAATATCTTTGTTTGGGTAAGTTTTAGGGATGGGGTATTTGGACCCAATATTTGATACCATATTCATATTCTTCTCTCCAATACCTTTTATTTGATATCCATATTGTCCCTATCGGTCCACTTTTGATTTTGATTGTGTTTTTAGGGTAACGGGGGAGGGTCCGCCCCCTTCCAATATCAACAAATTATATAGCCTATAACTCCTTCCTGACCATATCCGTGATATAGTCCCGAATATATTTCATTCGAGCCCCATATTGTCATAATCGTTTAATAAACCTATTTTTGGGAGGTTTTGGGGACGGCCCGGCCCACTAGTTACTTGGATCCCATTTTTAATTAGAAAATTCGTACTCTACTCCTGAAGACTCTTCGTTTAAGTCCCATATTGTCGCGATCGGCAAATTTTCATTTTTGGGTCGTACTTTTGGCGTAAGGGGGAGGGTCCGCCTTGCTTCCGATATCTGAACAAATTTCAAGAAAATCGTTTTTAGAGTCTATCAGGAACAAACTTACATACCCACGAATAAACAAACAACCAAACCAACCAGCATTAGGAGGGGAAAACCACCGTAGAACATTTTTCCTGATAGTCTCGCCAGGATTCGAATCCAGTAGTTCAGAGTCATAGGCGGACATAGTAACCTCTGCACTACGGTGGCCTCCCACCATAGGATGAGGGTATACTAATCATGTCATTACGTTTGTAACACTTAGAAATATTCGTCTAAGACTCCATAAAGTGTATATATTCCTGATCGTCTCGACGCTCTGAGTCGATCTAGCTATGTCCATCCGTCCATCCATCCGTCCGTCCATCCGTCCGTCCATCCGTCCGTCCATCCGTCCGTCCATCCGTCCGTCCATCCGTCCGTCCATCCGTCCGTCCATCCGTCCGTCCATCCGTCCGTCCATCCGTCCGTCCATCCGTCCGTCCGTCCATCCGTCCGTCCATCCATCCGTCCATCCGTCCGTCCATCCGTCCGTCCATCCGTCCGTCCATCCGTCCGTCCATCCGTCCGTCCATCCGTCCGTCCATCCGTCCGTCCATCCGTCCGTCCATCCGTCCGTCCATCCGTCCGTCCATCCGTCCGTCCATCCGTCCGTCCATCCGTCCGTCCATCCGTCCGTCCGTCCATCCGTCCGTCCATCCGTCCGTCCATCCGTCCGTCCATCCGTCCGTCCATCCGTCCGTCCATCCGTCCGTCCATCCGTCCGTCCATCCGTCCGTCCATCCGTCCGTCCATCCGTCCGTCCATCCGTCCGTCCATCCGTCCGTCCATCCGTCCGTCCATCCGTCCGTCCATCCGTCCGTCCATCCGTCCGTCCATCCGTCCGTCCATCCGTCCGTCCGTCCGTCCATCCGTCCGTCCATCCGTCCGTCCATCCGTCCGTCCATCCGTCCGTCCATCCGTCCGTCCATCCGTCCGTCCATCCGTCCGTCCATCCGTCCGTCCATCCGTCCGTCCATCCGTCCGTCCATCCGTCCGTCCGTCCATCCGTCCGTCCATCCGTCCGTCCGTCCATCCGTCCGTCCGTCCATCCGTCCGTCCATCCGTCCGTCCATCCGTCCGTCCATCCGTCCGTCCATCCATCCGTCCATCCGTCCGTCCATCCGTCCGTCTATCCGTCCGTCCATCCGTCCGTCCATCCGTCCGTCCGCCCATCCGTTTGTCCGTCCGTCCGTCCATCCGTCCGTCCATCCGTCCGTCCATCCGTCCGTCCGCCCATCCGTTTGTCCGTCCGTCCGTCCATCCTTCCGTCTGTCAACATTTTAAGTCGATCTATCCAATGTCTGTCCCGTCTGTCTGTCGTAATCACGCTAACTTTCGAAGCTAGCCACTTGAAATTTTGTACGAATACTTCATATCAGTGTAGGTCGGTTGGGGTTGTGGATCGGTCCATGATTTGATATAGCTGCCATATAAACCGATCTTGGATCTTGACTTCTTGAGCCCTAGAGGGCGCAATTCTTATCCGATTTGGCTAATTTGACATAAGGTGTTTTGTTATGACTTCCAACAAATGTGCTTAGTATGGTTCAAATCGGTCCATAACCTGCCATATAAACCGATATTGGATCTTGACTTCTTAAGCCACTAGAGGGCGCAATTCTAATAAGATTTGGGCTAATTTTGCACGTGGTGTTTTGTTATTACTTCCAACAATTGTGGAAAGTATGGTTCAAATCAGTCCATAACCTGATATAGCTGCCATATAAACCGATTTTGGGTCTTGATTTCTTGAGACTCTAGGGGGCGCAATTCCCGACCGACTTGATTGAATTTTTTCACATAGTGTTTTGGTATCACTTCCAACAGCTGTGTTTAGTATGAGTCAAATCATTATGATTGATCAACTGTTTAGGAGTGAGGTGGTCCGCTAGATATATGAGCGGAATAAAGAAAATAGACTTCAGTCCACAACCTTTAAATTAACCCCGTATTGTCATGATTGATGTTAACAGTGGTTTGGTTTATAGGAGGGTTGCGTGCCACCCCCATCTGCAACTTGAACACAAATTTGAATGACGCACTTAACTCAAAAATATTTCTCATTTGATGCCCATTGTTTTAAAGGGTCAAATAACCCATTGGAGCCGATTTTAGGAAGTAAAGCACCATCTAGATTCTGGGACACACATTTTTATGTCATATTCGCAATCTGCTCCCAAAGATCTCTCATTTGACTCTCATCTAGCTATGATCAAATAATTTTTCCATTTGTGGGACTTTTTTCGGGGTGGGGCGATCTCCAATTATGTTGACCTCATTTTTTATGTTATATTCGTAGTCTACTCCCGAATACCTTTCGTTTGAGTCCCACATTGATATGTACGTCGAATATCTTTGTTTGGGTAAGTTTTAGGGATGGGGTATTTGGACCCAATATTTGATACCATATTCATATTCTTCTCTCCAATACCTTTTATTTGATATCCATATTGTCCCTATCGGTCCACTTTTGATTTTGATTGTGTTTTTAGGGTAACGGGGGAGGGTCCGCCCCCTTCCAATATCAACAAATTATATAGCCTATAACTCCTTCCTGACCATATCCGTGATATAGTCCCGAATATATTTCATTCGAGCCCCATATTGTCATAATCGTTTAATAAACCTATTTTTGGGAGGTTTTGGGGACGGCCCGGCCCACTAGTTACTTGGATCCCATTTTTAATTAGAAAATTCGTACTCTACTCCTGAAGACTCTTCGTTTAAGTCCCATATTGTCGCGATCGGCAAATTTTCATTTTTGGGTCGTACTTTTGGCGTAAGGGGGAGGGTCCGCCTTGCTTCCGATATCTGAACAAATTTCAAGAAAATCGTTTTTAGAGTCTATCAGGAACAAACTTACATACCCACGAATAAACAAACAACCAAACCAACCAGCATTAGGAGGGGAAAACCACCGTAGAACATTTTTCCTGATAGTCTCGCCAGGATTCGAATCCAGTAGTTCAGAGTCATAGGCGGACATAGTAACCTCTGCACTACGGTGGCCTCCCACCATAGGATGAGGGTATACTAATCATGTCATTACGTTTGTAACACTTAGAAATATTCGTCTAAGACTCCATAAAGTGTATATATTCCTGATCGTCTCGACGCTCTGAGTCGATCTAGCTATGTCCATCCGTCCATCCATCCGTCCGTCCATCCGTCCGTCCATCCGTCCGTCCATCCGTCCGTCCATCCGTCCGTCCATCCGTCCGTCCATCCGTCCGTCCATCCGTCCGTCCATCCGTCCATCCGTCCGTCCATCCGTCCGTCCGTCCATCCGTCCGTCCATCCGTCCGTCCATCCGTCCGTCCATCCGTCCGTCCATCCGTCCGTCCATCCGTCCGTCCATCCGTCCGTCCATCCGTCCGTCCATCCGTCCGTCCATCCGTCCGTCCATCCGTCCGTCCATCCGTCCGTCCATCCGTCCGTCCATCCGTCCGTCCATCCGTCCGTCCATCCGTCCGTCCATCCGTCCGTCCATCCGTCCGTCCATCCGTCCGTCCATCCGTCCGTCCATCCGTCCATCCGTCCATCCGTCCATCCGTCCGTCCATCCGTCCGTCCATCCGTCCGTCCATCCGTCCGTCCATCCGTCCGTCCATCCGTCCGTCCATCCGTCCGTCCATCCGTCCGTCCATCCGTCCGTCCGTCCATCCGTCCGTCCATCCGTCCGTCCATCCGTCCGTCCATCCGTCCGTCCATCCGTCCGTCCATCCGTCCGTCCATCCGTCCGTCCATCCGTCCGTCCATCCGTCCGTCCATCCGTCCGTCCATCCGTCCGTCCATCCGTCCGTCCATCCGTCCGTCCATCCGTCCGTCCATCCGTCCGTCCATCCGTCCGTCCATCCGTCCGTCCGTCCATCCGTCCGTCCGTCCATCCGTCCGTCCATCCGTCCGTCCATCCGTCCGTCCATCCGTCCGTCCATCCATCCGTCCATCCGTCCGTCCATCCGTCCGTCTATCCGTCCGTCCATCCGTCCGTCCATCCGTCCGTCCGCCCATCCGTTTGTCCGTCCGTCCGTCCATCCGTCCGTCCATCCGTCCGTCCATCCGTCCGTCCGCCCATCCGTTTGTCCGTCCGTCCGTCCATCCTTCCGTCTGTCAACATTTTAAGTCGATCTATCCAATGTCTGTCCCGTCTGTCTGTCGTAATCACGCTAACTTTCGAAGCTAGCCACTTGAAATTTTGTACGAATACTTCATATCAGTGTAGGTCGGTTGGGGTTGTGGATCGGTCCATGATTTGATATAGCTGCCATATAAACCGATCTTGGATCTTGACTTCTTGAGCCCTAGAGGGCGCAATTCTTATCCGATTTGGCTAATTTGACATAAGGTGTTTTGTTATGACTTCCAACAAATGTGCTTAGTATGGTTCAAATCGGTCCATAACCTGCCATATAAACCGATCTTGGATCTTGACTTCTTAAGCCACTAGAGGGCGCAATTCTAATAAGATTTGGGCTAATTTTGCACGTGGTGTTTTGTTATTACTTCCAACAATTGTGGAAAGTATGGTTCAAATCAGTCCATAACCTGATATAGCTGCCATATAAACCGATTTTGGGTCTTGATTTCTTGAGACTCTAGGGGGCGCAATTCCCGACCGACTTGATTGAATTTTTTCACATAGTGTTTTGGTATCACTTCCAACAGCTGTGTTTAGTATGATTCAAATCGGTTTATAATCTGGTATAGCTGTCATATAATCCGATCTTGGATCTTGACTTCTTGAGCTAATAGAGCGCGCATTTCTCATCCCTATACAGACCGATCCGCCGATTTAAGGCCCATAAAAGCCATATTTATTATCCGATTTTGCCAAAATTTTGGACAGTGAGTTGTGTTAGGGGCTTCGACATCGTTCTTCAATTTGGCTCAGATCGGTCCAGATTTGGGTATAGCTGCCATATAGACCGATCTCTCGATTTAGGGTTTTGGGTCCATGAAAGGCGCATTTATTGTCCGATGACGCCGAAATTTGGGACAGGGAGTTGTGTTATGCTCTTCGACATCTCTCTTCTAGTTGGCTAAGATCGGTTCAGATTTCAATATAGCTGCCATATAGACCGATCTCTCGGTTTAGGGTTTTGGGCCCATAAAAGGCGCATTTATTGTCCGATGTCGCCGAAATTTTGGACAGTGAGTTGTGTTAGGCTCTTTAACATCCTTCTTTAATTTAACCCAGATTGATTCAGATTTGGATATAGCTGCCATATAGACCGATCTCTCGATTGAAAGTCTTGACCCCATAAAAGGCACATTTATAATCCGATTTCGCTGAAACTTGTCACGGTGTCTTATATTGGACTTTTCGACATCCCTGTCGTAAATGGCTCCGATCGAGCTATATTTGTATATGGCTACCAAAAAGGCCAATATTTTGTTCCACAAAATTGAACAATGACTTATACTTATTATACCACGCAATGTCCGTGTCGAATTTGGTTTAAATCGGACCATATTTCGATAAAGCTGCTATGCTATTCACCGTATTATACCCGAGGTGGTGGGTAACCAAAGTTCGACTCCGCCTCTTTACTTGATGTAGTTGGTTTTTCCTAGAGTTATTATTTTTCTGTGTTACAATTACGAGTTGCAGAATAATCTGGCGGAGCGAAAAACAAAACGTTCGCTCCTCTCTATAATTCAATTTAGAACCAACCTTATTGCTTCTTATCCTGTGGTATATAAGTTTTCCTCAAAAGCCTCAATTAGTCTTTCGCCTTCTATTCTCTTCGTTACACGTCTCGGAAAACTGGCACTTATGGACTTATAGCTCATCCAATGTTTTTCTTGGTCTGATTTCTTTTTTAGAAGCGGACAACCAAAGACAATGCTGTTTCTTTTGTAATCCCTCAATGGCATTTCATTCAAAGTCTTCTACGTATTTGGGTAATGAAAAGTATTCTGCCCAAGTCTTCCTCTCAGTAGTCTTCCACTTGGCACTCATATTATTTTGGAAGCTTTTTGATTTGGCCAAGACCTTGCTTCATAAACCCTAATGCAACGATATTGAGTTTTAATAATTTTAAACTACAAATCATCCCATTTTAAAGAAAAATTTTATTTTTCTTTTTGTTTTCTAAGAATTCTATATCTCAACCGTACTACATTTCTCTACACCCCATATAAAGATTTGTTAACAAAACCAACAACAACTACAACCACATTGCATAAAATATTTCCACATGAAATAACTTTTTCCATAAAAACCTCAACATTGTGCAAAGTTTCTAAGCTTTCGTTATTGCTGTCACGCAGCAGCAGCAGCAGAAGTAGCAACAACATCACTAGGGATAATTGAAGTGAAATGGAATATTGTTAACTAGTTGGTCACACGCTGTGTCCCACTTGGTATGACCACAAATGTTCCACATTGCCATCAAGCACTTGGATCACTTTCATTTTTCCTAGTTTGTCACATGCTGGCAAGGATATACTACTGCATACAAATGAATGCTACTGCCAAAACAAATTTTGTTATGCTACCGCACTTGTAGTAGATTTCCAAAAATAGTCATGGTCGCAGTTAAATTGCTTCAAGTGTTTTTGAGCCTTTTATTTTTTTGTTGTTGTTGGATTTTGAGTAGCTGGCAGATGTTTTGAAAGAAGAAAGAAAAAAATAAAACTTTTTATATGTCCAATAGAACTTGTTAGCAAAGTTTTGGAAAGAAGAAAAATTTCATTTCAAAAATTGTATTATTTTAGTTATTCATGATGTTTTCTTCTCAATACACGTTTAAATGCGAATGCGTGTGTGAAAATAAATTTTTTCTCTTTAATGGAACCCTACACCACTACTGTGGTACAGGGTATTTTAACTTAGTGAATTTGTTTGTAACACCCAGTAGGAATAGGGCTGGACCCATTGATAAGTAAGCCAATCGACTCAGAATCACTTTCAGAATCGATTTAGCTATGGCTGTCTGTCCATCAATCTGTCAGTATGTCTGTCCATGTTAATTTGTGTACAAAGTACAGGTTGCAATTTTTATCAGATCCTCCTCAAATTTGGCACAAGCATTTTCTTGCGCCTAGAGACAAAACCTATTGAAATTGGAAAAAATCGGTTCAGATTTGGATATAGCTCCCATATATATGTTCGTCCGATTTGGACTAAAATTGCAATTATATTGTCATTTGTTAACCGAATTTCATGAAATTCTGCACGAGTGATTCTCTTATAGGTCTCGACATTGTAAATGAATTTAATAGCAATCAGCATAGATTTAGATATAGCATCCATATATATGTTCGTCCGATTTGGACTAAAATTGCATTTATATCGTTATTTGTAAACCGATTCTAACGAAATTCTGCACGAGTGATTCCCTTATAGGTCTCGACATTGTAAATGATTTTCATAGCAATCAGCTCAGATTTAGATATAGCTTCCATTTGGACTAAAATTGCTATAACATCGTCATTTGTAAACCAATTCTCACGAAATTTTGCACGAGGGAATTTTCTTAAAAGTCTCGACATTATTGGTGAAGTTCATATAAATCGGAAATCGATATGGACTAGCATTTCAATAACTTGATCATTTGTTAAACGATTCACACGAAAATTGGCACAAAATATTCCCTTATGAATGCCGGTATTGCTTTTGAATTTAATAGAAATCGGTTCTGATTTAAATATAGCTCTCATATATATTTTGCACGAAGGGTTCTCTTCTGATGACTGATGAATTTCATAGAAATTTGTTCAGTTTTAGATTCCATATATGTGTATCTCCCGATTTTCACTTTTAAGGCCTTTGCTAACCCATTTATCAATCGATCTTCTCAAAAATTTGCCCAACGATTGACTCTACGGCTCCTACAATATGTTCCAATTTTGATCGAAATTCTACATATCAAATTTAAGCAAATTTTAAGTTCGACGAATTAGTCTGCATGTCCTATGTTGGGTAGGGTATCAAAAGGTCGGCTTCGCCCGACTTTAGCTCATCCCCACTTGTTAGAGACTGTTTTCTCCATATTTTATCTATAAATTCAAGTAAAATTTTATACTATTGTGATTTTTTGAACATATTCCAGCTCGAGATCATATTCAATGCTTTCATATTGTCCCCATTGGTTTGTGTTTAAGGTCTATAGGGTGGTGCAACCTGCGAATACTAGTTGCTGAATTTAAGATATATTCTTACCCCATTATTAAATAGCTTTTTTATACCCACTACCGAACGATGCGGGTATATTAATTTTGTCATTCCCTTTGCAACATATCGAAATATCCATTTCCCACCCTATAAAGTATATATATTCTTGATCAGCGTAAAAATCTAAGACGATTTAGACATGTCCGTCCGTCTGTCTGTTGAAATCACGCTACAGTCTTTAAAAATAGAGATATTTAGCTGAAACTTTGCACAGATTCTGTTTTTGTCCATAAGTAGGTTAGCTTCGAAGATGAGCTATATCGGACTATATCTTGATATAGCCCCCATATAGACCGATCCGCCGATTAAGGGTCTTGGCCCACAAAAGTCACATTTATTATCCGATTTTGCTGAAATTTAGGATAGAGGGCTGCGTTAGGCCCTTAGACATCCTTCGTCAATTTGGCTCAGATCGGCCTAGATTTGGATATAGCTGTCATGTAGACCGATCATCCTATTTAGGGTCAAAGGCCCATAAAAGTCACATTTATTATCTGATTGTGCAAAAATGTGGGACAGTGAGTTGTGTTCGACACCCTCCTTCAATTTGGCCCTGATTGGTCCAGATTTGGGTATAGCTGCCATTTAGACCGATATCTCGATTTAAGATCTTAAGCAGATTAAAGGCGCATTTATTGTCCGATGTCGCCGATATTTGGGACAGTGAGTTAAATTCAGTCCACAGATCGGTCCAGATTTGGATATAGCTGCCATATAGACCGATCCGTCGATATAAGGTTTTGAGCCCACAAAAGGCACATTTATTGTTCGATGTCGCCGAAATTTGGGACAGTGAGTTGTGTTAGGCCAGTCGACATCGTTTTTTTATTTGGCCCAGATCGCTTCAGATTTGTATATTGCTGCCATATAGACCGATCTCTCGATTTAAGGTTTTGGTCCCATAAAAGGCTCATTTATTGTCCGATGTCGCCGAAATTTGGGACAGTTAGTTAAGTTAAGCCCTTCGATATACCTCTGCAATAAGGCACAAATCGGTCCAGATTTGGATATGCCTGCCATATAGACCGATCTGTCGATTTAAGGTTTTGAGCCCATAAAAGGCGCATTTATATTTCGATGTCGCCGGAATTTGGGACAGTGAGTTGTGTTGGACCCTTCGACATTCCTCTTCAAATTGGCACGGATCGGTCCAGATTTGGATATAGCTGTCATATAGACCCATCTCTCGATACAAGGTTTTGGGGCCATAAAAGGCGCATTTAGTAGTACAAATCTTTGTTCAATTGTGTATAACAAAATACTGGTCTTTTCAGTAGCTATATCTAAAAATAAACAGATATGAACCATATACGACACGGGTATCGAAAAGTCTTACATAAGACACTGAGTAAAATTTCAGTTAAATCGGATAATCGGATATATCCGGACCGATCTTGGCCAAATTAAAGAAGGATGTCGAAGGGCGGATATTAAATGTGGCTTTTATAGGACTAAGACCCTAACTCGGCGGTTCGGTCTCTATGGGGGCTATATCAAGATATAGTCCGATATAGCCCATCTTCGAACTTAACCTGTTTGAGGACTAAAAAAAGAATCTGTGCAAAGTTTCAGCCCAATATCTTTATTTTTAAAGACTGTAGCGTGATTTCAACAGACAGACGGACGGACATGGCTAGATCGTTTTAGATTTTTACGCTGATCAGGTATATATATACTTTATAGAGTCAGAAATGGATATTTCGATGTATTGCAAACGGAATGAAAAAATGAATATACCCCCATCCGTCGGTGGAGGGTATAAAAATTAGAAAAGTTAACGCTTTTTATATAGCTAACGACATTTGAGATGCATTGCTAGAAAGCTCTTCATCCGAAGACAAGGATGCAATTCTCTGGCCCCTACGGCCAAAAAGTTCGTTTGCCCTTTTATTCCCGCTGGGAGGATCGTACAATCCTCAGAGAAGGCGTCAACCCCTTCTGTCACACCAAGACTGTTGGTGGCAACACAGCCCAGATTATTTAAGACCTGAAGGTCAGTTTAACACTCGACGTCTACGAGTTAACACCAATTCCATGATCGCAGTGGTCTCCGGGGCCAGGTGGGTATTATGGTCAGGCAGTCGGCAACAGATCATAGTCCCTGTTTTCTCAATATAGAACCACACACCCACTGTTCCACTATGGCTCTAGCTGTGATCCATCCGCGTAGCATAAACCTTCAGATGGCATTTCCAGAATTCTCTAATTCAAGCCTGTGCCCACAAAACAAGTATTATCTCAGGTATCCGAATCGAAACCTCTTTCATTCTATTCAGGTTTCCTATGGTCATGGTCCTCTTATCCTCTATCCATTTTGCCATCGACTTAAGTCTCATAGCCGCAGTAGCTAATAATTAATTTGAATGTGTATCGTCCGAAAATCTACATTAGCATCGTGGTCCCCATGGCTCCGCCCATGCCAAGAAAAAATGTTTTCTGAATTATCCTCGGTTTCAAGATCCATTTCGAGCAGAAAGCGTAGTTTTATACCCTTTTCTTACGGAAAGAGAAGATTTAGTATACTTTTCTTAGGGAAAAGGTAGTTTTATTACCCTTTTCTTGGGAAATGGGTAGTTTTGTTATCCTTTCGTTGGGGAAAGGGTAGTTTCATTACCCTTTCCTTGGGAAAAGGGTAGTTTTATTAACCTTTTCCTTGGGGAAAGTCCAGCTTCGTTGCTCTTTCTTGGGAAATGGCTAGTTTTATTATCTTTTCGTTGGGAAAAGTGTAGTTTTATTTCCCTTTCCTTGGGAAAAGGGTAGTTTTATTACCCTTTCCTTGGGGAAAGGGTAATTTTATTACTCTTTCCTTGGGGAAGGGATGGTTTTAGTACGATTTCTTTGGGTAAAAGATAGGTTTATTACCCTATACTTGAGGAAAGGGTAGTTTTATCACTCTTCCTTTGGGGAAAGGGTAGTTCTATTACCCTTACCTTGGAAAAAGTGTAGTTTTATTACCCTTTCCTTGGCGAAAGGGTAGTTTTATTACCCTTTCCTTGGGGAAGGGATGGTTTAAGTACGATTTCTTTGGGGAAAAGGTAGGTTTATTACCCTTTATCCATATTGTCTTTATAGGTCCACTTTCGGCTTCTCTCATGACCTTCAATATACGTGTCTAATATGGTCTGAATCGATCAATAGTTTGATGCAGCTCCCATATAAACCTATTTCCCAATTTTGCTTCTTGAGCCCCTTCAAGGCGTTATTCTTATCAGAATGAACTGAAATATTACACAATGACTTCTACAATATTCAGCATTCATTTATGATCCGAATCGGACTATAACTTGATATAGTTCCAATAGCATAACAGTTCTTATTCAATATTCTTGGTTTGCTTAAAAACACCTAACGCACATTGATCTCGACAAATGCGATCCATGGTGGAGGGTATATAAGATTCGGCCCGAACTAAGCACGCTCTTACTTTTTTAATTTTTATACAAGTTACAAATCTATCATAAATTTAAGACAAAATCTTTATATTTCTTTATTAAAGCTGCATTTTACTCAACACAACAAATTATTACAATACACATTCCATGAATGATAATTGACTTAAATATTACGCTCAACACCATTATTCCTTGTCAGAGCCTTATAGAAATCCTTATTACTTATATTCTGTTGCTTTGTTATTTGAAAGCATTTTAAAAGCTTCACACATTGTGGTATTATAAAAAAAACCCACACACACAACCACACACACGTCCATAAAGCATATTCCTATGAAGTTCTAACATACTTACAAAGCGATACAAGGAAAAGAAAAGGAAGATAAAAACAAAAATCCCATTGAGCATTTTAAAGACAAACAAAATACCATTCTAACACTTTCTGTTATGATACAAAAACAAAAAAAAAAAAACAAGAAATATTTCCCACACAAGCATGCCAAGAAAAATGCCCGATATGAGTAGCACGGAGTAAAAAAAAAACCAAGCATGTCGTCTCACAGATTATAGCACGTACTATAAAATAGTAAACATGTTACAATCTTCTTGACATCTTTATGGATGGTTTTATACACTTTGTGCCGACATAGTTGGCTGGCAGGACTAAAAAACTAAAATGTAATGTAAGTCTTACTACACCCTACTTATGTCTACTTCCGGCTACGGAGAGGGAAACGGAAACTTTGTTACAGCAGATAGGCAGGAAATGCAAGAGAAGGAAACTTCTATGACAAAATAGTTTATCTTTGCCTTTAATCAAAATTGAAATAATATGTTAGGAATGTAACAATATATTTATAAACTTTTAAGATTTTCTAAAATTTAAGGAGGGAGGGTAGAAAAGAAAAAACACCAAATAAAAAATCTTAGAAATACATCTTGAATTGCTTGTACTCGCATACAAATTTTGTTTTTTTATTTCTCCACCAAACAATCAAAATGAAATTTATTTTGCTATTTGCCCAAGAATGCTTAACTAAAACGAGATACAAGCATACTTCGTATGGTTTATTGTTTGGGAAATAACAAAATAACAAAAAAACAAATATAATATTGAGATGCGCTTCCTGTATTTTTTCTCTTCTACGAAATAAGCTACATCAGAAGTAATTTCAGTTCTTGTTTTCATTCCACTCATATGCAATCAAAAACATTGAGTCGGTATGGAGCAATAAGTATTTATTATGCGCATATAAACCAGATTTTTGCCAACATAGCAATAAAGTTTGAAAGAGAATTGTATTGTTCTGTGTTTTTGTTAGTTGGTAATAAAATCTAGGTTTGCTGATAAGCAAACAATGCAATGTGAGGAAAATGCATTTTGCTTGGAGACTTTGCTATTTGAAGTGTCATTTTGCCAAAATAATTCTAGAGCTCTGTTTTTCTATCCATGGAAAAACCAGAACTTGAAAGACTTTTTATTTTTTTTTTTTTTTTGAGTTTTTGTTGCAAGCAAATTGTCAACTCCATAATGAAGTTAACCCCTGATTGCCTGACCCTCGTTTCCCTTGGCTGATTTTGATGAAATTTCATATATTCATCGGTCGGTCCGAATCTTGGGAAACCACCACCATGAATACTGCTAAAAATTTATAAAACAAGTAAAAAGGTGCAAAGTTCGGCCGGGCCGAACTATAGATACCCACCATCTCGGGTATATATGTAAACTACCTTTCATCATAATCCGGTGAAAAATTCAGAATTGATGACCCCATGGCAGCTTTATCGAAATATGGTCCGATTTGGACCAAATTTGACACGGATATTGAGTAGTCTAATAAATCCACATCTTTGTTCAATTTTACAGAACAAAATATTGGTCTTTTTGGTAGCCATATCCAAATATAGACCAATCTGAACCATAAACGACACGGATGTCAAAAAGCCTAACATAAGTCACTGTGTCAAATCTCGGCAAAATCTGATTATAAATGTGCTTTTTATGGGACCAAGACTTTGAATCGAGATATCGGTCTATATGGCAGCTATATCCAAATCTGTAACGATCTGGGCCAAATTGAAGAGGGCTGTCGGTAAGCCTAACACAACCTACAGTTCTAAATTTCGGCAAAATCGGACAAAAAATGCTCTTTTATGGGTCCAAAAACTTAAATCGAGAGATCGGTCTATATGACAGCAATATCCAAATCTAGACCGTTCTAGGCCAAAAGGAAGAAGAATATCGGAGGGCCTTACATAACTCACTGTCCCAAATTTCGGCGACATCGAACAATAAATGTGTCTTTTATGGGCCCAAAACCTTAAATCGAGAGACCGGTCTATATGGCAGCTATATCCAAATCTAGACCAATCTGAGCCAAATTAAAGAAGAATAACGAAGGTCCTAACACAACTCACTGTCTTAAATTTCGGTGACATCGGACAATAAATGCGTCTTTTATGGGCCCAAAACCTTAAATCGAGAGATCGGTCTATATGGCAACTATATCCAAATCTGAACCGATCTAGGCCAAATTGCAGAAATATATGGAGGGGCCTAACATAGCTCGCTGTCCCAAATTTCGGCGACATCGAACAATAAATGTGTCTTTTATGGACCCAAAACTTTGTATCGAAAGATCGGTCAATATGGCAGCTATATCCAAATCTGAACCGATTTATGCCATATTGCAGATGTATGCCGAGGGACTCAATTTAACTCACTGTCCCAAATTTCGGCAACATCGGACAATAAATGCGCCTTTTATGGGCCTAAAACCTCAAATCGAGAGATCAGACTATATGGCAGCTATATCCAAATCTGAACCGATTTGGGCCAAATTGAAGCAAGATATCGAAAGATCTGACACAACTCACTGTCACAAATTTCAGCAAAATCGAATAATAAATGTGGCTTTTATGGGCGTAAGACCCTAAATCGCCGGATCGGTTTATAGGCAGCTATATTCAAATCTGGACCGATCTGAGTCAAATTGAAGAACGATTTCGAAGGGCCTTACACAACTCACTGTCACAAATATCGGCGAAATCGGAGAATAAATGCGTCTTTTATAGGCGCAAGACCATAAATCGAGAGATGGTTCTATATGGCGTCTGTAACAAAATCTGGACCGATCTGAGCCAAATTGAGGAAGGATATCGAAGGGCCTAGCACAATTCACCGTCCCAAATTCAGCAAATCGGATATTAAATGTGGCTTTTATGGGCCTAAGACCCAAAATCGGAGGATCGGTCTATATGGCAGCTATATCCAAATCTGAACCGATCTGAGCCAAATTGACGAAGGATATCGAAGGGCCTAACATAACTCACTGTCCAAAATTTCAGCAAAATCGGATAATAAATGTGGCTTTTATGGGCCTAAGACCCTAAATCGTCGAATCGGTCTATATGGGGGCTATATCAAGATATAGTTTGATATAGATCTTCTGCGAACTTAACCTGTTTATGGACAAAAGAAGAATCTGGGTAAAGACGGACGGACAGACGGTCGGATGGACATGGGTAGATCGTCTTAGATTTTTAACGCTGATCACGAATATATATACTTTATAGGGTCGGAAATGGGAATTTCGATGTGTTGCAAACAAAATGACAAAATTAACATACCCTCATTCTTCGGTGGTGGGTATTATAAATTTGGTTAAAGAGCACAATTTTAGTCTACATACCAAACATCTGTTAAACCAGCAAAAATCAAAGCTCGTAGGAACCGAACAAGGATGATCGATAAACCGGTTTACATGGGAACTATATCAGATTATAGACTGATGTGGACTGTATTTGACGCAGTTAATGGAAATCGTAACAGAACACCGCATGCAATTTCAGCCAAATCGGACAAAAAATGCAGCTTGTAGGGGCGCAAGAAGTGAATTCGGGAGATCGCTTATTTGGGAGCTATATCGGGTTATAGACCGATGGCGACCGTACTTGGCACAGTTCTTGCAAGTCATAAAAATGTTAGCTAAATCAGAAAAAAATTGCGGCTTTCAGGGGCTCAAGAAATCAAATCGGAAGATCGGTTTAAATGGGAGCTTTACTAAAATTTGATCCGATATGACCCATATGCAATCCCCATAGATCTATATCAATATTTAGTATCTGTGCAAAATTTCAAGCGCCTAACTTTACGCATACGACGCTGTCGCGATTTCTACAGTCGCGATTTCTACGGACAGACGGACATGACTAGACCGACTCAGAATATCCAGATGATCAAGAATATATATACTTTATGGGGTCTATTCTTGATCGTAAAGACATTTTAAGTCGATCCAGCCATGTCCGTCCGTCTGTCGAAAGCGCGCTAACTTTCGAAGGAGTAAAGCTAGGCGCTTGAAATTATGCACACTAACTTTTTATTAGTGTAGGTCGGTTGGGATTGTAAATGAGCCATATCGGTCCATGTTTTGATATAGCTGCCATATAAACCGATCTGGGATCTTGACTTCTTGAGCCATTACAGGTCGCAATTCTTATCCGATTTGGCTCAAATTTAGCATGACGTGTTTTTTATAACTTCCAACAAATGTGCTTAGTATGGTTCAAATTGGTCTATTACAAGATATTGCCTCCATATAAACCGATCCTTGGCTCTTAGAGCCTCTAGAGTGTGCAATTCTTATAAGATTTGGCTCAAAATTTTGCTTTAGATATTTTGTGTTACTTCAAAATTTGTGCCAAGTATGATCCAAATCCGTTCATAATCTGATATAGCTCCCATATAAACCGATCTAGGGTATATACTTCTTGTGCCGCTAAAGGTCACATTACCTGATATACAATAGGTCCTATATAAACCGATATCGGATATTCACTACTTGAGCCTCTAGAGGGCGCAATTATTAACCGATTTGATCTGACCACCAATAACTGTGCCAAGTACGGTTTAAATCGATTAATAACCTAGTATGGCTCCCATTCAAACCGATCTCGAATATTGACCTCTTAAGCATCTAGAGGGCGCAATTATTATCCGATTTGGATGAAATTTAGCATGAAGTATTTTGATCTAACCACCAATAACTTTACCTAGTATTGCTCGAATCGGTTCATAACTTCATATAGCTCCCATATAAACCGATATCAGATCTTGACTTCTTGAGCCGCTAGAGGGCGCAGTTATTGACCGATTTGACTGAAATTTAGCATGAAGCGTTTTGTTTTTACTTCTAACAACTGTACTAACTATTTTTCAAATCGGTTCATAACCTGATATAACTCCCATATAAACCGATTTCATATCTTGACTTCTTTAGGCACAACTACTATCTTATTTATCTTAAATTTAGCATAAAGTGTTTTGGTTGGACCATTAACAACTGTGCCAAATATGACCCAAATCCTATATAAACCGATATCGGATATGAGGGCGCAATAATTAACCGATGGTCTGAAATTTTTAATGAAGCGGTTTGTTTTGACTCCCAATAACTGTGCCAAGTATGGTCTAAATCGGTTCACAACCTGATATAGCTCCAATATTAACAGATCTGGAGATTTAATTTCATGAGCCTAATTCTTATCGGATTTGGATTTGAAATTTTGCACAATGAATTCCACTTTGGTCTCCAACAGCCGAACCAAGTATGCCCCCAATCTGTTCAAAACTTGGTACAGCTCAAATAGCGTAGCAATTCTTTTTATTATCCATTGTTTGTCCACAAAGAGATATCGACCAAAGAACTTGATAAATGCGATCCATGGTGGAGGGTATTTCAGATTCGGCCTGGATGAACTTAGCATACTTTTACTTGTTACTTCTCATTTTGGTTTAAAATATAGGTAACTAGCCGAACCGGGCCCGCTCCGCTGCGCCTTCTTTGACTCTCTAATATATTTTTGGGGTGGGGACACTTCGTCCTAAATGCGGATATCGAATTCGTGCCATTGTGGCATATGACGATGAACGCGTTCGAATCCTGGCGGGAACATCGGAAAAAGCGTTGTTTATCCCCTCTGCCATGCATGGTAATTTAAAAAATTTTCCCCAAAGAGGTGTTGCACTGCGGGACGCCGTTCGATCTCGGCTATAAAAAAGGTCCCTTATTATTGAATTTAAACTTGAATCGGAAAACATTCATTGATGTATGAGAATTTGCCCCTTGTCGGTTCCTGATGGTAATGTTCTTCCTTAGAGTAATGTTCTCATTAGTGGAAGGATGGCACCTCAGACATTTCGACTCAAATATGGATATAAAATTCGTGTTGTACTTTCAAATCAGTTTAATTTGAGACCAATATTGCCAAGACCGGTAAATATGAAGGTGTTTTGGGACTGGGGCAGCCACCGGCACTTTGCCCTGAAAATAGATATCATATTCGTTCTTTATTCCCAGGGGAAATGAAGTTAAGTTTACGGGGTGCTTTGGAGCGTATCCCAACACGCTTGGCTTCAAAATTGGATATCAAATTCGTTTTCTACTCTCAAATACCTTTCATTTGAGTCCCATATTGTCATAATGGGTCAAATAAACCATTTGAGGTATCTTAAGGAGGAAAAGCGCCACCTAGACTTGAACTCAAATTTTAATGTCATATCGTAATCTACTCCCTAATATCTTTCATTTGAGTACCCATTTAGAGTATTTGGGGGTGGGTGAGCTCCCATTATTTGGACCTAACGTTTTATGCCATATTTGTAATCTAATGCCTAATACTTTTCATTTGAGTCCCATATTGACATGAACTTCGAATATATCTGCATAGAGGAGTTTTGGGGTTATGGGCCCGCTGCGTACATGGACCCAAATTTCAATACCATATTCGTTCTCTGGTCTCCAATACCTTTTATTTGATACCCTTATTTTGCCCATCGGACCACTTTCGGAAAGGGTGGCGTTTTTGGGGTAAGGGGGAGGGTCCGCCTCCATCCGATATTCAAAAATTATATAGCCTATGTTTCCTTCCAGACAAACGTACACAATCTATGATAATTTTAAGAAAATCGGTTCAGACATGTATCATATAGTCATAATGGGTCCAATGGCGTTTTTGAGGGGTGGCGTGACCCCCTATACTTCGATCTGATTTTATATACCAGATTCGAAATCTACTCCCGAATACCTTTCATTTGAGCCCCATATTGAAATGAACGTCCAATATGTCTGTGTGGGGAGTTTTGGGGTTAAGGCGGCCAGATGGGTGCTTAAACTCAAATTTTAATACCATATTCATATTCTACTCTCCAATACCTTTCATTTGATACCTATATTGTCCCAATCGATCCACTTTTGATTTTGGGTTGTGTTTTTGGCATAGGAGGAGGGTTCGTCCCCCTTCCGATACCGAAAAATTATATAGCCTATGTTTCCTTCCAGACCAACCTACACAATATGCGAAAATTTCGAGAAAAACGGTTCTGCCGTTTTTCAGTCTATACGGAACAAATAAAATGAGTCCCATATATCCGTGATTAGCTAATATGCCCATTTTAGGCGTTTTGACATGAATTTGTATGCCACATTCGTTATCTACTCCCGCAAACTTTTCATCTGATACCCATATTGTCCTTATCGGTCCACTTTTGATTTTGGGTTGTGTTTTTTGTGGTAACGGGGGAGGGTCCGCCCCTTTACGCTATCAACAAATTATAAAGCCTATTCCTACTTCCTGACCATATTCGTAATCTACTCCCGAATGCCTTTTATTTGAGTCCCATATTGTCATGATCGTCAAATAAACCTATTTTAGGGGGGTTTTGGGCTGGGTCCAGGTACTTGGACCCTACTTTTATTATGAAATTCGTACTCTACTCTTGAATACCTTTCATTTAAATCCCATATTATCCCGATCGGTCCAATTTTATTTTTAGGTAGTACTTTTGGGGTCAGGGAGAGAATTCGCCCCCTCCCGATATCTAAAATTTATATAGCCTATGTTTCTTCAGACAAACTGTGAAAATTTCATGGTAATCGGTTCAGCTCTTTTTGAGTCTATACGGAACAAACAAACAAACCGACAAACACACATACAAACAAACACAAATTGAATTTTATATATAAGTTATAGACCAATCTGAACCATATAAGAAAAGCATATCGAAAAGTCATAAGTCACTGGCTCAAATTTCAGGGAAAGTATTATACACTTACTTTTTATTAGTGTAGGTCCGTTGGGATTGTTAATGGGCTATATCGGTCCATGTTTTGGTATAGCTGTCATATAAACCGATCTGGGGTCTTGACTTCTTGAGCCACTAGAGGGCGCAATTATAATCTAATTCAGCTGAAATTTTGCATGAAGTGTTTTATTATGACTTTCAACAGCTTTGCCATGTATGGTTCAAATCGGTTCATAACCTGGTATAGCTGCCATATAAACCGATCTGGGGTCTTGACTTCTTGAGCCACTAGAGGGCGCAATTATAATCCGATTTGGCTGAAATTTTTCATGGCGCGTTTTGTCATGACTTCCAACAACAGTGTTAAGAATAGTTCAAATCGTTTCATAATCTGGTAAAGATGCCATATAAACCTACCTGGGGTTTTGACTCTTGACCCACTAGAGGGCACAATCATTAACCAATTTAGTTGAAACTTTGCGTGGGGTGTTTTGTTGTGACTTTCATCAAATGTGGAAAGTATGGTTCAAATCCGTCCATATCTTGATATAGCTGTCATATAAACCGATCTAGGATCTTGACTTCTTGAGCCTCTAAAGGGCACAATTGTTATCTGATTTGGTTGACATTTTGTGCAACGGCTTCTCTCATGACCTTCAACAAACGTATTGAATATTGTCTGAATCCGTTTATAGCCGAATACAGCTCCCATCTCTTTTTCAGCCCCTAAAGGGCTCAATTCTTACTAGATTTGGCTGAAATTTTACACAATGACTTCTACTGTGGCCTCCAATATTAAATTTAATTATGGTCCGAAATGAACCTTAGCTTTTATATAGTTCCAATAATATTGCAATTCTTTTCTTTTATTGTTTGTTTGCCTAAGAAAAGATACCGGGAAAAGAGCTCGACAAATGCGATCCATGGTGGAGGGTGTATAAGATTCGGACCGGCTGAACTAAGCACGCTTATACTTGTTAAACATTGACTGCATGATTTCAACAGACATCCGGATGGGCATGGCTAGATCATCTTATATTTTTACCTCGATCAAGAATACATATGTTTATGTACTTTATAGGGTTGGGAATTAATCCATCGATGTGATTTAAACGGAATGACAAAATGAATGTATCCCAGATCCTTCGATGGTGGGTATTAAAAGGAGTTTGGAATTAACCATGAACGAGAAGCCTGTTTATGTAGACAAGAAACCGATATATTGGAAACAAAAGAAATGGAAATTTTCAATATACCAGCAAGTATTGAGCCCAAAAAATCAAAAACCTGGTTTTCGGAAACCAATCTGATCGCCCTACTAAAAATTATTTTTTCTCCACCAACATTATGGTGTGTAATATGATATGGAAAGCCAAATTTCCTTCTACTTAAAAATGAAAAGGGTTGCGTATGATTTATATTATCTACAATTCTAAGTTAAAACATTGGTGCGTATGATATACATATTTTAATTATGATACTCTATCACGCCATTTAAGTGAATGATTTATATTATTTTTACAAAGCTCCCTGACAAACGAGTGTTTTAAGGATATTTTATACAATCAAGCAAATTCCATTTAAATTTATATCGAATACAAATTTTCAATTTAAAATGTTTTCCCTAAAGAAATTATGTGCTAGGAGGCGTATGATTTATACTAATTATGTTTAACTAACAAAACATTGGTACGTATGATTTTTAATATGTACGATATAAATGTTTGCCCTGGGACCATACGGGTTTCTATGGTTTGTGAATATTATTTGATTACAGTCTCTATAAAAAAATTATCCAAAGCATTTTAAACATTGCTGAAACATTTATTTTAATTTTTTCCTATCATGGGAACCCCATAAATTGAATTTCAATTTAAAATCTCGCCATGCTCTCCAGCTTGTTTGTTCTAAAGTGCATTATGACAAATCAACCATAATAGATAAACATTTGTTTTATAATTTATTCTATCTACCATTCAGTGTTTTTACAGCTCCAATGTAATTATATAAATTGTGAACGTGATGTCATTGCAATTCTCATTTGTGCAACTGTCCTTTGCTCTGCACTCTCGCTTGTTCTTTCTTCAGTTTCAGTGCCTCTCCCTTTGTTCCTACTTCTTGATGGGTTCTTTTTTTTCTAAGTATGGTTTTTTTTTTTAACTAAATTATGCACAATTATAATGGAGGGTAAGTGTTATATATGTACGTCCAACAACAAAACGCCTTGCTGCAGTCATTTTTTTGTTTTTGTTCTTAACAGCACTTAGAGATGATAGAAAAAGGAGCTGTGTGGTGCATCCATTTCAAAACGCTAGACAAAATGCTGAACATTTTCCATGAAAAGGGTTAGCAGAGAGTGCCAGAGTGAGTAACCTCAAATGAGAAAGCTTACATATGACGGGGATTCAAGCAAAAGGGGGGAAAACACAAAAATAAAGCACGAACAGAACCGAAGGACGGTTGGGAATATTAGGAAAAAGAAAAATTAATTTTAACAAAAAACCAAGTATGAGCATGCTAAGTTCGGCGGGGACGAATCTTATATATAATCCACCATGGATCGCATTTGTCAAGGAAACCCCTTTATAGACAAAACAGATTCTTGGGATGGTTTACCTTTAACTAAAAAAGGATGATGGAAAGTCCCAACAAGAAAACCCTAGGGATTGTTGGATAAGAATTGCGCACTCTAGAGACTGAAGAATTATATTAGGACGGTTTATATGGGACCTATATCAGGTTTTGAACTGATTGGAACCATTCTCCGTAGATCTGTTAGAGGTCCTAGAAAAAGACATTGTGCAAAACTTAAGCTACATAAGATAAAAACCAAGAGAGAAAGGCAAGAGTCGTGCGGTGCCGACCGTATAATACCCTACATTTGCCCAATCGGTACAAAGTGGGAGCTATATCTTAATCTGAACCAATTTTGATGGACCCCGCCGGATAATTTCAGATGGGTTTTAAAACAATCCGTTCCACATTTTGAGCAAATATGTTCAAACTATAATACCTACGGTTGACAAATGACAACATTATTGCAAAAAAATTGCAAATTTTGCCCATGAACATTCCACTAAGGAATAGGGGCAAACTTCTCACATATCAAGGAGTGCAGTCCGATTCAAGTTTTTAAGCACAATGATAAGGGGCCTCTTTTTTATAGCCAAGTCCGATCGGCGTGCCGCAGTGCCACACCTATTTGGAGAAAAGTTTAACATGGCATAGTACCTCACAAATGTTGCCGCATTAGGAGTGGAAAACCTTCGCTGAAATTTTTTTCTGCTGATCTCGCCAGGACTCGAACCCAGGCGTTCAGCGTCATAGGCGGACATGCTAACCTCTGACGAACATATATATGGGAGCTACATCCAAATCTAAACCGATTTCGACCATATGGTAGTCGACGAGGAAAGCGTTGCGCAACATTTTGGCAAGATTGGTCAATAAATGCGCTTGCAGGGGCTCTAGAAGTGAAAATCGGTCGAAATACATATATGTCAGCTATATCTAAATCTGATCCGATTTTTACGAAATCCATCTGTAATGTCAACAGTCATAAGAGAATGCCAAATTTCGACACAATCGGTTACTATATGAGCACTTTATTGCAATATTTCTCAAAATCGGACGAACATATATATGGGAGCTATATCTAAATCGGAACCGTTTTCAACCAAACTCTTCAGATATTGTAGTAGATGTCGAGAAAAGAGTTGTGCAAAGTTTTGGCAAGATTGGTCAATAAATGCGCTTGCAGGCGCTCTAGAAGTGAAAATCGGGAGATATACATATATGGCAGCTATATCTAAATCTGAACCGATTTCCATGAAATGCAATAGTTATGTCGGGAGTCATAGAAAAATCCATTATACCAATTTTCGAGAGAATCGGCCAACAAATGATCATTTTGTTGCATTATTACTGTAAATCGGATGAAGATATATATGGGAGCTATATCTAAATTTAAACCGATTTTTTCCAATTTCAACAAGCTTTGTTTCTGGGTACAAAAACATGCCTGTACCAAATTTTAAGACGATCGGACGAAAATTACGACCTGTACTTTATACACAAATTAACATGGACAGACGTACAGACAGACGGACAGACAGCAAATCGAATCAGAAAGTGATTCTGTATCGATTGATATACTTATCAATGTGTCTATCTCTCTTCCTTCTGGATGTTATAAATAAAATTACTGAAATTAAGTTATAATACCCTGTACCAGAGTAGTGGTGTAGGTAAAAATATGTTCTCCAAGGATTTAATGGCTGCCTGGCTGTCAGAGAATAAATTAATGGCAATCGTTGTTATAACATTATATCTTAGCCATTCCACCACTTCCTTAACTGCAATGATCTCTGCTTGATACAAACTGCAGTGGTCGGCTAATCAGTCCTATTTCTTCAGAGAACAACTAACAGCCCACCTGGTCGTATAGTTTGGAACCATGCGTGAGCCCTTTCCAGAAAAAAAAGTATCAAGTTATATTTCGATTTGGACCGTGCTTGGTACAGTAGTGGAAAGTCGTAACAGAACACCACATAGAAAATTTCAGCCTTATCTGACAAAAACTGCGGCTTGTAAGGGCTCAAGAAATCAAATCGGCAGATCGGTTTATATGGGAGCTATATCAGGTTATAGACCGTTGTGTGCCGTACTTGGCACAGTTGTTTGAAGTCATAACAGAGCTTTACACGCAAAATTTCTGTCAAATCAGGCAAATATTACAGCTTGTAAGGGCTCAAGAAGTCAAATCGGGAGATCGGTTTATATAAGAGCTATATAAGGTTATAAACCGAATTGAACCGTACTTGGCACAGTTGTTGTAAGTCAAAACAGGAACTGCATGCAAAATTTCAGCCAAATGGGACAAAAATTGCGGCTTCCAGTGGCTAAATATGTCGAATTGGGAGATAGGTTCATATGGGAGCTATATCAGGTTGTAGGCCGATTCGAACCATATTCGGTACAGCTGTTGAAAGTCATAACAGAACATTTCGTGCAAAATTGGACAGGGGCTCAAGAAGTCAAATCGGAAGATTGTTATATATGTAAGCTATATCTAACTCTGAACCGATTTGGCCCATTTGCAATCCCCAACGACCTACGTCAATAGCAATTATCTGTGTAAAATTTCAAGCGGCTAGCTTTAAGCGTTCGACCGCTATCGTGATTTCGTCAGACGGACGGACGGACATGGCTATTTCGAATCAGAACGTCGAGAGGATCAAGAATATATACACTCTATGGGGTCTTAGAGGCCACCGTAGCGCAAATGTTTGCATGCCCGCCTAAGACGCTGAAAGCCTGAGTTCAAATCCTGACGAGACCATCAGAAAAAATTTTCAGCGGTGATTTTCCTCTCCTAATGCTGGCAACATTTGTGAGGTACTATGCCATGTAAAACTTCTCTCCAAAGAGGTGTCGCGATGCGGAACGTCGTTCGGACTCGGCTATAAAAAGGAGGCCCCTTATCATTGAGCTTAAACTTGAATCGGACTGCACTCATTGATATGGGAGAAGTTTGTCCTTGTTCCTTAATGGAATGTTCAAGGGCAAAATTTGCATTTGTATGGGGTCTTAGACGAATATTTCGAGGTGTTACAAACAGAGTGACTAGATTAGTATACCCCTTTCCATTGCGGTGTATAAAAAATTGTTTCAGATTTAGATAAAGCTCCGATATTGCGTTTGAAGGACGTTGTCGCCACAACTATGGTCCGATTTGTACAAAAATATGCAAGACATGTTTTATTTGACGTCTCAATACGTTAGCACGAGATGTCTTGTTTGACGTCCCCATATGTGTGCAAAATTTCATTAAAAACGGTTCAGATGCTCCCCTATATATAACTCAACCGATATGGCCTTTTAAGGCTGTAGAAGCTACAACTTTGGTCCAATCTTTACAAAATTTAGCCTTAGGTGTTTTATTTGAGGTCCTTGTATGTGTGCTAAGTATCATCAAAGTCGGTCCAGATTGAGATTCAGCTTCCATATACATCTTTCATCCGAAATGGACCTTTTAAGGCTGCAGCAGCCAAAATTTGGATTATCTCGTAAGGAAATCTTACCAGGTTCTATTCAATAATTCAAAGTCTGTCTCTATTTTATTATAGATTATGTTTTAAAAGTATAACGTAGACTCGGTGGTGTAGGGTTTTATATAGTCAGCTCCGCCAGACTTTTGCTTTTCCTTACAGGTTATCCATAATCCTTTGTTTGTCTTTAAAGAAGTAAAGTCAAAGAACTTGACAAATAGCATTTGTGGCGGGTAGTGGGCATATATGATTCGGCCCGGCCAACCTTAGCACGCTTATAACTGTTTTTGTCCTCGGAATGTGCTTTGCTTGTCTCTACCTCTGTACTTGTTTTTAGGTTTCAAAGTAGTCTTCAATTTACATTTAGTGCTTCTATGCAATAATCGAAGTCTGATCTAAAATCTGAGTGACTACTAGACTCTCATAATGTTTTCATAACTTCTCCTTTCTTTTTTCCAGTTGTGTCAATCTATTTAGCTGGATCAATTTCTCCCCACATTAGGGTATTTAATGCAGAAAAAAAACCAATGTTACAAAGTTGAAGGTGAAAGCGTTTAACAGCAACACTATTGCAGCAAAAACTATTGCCATTCATGCAAACGCTGTCTCCAGCCTTTGCAGTCATGCGGACTAGAACAAGTAGTAGAAGAAGGAGCATTCATTCACAAATAGTGAATGGTGGTACACAATAGCCTGGCCAAGGAAAAATATGAACGCAGCAAAGATGCGCCTTCGTAACAAAAAGAAAAAAAAAATCACAAAACAAAAGTGGTTTTATATTCCAAAGTGCCACTACACAGTAATTATGCAAAGTACTTGCAGGCCCTCCATATCACTGTTAGGCTAAAAGTGTGTGTGTGTGTGGCTGTATATGTGTGTTAAAATATATAGGATGCGTCAGTCACATATTATATGAAATGAGAAAAAGTGTTTCCTTTTATGACAACAACACGCAAAACAACCAAGAAGATTTCTATGCCCCCCCCCATAAATGGGGTCACTTTAGTTAAATGTGTTGTGAATATTTAAGAAAATACATGTTACATAAGAATAATTCAAAAGAAAGATGTAGCGTTATAAATAATGAAATTTTCAGTAAAACAAACGCTAAACATTTTTTCCATCAAAAAATTTCAACATAAACAAATTAAAACAATTTTATGGGCTTAAGACCCCAAATCGATAGACTGGTCTATATGGCAACTATATCCAAATGTAGTCCAATTTGGCCCTGCGTATAGATGAAATACGAGTCTGTGAAAAATTTCAACTAATATCTCAAATTTTAAACGGAATGACTAAATAAATATACTCTCTATCCTATGGTGGCGGTTATACAAATTCTTCCAAATCTTATGTATAAACAGTAAAAGTGTGCTAAGTTCGGCAGGGCCGATTCTTAAATACCCTCTACCACGTATCGCATATGTCAAGTTTTTTTCCCCGGAATCTCTTTAAAGGCAAATGAAGTACAATGGTACAATTGCTTGCTATTGCTTTTATGCCATACTTGGTTTGGCTGTTGGAGACCAAAGTAAAATGCATTGTACATGCAAAATTTCTGACCAATCAGATAAGAATTGGACCCTATGATATCTCAAGAAATAAAATTGGAATAACTGTTTACATAGCAGCTATATCAGGTTCTGGACCGATTCAGACCGTATTAAGATTAACAAGTAAGAGCGTGCTAAATTCGGCTGGGCCGAATCCTCTATACTCTCCACCATGGATCGCATTGTCGAGTTCTTTTCCCGGTATCTCTTCTTAGGCAAAAAAAGGATATAAGAAAAGATTTGCTCTGCTATTAGAGCGATATAAAGATATGGTCCGGTTTGGACCACAATTAAATTATATGTTGGAGACCTGTGTAATATGTCAGCCAATTCGAATAAGAATTGCGCCCTTTGGGGGCTCAAGAAGTGAAATAGAGTGATCGATTTATATGGGAGCTGTATCAGGCTATAGACCGATTTAGACCATAATAAATACGTGCGTTGATGGTCATGAGAGGATCCATCGTACAAAATTTCAGGCAAATCGGATAACAATTGCGATCTCTAGAGGCTCAAGAAGTCAAGATCCCAGATCGTTTTATATGGCAGCTATATCAGG
Source organism: Stomoxys calcitrans (assembly GCF_963082655.1). Classification (NCBI taxonomy): domain Eukaryota; kingdom Metazoa; phylum Arthropoda; class Insecta; order Diptera; family Muscidae; genus Stomoxys; species Stomoxys calcitrans. Next base: position 161,884,027 of record NC_081554.1, on the reverse strand, counting down.
TTATGAACCAATTTGGACCTTATATGGCACAGTTGTTTAGAGTCATAATAAAATACATCTTGTAAAATTTCATTAAAATCGGATAAGAATTGCGCCCTCTAGTGGCTCAAGAAGTCAAGTCCCCAGATGGGTTTATATGACAGGTATATCAGGTTATGGACCGATTTAAACCATACTTGGCACAGTTATTGGAAGGAGTCAAAATAAACCACATCATGCAAAATTTCAGCCGAATCAAGTAATAATTGCACCCTCTAGCTGCTCAATAAGTCAAGATCAGAGATCACTTCATGCAAAATTTTGGCCACATCGAACTATAACTGAGCTCTCTAGCGGCTCAAAAAGCCAAGAACCGAAATCGGTTTATATGAGATCTATATCAGGTCAGGATCTAGTTTGGACCATACATGGCACAGTTCTTAGAAAAAACAAGTAAAAGCGTACCAACTTCGGCCGGGTCGATTCCTATATATCCTCCTTAATGGATAGCATTTGTCAAGTTCTTCGAATGACTTTTTCAATTAAATATGAGCTATATGAAGTTATTGACCGATATGTTGGAAGACATTGCAAAACATCACCTGCACCTGCGGTTCAGAAAGTCAAATTGGGAGATTGGTTTATATGACACCTATATTAGGTTATGACCTGATTCAGACCGTATTTGGCATAGTGGTTGCAAGTCATACCAAAACTATATTTTCAAATCGGAAAAAATTGCGCTCTGTAGAAGCTCAAGTCAAGACTCAAGATCGGTTTATATGGCGGCTATATCAGGTTATGGACTGATTTATACCATACTTGGCACAGTTGTTGGAAGGCACACCAAAATGGTATATATAAAATTTCAGCAAAATCGGATAAGAATTTCGCTCTTCACAAGTCCAAGATATCTAATCGGGCGATCGGATTTTGTGGCGGCCGTATCAGGTTATGGACTGATTAAGACCATACTAGGCACAGTTGTTTGAAGTCATACCAAAACGATATGCGCAAAATATCAGCATAATCGCATAAATTTTACGCCCTCTAGATGCTCGTGAAGTTAAGACCCATTATGGGTTTATATGGCAGCTATATCAAAAGATGGGTCGGTTTGCCCGGTTTCAAGCCCCTAGCTTTACTCCTTCGAAAGTTAGCATGCTTTTGAAAGAGAGACGGACGGACTTTACCCTAATTTTCAAAAATCCAAATATCGGAGATGAGTGCTGCGATTCAAGCGAAATTTTGTCTGTCCTCTTATAGTAACCGAAAAACAAAAATTTGGTTCCCAAATCGATACAAACTTGCGGTATCAAGTCTTTAAGGGCCCACCCCACCCCCAAACTGGACTTATTTTCTGACCATGTCAATATGAGACTCAAATGAAAGGTTTTTGCCAGTAGAGTGCGAATCTGATATCTATTTGCAGAGCCAAGTCTCGGGGAACACCACAACCCCAAAGAAGACTTTTTTACTGATCACGGCATAATGGGGGCCGCCCCACCGCCAAAACTGTACGTATTTGGGACTGAAACTCGAATCTGATATAACTTTTCGAGGCCAAGTATCTAAGGCCGAACCATCTGCCTAAAAACTTCCAACAAGAAAGTCAGAGAGCTATTATCTGAGGCAACATCCTTCTTCAGATATCTCCTAAATAGCTAAATACACGAATCATGGGAAAAAGGAATTCAAATTAAAGTCAGAACATTTGTTCCACTAGCCGAACGTAGAATAACGTTCCAACCGCCTCGATCTTTTGCACTCATTGTATAATCTCTGAAGGCAAGTTTTGAGGTGTCTCCCACCAATTGATCTTTCCATCGGGCTTTTGGTTGTCCCGGTTTGCGTGTACCTCCGTGTTTGCCTTCAAAAGACTTCTTTGCTGGGGACACCATGATCTAGACAACTCAGTCGTTGCATTTTGATACGTGTAGGTTAGGTTAGGTTGAAAAGAGGTTGCCGCTACGGACATACACCTAAGCCAGTAATCGACTTGTTGTGCGCTCTAAAAACTATAAAGTAACCTCTAAAAAGAGAATTTTAAGTTAGGAATTCCGTGCTTCTTACAATACTTTATTGTTTTTAATACCACTCCCCTAAGTTAGTTAATGTCTGGTATTGTGTCTCCACCTAAGTGCCGGTATCTGTTAGACGCGAAAGCCGGGCAATGGCAAAGGAAATGCTCCAACTTCCTCTTCTCCATCTTCTCCACATGCCCTTCACATGCTATCACTTGCCGCACCGATTTTATATGTGAGCTCGTAGTCCTATGTGTCCCGTTATGATACCAATAGCTTTACTGACCTCCTTCTTTCAGTAATAGCCTCGTCTTTTCACGATATGGATCCCCCCTAGGATTTTCGCCATCCCACCGACCGTTTCGCTGTTCCACAATGTTGCAAGCGCTTTCGTCGCCCACTCCCTTAACTCGGACTGCTTCGACCCGAAAGGCTTCGGATAAAGCAAGTTTGTTGACGGCAGTCCTCTTGTCTTCACCGCCAAATCGTCTGCCCTTTCGTTTCCCTCCGTTATGGCCCTGCATCCGAGCGATGCGGATTTTGCCATCCTCAGTGAAGGCGTTAATCTCCTTTTTATACTGCAAGACTGTTCGTGACCTTATGGCAATTCCTGGGTTCCGTCAATCCAAGACTGTGTTGATGGCAACAGTGCCTCGCACTCGACTTCAAGGTTCATCTCAGGTATCAGATCGGAAACCTCTACCCTTCCCCCCTTGATACGTGTAACTATGCTATAGCACATACGAAGCTTTATTCTTCATTAACGCAAACTGGTCTATACATTTTACGAAAAATCTTTCTCTCAAACACTAACAAGCACTGCCTCGTCTGCTTTCACAAGTACCCATGCCTCAGAACCATACATCAACACTGGTAGTATCAGTGTCTTGTATAGTGTAATCTTCGTCTGTCGAAAGGTGGCCTTGTTTCTAAACTGCTTACTTAATCCAAAGTAGCATCTGTTTGCGAGAATAATTCTTCGCTTTAACTCAAAACTGGTATTGACTGTTTCGGTTATGTCGGTGCCGAAGTAGATAAAGTTGCTGACCATCTTAAAGTTGTAGTCCCCAACTTTCTCCATTTTTTTTTATCTGATCGGTTGTACAGCTCATTTTGGGAGTTGAATCCATCCATATCGTCTTAACTCCATTCACTGCCAGACCCATTTTCACTGACTCTCTTTAGATTCTTTCAAAGGCTGCAGTTACTACTACCTTGACTTGATCATGACTTTAAATACCTTCGAACGTATTGGGATATCGAAAGCGGCTTTGTAGTCAACAAAGGGATGATAGGTGTTGATTTGTCCTTCTCGGGTCATTTTCAGGATTTGGTGCAGTGTGAATATCTGGTCTATGGTGGATATACCAGATCTAAAGCCGCATTGATAGGGCCCAATTTTCTCATTGACCTTAGGTTTTAATCTTTTACACAGTACGCTCGAGAGTATCTGGTAAGCGATGGGGAGGAGACTCATTCCTCTGTACTTGCCACATTATGCCTTGTCTCCTTTTTTGTGTACGGTTCATAGTATGCTGATGTTCCAATTATCGGATATGAGTTCATCTAGTCAGATTGCACAGATAAGCTGATGCATACGTCTTATCAGCGTATAGCCTCCGGTCTTAAATAGTTAAGCGGGCGACCCGTCGGCACCTGCTGCCTTGTTATTCTTCAGTCGGATCACTGCTTCGTGAACCTTATTTAACAGGGATTCGTTCTGCGGTACCTTCTTCGCCGCCATCGTCAGACACTAGCAGTTGTGTAACTTGATCTTTCGATACCCCCAGCACACTATCTGCAGGAGGATGTGTCGCATCAAGGCCATCGGTTTGATGTTTAATTCTTTGGTAGAACTTCCAGACTTCATTCTGACTCCTGTACATCTCAATTCGCTCACACTCACGTTTTTCCATTTCCTTTTTCTTTCTACGGATTAGACGTTTCTCCTTTTCTCCTTGATCTGGCGCATTGCTACTGGTTGCAGGTTTGCTCTGTATGCCGCATTCTTGGCTTTAGTAGCATCTTGACACTCTTGGTCGTAGCATGGATTTCGTGAGGGAGGCTTCCGGTACCAAAGTATGGATTTCGCAGTATTTTCCATGGAGTGGCAATGGTTTGCAACTGCTCCATTATATCATCAGAACAGGGAGTGCTTTCATCAAGCAGTTGAGTCGGTCGATTGGAGTATGCCGTTGCCATCTGTTGTGCTTGCTGATTTTCAATGACCAGCTTCCGCGCAGTGTCGGATCGTACTTTCCTCGACATAATCAAACGGGTGCGAACCTTTGCTGCAACAAAGTAAAGCTTTCCGTGATAACAATAGACACCACACAAGTCGGAGCTCAAAGTTCCAGCCGGTTTGGTGCCCACAGCTATCCCGTGTCGGCCGTCCCACAAATTCCTCAAGAGGTTTAAAAGAAAGTAGTCCATTTAACGACCAAAATGAATGGACAGAAAATCCATCGCCAGTGAGTCTTGACCAATAAGTATATGTTCAAAAGAAATACTTATATCACCTTTGCGCATAATATGTCGCTAAGATGACGCGGGCCCGGTACAGTTAGTTTTCAATAAAAGAAAAATATTATAAAATGTATTTAGATTTTTATACTCTACACCACCATTTGTTTTCCGATTTTCGTAAAATTTTGCAAAAGTTATTTTTTTATTCCCACGATGTCAGATGTGGATATTGCTTTTATATTTTATTTGACATCCCAAAATGATATGGCCTTTCGTGCTTTAAAAGCAAAAACTTTGGTCCGAACTTGACAAAGTTTAACATGAGTTCTTTTTTTAAGTCCCAAAATGTGTGCAAAATTTTATAAAGTTGGGCATGATTTATATAAAGTTCCCATATATACCTTTTAGCCGATATGCGCCTTTCAGACTGCAGCAGGCACAATTTAGGTCCTATCGTAAGAAGATCTTGCAACGTTCTATTTGATATTTCAAAAGGTATTCAAAATTGAAGTCTGACTAGATTTAGGCATAGGTATAAGTTGTAGTGCGTAGACACGGGGGTGTAGGGTATTTTGTAATCGGCTCCGCCCGACGTTTGCTTTTCTTTACTGGTTATTTGTTAATTTGATGTATTGTGATAACAATTTCATTATTCCATTCCTTTAACAAACAGTTCAAGAATTTATTTTGCAATTATGCTCGACAATATGATTCTATTCTGCCCACGTTCAACAGAGCCAAGTAAGCGGAAAACTTTATGAAATTTGTTTGCAATTGAACTACGAAGCAAATAAAAAAAAAACAAAATTTCAATTGATTATTGACAATGGCAGACATACGACATGTCAACGGGTATTAAAAACTGTAAACAGAAAAAAAGGCAAGGAATATAAAGGTAACCTCACTGCGTATGCCAAATTGAAAAACAGACAATACAATTGACACAATTTTTGTTCCCATTTCGCTTTCAATAATAGAACTGTCGCTTACATGGCAACGTCATAGTCTCATGTTGATTGGAATTCACTGCACTTTATTGTGTCGATTGAAATGGGTGGGCGAAATGGGAGCAAAGGTTTAAATAAACAGCAAAATAAAAACTCTGACATGCATTCATTGATGATTGTATTGTGAAACTGTATTTGCGTTTATATTTAATTAAAAAGTTTTGCTTTATCTTACATTATTTGCTAGCTGATGGAAAGTATTCTTCACTCAATGGATTTCTTTTTTTGTTAGTACTTAAATAATATCCACAAGTTGTCAGGTATATAACAGCAAACCATAATGAATCATGTGTTCTCTTGGCATGTTAGAATACCATAAATATAAAAATCATACGCACCATTGTTTTTCACAGTAAAACATAATTAGTATAAATCATACGCTTCATAGTACATTGTTTTTTTCTTTGCGGAGGAAAAATATATGGAGCTTGTCAGAAATTTATTATTCATGCAAATTTCAATGGAATTTCTCAAAAATTGAAAAACTTCCTTTTTTAATTAGGCATTTTAATTGAAAAGTATAAATCATACTATACCTTGTGGTATTAGGTTATTATAAATGAAATAAATCATACGCACCAATGTATTGCCTTATGAATGTAATTAACGTAAATCATACGCCACCTCTCCACAGTTTTTTTTTTGCTTTGGAGAAGCAAATGTGGTTTGTTATATGATATTCCAAAACAAAATGTTGTTTAAAAATGCTTATTTATATTTTTGGTAAGTTTTTGAAACAATATGGAAATGTTCATAATTCAATTGGAGAGATCGTTGCTCATAAGTTTGTGAGGCTGATTGCAAACCTGGCAAAAAAAATGAAAAATATTTTCAGCGATATTTGGATTGCACATGGATTAACTGTTCACCTGCATTTTGGCAACGCGTATCCCCCAGCCAATTCTGGTGAGGCCTTTGGACTGATAGGAAGGGAACTTGTTTATGTTATATAATTCCCGCTCTTTCTTCGTGAGAGAACTTGTATCATCATATTTACTTCAAATCCCTCACAACCTCCCAACCGAGAGTATATATGCAAAAAATCAAGTAAAGTTCTTAATTCGTACCGTTAACTTGATTTCAAAGGATATGCGGACGGAGATCGCTATATCGAACTAAGACAAAAATCAAAATATATCAAAAATATTTGCTTTTGTAGCATCTGCTTGTCCTGGCCGACACGGGATAACTATGAGCACCACACAGGCTGGAACTTTGTGCTCCGACTTGCGTGGTGTCCATCGTTACCTCGGGAAGCTTAGCTGAAATCTACCGGACGCATCCACAAGTTGCGGATAGTGGAAAGCTTCGTTCTTATGCTGAGTACCTGCAAATACGGTCACGGGCAGTCAGCGATTTTCGAGAGGAGAGTCTCAGTGAGGAGTCAGGTGGCACTGGCTCTTAATTAAATACTGAGTGCCAATGATACTCAAGATGACAAGGCGAGTTATTGGCGCCTTCAAATAACCAATGGCCAACATCAGCGTCTGTTCCCAGGTTAGGGGTGGCTGGAGATGAGCGTCGGATCTTGGAGCAAGCGGCTCGCCACAACGAGGGATACATGTGCAATCCCACAAAACCCATGCGGTTGGGGCGCTGGGCCAGTAGCCCGCCCCCGGAAAACTATGAGAAGTACTATGAGAAACAAAGGATAAGAAAAAAGACGTTGATCCACGCAAACGAAAACAGGACCATAATTTGTGAATCCGACCCTGGAATGTCGTCACTCTTTATAGAGAGGGTGCTGTATACGCACTGGCGGATGTATTAGAAAAGTTCAAGGGAGATATTACCGCCTTACAGGAAGTGCGATGGACTGTGAATGGCGTCGCTATAACACCAAACGGTGATGAACTATACTATAGCTGCCCTAACACAAGACATGTATTTGGCTCTGGATTTGTGCTTAGTCGGAAACTGTAACACCTTGTCTCCAGCTTTATTCCGGTGGATAAGAGGCTAGCCACAATCCGCATAAAAGCCAAATTCTTCAACATACGCCTTATTTATGCCCATGCCCCGACGAATGATAAGGACGAGCAGACCAATTTTTTCTACGAGCTCCTAGGGAGAGAATATGACCGCTGCCCCGCCCATGATATTAAAATCGTTCTGTGAAATTTTAATTCGAAGATAGGGAAGGAAGACATATTTGGTCTAACAATCGGAAAGTTGAGCCTCCATGAGACATCGTCCAGTATTGGGTTGAGGCTGATAGATTTCGACGCGCCAGATTTCAACATAAAAATATTCACAAAGCCACAAGGCTGTCATCTGATCAAGTTGTAATAAATGGATGGCATTCATCCAGCGTGTTAGATGAACGATCGATCCGTGGAGCGAATGAAGATTCGGACCATTACCTTGTTGCAGTAAAGGTTCGCTTCCATGGCGTAGAAAGTACGATCTGCCACTGCACAGAAGCTCGACATTGAAAAGCTGCAAACACAGCAGATAACAGCGGCATACTCCACTCGACTGACCCAGCTGCTGGATGATGATATAACACTCCTTATTCCTATGATATAATGGTGAAGTGGATAACCATTGCCCACTTCATGGAATTTGCCGCGAAATCAGTACTTGGGTACCGGAAGCCTCCCCCAAGAAACCCATGGTACGACAAAGAGTGTGGATACGGCAGAATCAATCAATGATGATGGCATTGAAAGTAAACCTCCTAGTCAGAATGTGGTCCAAGTAGCAGAGACCCGACTAAAGATCATTAATGCAGCAGGAGTTGACGGGTTACCTGCTCAACTATTTAAGACTGGAGACGATACGCCGATAAAACGTTAGCATCGGCTTGTCTAAGAAGGAAATCTGGTAACAGATACAGACGGTGTGCTGAAGATGTCAAGATAGTACTTTTTCCAGCTGCTGGTATCCGATGATGGTGGCCGTGATTATACCACAGCACCAATCCCTAAAAATAGAATGTGTACCACCTAGTCCATGTAGCAGTAACCCGTCTGAAAAACAATAGGGCAGCAGGAATCGAAGGGTTGCCGGCTGAACTCTCAGGACCGGAGGCGACACGATGATAAGGTGTGTGCAGCAGATCGTCTAAGAATGAAATCTGGTAACATATACTGATAGTATGCTGAGTATATGGAAAAAACACTATCCAGCTGCGGGTAAACGATGCTGGTGACTATGAGCGTACCGCAGAACCAATCCCTGATGATGGAATAGAATGAGTACCACATAGTCAGAATGAGGTCCATGTGGCAGTAACCCGGCTGAAAAACAATAAGGCAATAATAAGAAGCCGATGAGTTGCCGGTTGAACTGGAGGATGCGTATGCATCAGCTCGTCTGCGCAACCTGGCTTGAAGAACGCATACCCGATGGTTGGGACTTCGGCTTATTATGTCCCGTACACAAGAAAAGTGACAAGACAGTATGTGCCAAAGACAGAGAAATAAGTCAGCCCCCATTGCACACAAGATACTATCGAGCGTACTGTGTTAAAGATTAATGTCTAAAGTTAACGCAATAATTGGGCCCTTTAAGTGCGGCTTTTGGAGGCCACCGTAACACAGAAGTTAGCATATGACACCTATGACATTGAACGCCAGGGTTTGAAACCTGCCGAGAACATCAGAAAAAATTTCAGCTGTTGTTATCCCTTCCTAATGCTGGTGACATTTGTGAGGTATTATACCATGTAAAGATTTCTCCCCAAAGGGGCGTTGCCCTGCGGCACAACTTTGATATTTGAAAATGGAATTTTCCGTTTTATCATATGCTGAAGACTAGCCAAATAATCATTGCGCCATTGTTACCAAAAATCATTCCTCACTCATTTGTCTTAAGATCCAGGTTTATTCGCTACTACACTTTCTGGAATACCTTGTAACGGATTTCCTACCAGAAAATGACCTGATCTTAAAATCTCGCTCTTTAAGACAATTTGTATCTGCGACAGGATCGTTACCAATTCTTCATAATTCAACTGTTTTCTCCAAAAAACCGTCTCACCACAGCCTCCCACTATCCACCGAAGTAAGGAGCGCCCGACGAATTAAAACGCCAATGTGCATGTTCAGGAGGACACCGTAGCGCAGAGGCTACATGCCCGCCTGTGTTCGAATTCTATTGAGAACACTACCGCGGTGGTTATCCTCTAGTAGTACTGGCAACATTTGTAGATAAAGAAAATGGAGAATGTTGGGAACTACAACTTTGAGATAGTCAGCAACATGATCTGCCTTGGCACCGCCATAAACGAAACTGCGAAGCATGAGTACTTGTGGAAACAGAGGCAGTACTTGCAGTGTTTGAGAGAAAAATCATTCGTAAACTATGTGAACTGACCTGAATTGAAAATGGTGGGTTCCCAAGATACGCTCCAGACGAACATAATACGCTATTACTTGTTCTTTATTATGAAGGTGACCATTATAGAACACTTAAAGAGAAAAGACCAAAACTCCGACCCGACACAGGATAGCTGTAAGCACCACACAGGCTGGAACATTGATGTCCGATCTGTGTGGTGTTCATTGCTGTCACGAGAAGCTTAGCTGCGAGCTACCGGGTGCGTCCACAGGTTGCGGATAGTGGAATGCTTCATACGGAGTAGCAGAAACGGCAGTCGCGGACAATTAGCGGTATCGAGCGGAGAGTCTCAGTGAGAGGCTGGCGGCACCGGCTCTTGCACAAATACTGAGTGCCTATGATGCTCGATACGAAAAGGCAGGTTATTGGCGCCTTTAAATTACCAATGGCCACCCTGAGCTTACTAACCTACAGGAACTAGATGAGGATCGTCAACTTCACATGAAAATGTGGCTACAACAACAACAACCAAAACTCCCATGAAATGACCAGGTGGAGAAAGACAAGTCGAAACTGGGTGTCAGAGATTGAAGAAGGAGTGCAGAAAATCGGCATTTGGAAATCTATTCTACTTTCGGCTATAACAACAAATCTTCCGTAATGGCATATTAAAGTAAAAGCCTTTGAAATAAGGTCTATGGGACTAGCAAAGAGACGCCTTTTAACTGCCATAACTCATACGCAAAAATGTTCCGGCTCAATTCAACAAATGTAATATATCATACGCTCCATAGTTCCGACATTAAATTTCTTTTGCCATAAATCATACGCAACCATGTACCCAAGTAATTTCCAATTAAAAAGCTATGCAGCAATTTATTTCTCCTATTTTAGCCTTTTATTTACTTTTAATATATTTCATGGCATGTTCATTTTGTTTTTTCTGTCTATTTAATTAAATCACATTTAATCTATTTTAATATTTGCACAGTGAGTGTACGTGATCTTTACTGTACTTTACTAATATGTGATTTCCTTTACTTGCAATGAGGTTTCATATAAAAATATATGAATTTTTTTTTTCACTTTTTTCGTGCATTTCGTGCCACGCAGAGATAAACGTACAATTCATAAGCTATGGGTGCATTTTCAATATACAATATATCGTACTCGTACACATGCACACTTTTACGGCACGTAGTGTCAATATGAATGAAAACGTTTTAATATGAATGAAAAGATACTAAAAATGTGTTTTTGATTGTTTGGTGGCATAAGAGTAAAAACGCGTTTGTGGTAAATTAAGGAAATATCGGAGAACAACAAATACTCGTTGTCAACCTGCTGTGGTTGGTAGGTTGTTAAGTTTAAAAGTAGATCGGTACATGTTATGGTAAGTATAGTCCATAGGAGCAACAATCTTTAGAAAAGGTTTTAAAATAAAGTTCGTGGGAAAACTTTGTGAAATACCTTAAAAGGTTTCCTGGAACATAAATTGGAAATCTTTCTTAGGGTCGTGTATGTGATTCCCATAAAACCATCCAAAATTCATAAAAACCACCAATACTGGGAATGAAGCCAATTATGATCGATTGACTTCAGTTTGAGAACCTTAAAACTGGAATGAAAACAGATCCTTGGAGAAAGTAAGGACTTGTTGCAAAATGCATCTTCTGGGATTATATGGCCATTTTGAGTCAAGTGTTGATATAAAATACAGTGGTTTGGTGGAAATATGTGGACTAGGATTCAAGGACTGGTATTCGTCGGGCCACTGAATTATAATATAAGCCTTGACATGGTCCCCAACTCAAAACTGTATTTAACAAGTAAAAGCGTGCTAAGTTCGGCCGGGCCGAATCTTACATACCCTTCACCATGGATCGCATTTGCCGAGCTCTTGCCACGGTATCTCTTTTTAGACAAACAAAGGATAAAAGAAACGAATTGCCATGTTATTGGAACAATATCAAGTGATGGTTCATTTCGGACCATAATTGAACTGAATATTGGAGTCCATAGTAGAAGTCATTGTGTAAAATTTCAGCCAAATCTAATTAGAACTTTAGGGGCTGAAGAAGTAAAATAGGGAGATCGGTGTATAGGGGAGCTGTATCAGGCTATAAACTGATTCATGCAAAATTTGACACGTATGGCAAAGGTCATGAGAGAAGCCGTGGTACAAAATTTCAACCAAATCGGATAATAATTGCGCCCTCTAGTGGCTCAAGAAGTCAATATCTCATATGGCAGATATATCAGGTTATGGACCGATTTGAACTATTCTTAGCACAGTTGTTGAAAGTCATAACAAAACACCTCGTGCAAAATTTCAGCTAAATCGGGCAATAATTGCGCCCTCTAGTGGCTCAAGAAGTCAAGACCCCAGATCGGTTTATATGGCAGCTATATCAGGTTATGGACCGATTTCAACCATTCTTAATACAGTTGTTGGAAGTCATAAAAAAACACGTCATGCCTAGAGGCTCAAGAAGTCAAGACCCCAGATCGGTTTATAAGGCAGCTATATCAGGTTATGGACCGATTTGAACCATTCCTTATACTGTAGTTGGAAGTCATAACAAAACACGTCATGCAATATTTCAGCCAAATCGGATAGGAATTGCTCCCTGTAGAGGCTCAAGAAGTCAAGACCCCAGATCGGTTTATATGGCAGATATATTAAAATGTGGACCGATATAGCCCATTTACAATCCCAACCGACCTACTCCTGCAGAAAATGGTTCTATTGAAGTGGGGAGCTAAGACTAATGGCAAGGCTTGGTTGCGAATAACAGAGTCGCTGGAGGCAACACCGATGGCTGGTTTTAAACTAATGATGAACTATAGCCTTTAGAGTTATATATTTGGAAGTACGTCTTCAAATTTGCTCTTAGGATGAAGAAACTCGGTATGCTTAAGAAGGACAAATGTGGCCTCATTGCCCTTTTGAATTCTAAAGATGAATAGAAAATGCTGCAAAGAGTTTAAGACTAGTGGGCGCCGAGACTGATTCTATTAATTGATTGATTCTATTCAATATATAAGAACTTTAGGATACGCATTCTCAGAAGGGGAGAATAGGCGAAGAAAATTGTATTTAAGGACCACGAGTAGTTTATTTTTTCATTTATGGTTACAAGTTTAAGTATGGGAAAGAATTAGATCTTGTAACGACGAAAATCACGCAGGCTCGTTTTCCTACCCACAGTTGTTATTACAATTTAGTTCTAAGTCTTGTAAGAGAAGAAGACGGAAAACTGCTTGTTCACAAGGTAAACTAAGGTGGGCCGATTTGACACACCACGTTTCCTCAATAAAACTATTTAAATTTCTGACAAGGTCGAGTACTTAGGAGTGATCTTGAACATCAAACTGAATTGGAAGTGTCACATTCAACAGCGTATCGAAAATGCTCACAAATGGTGCGCACAATGTAGACGGGTCGTAGGCGCTAAATGGACCTAAGTCCGCGGATAGTCCATTGGCTCTACAGGAGCGTTATTAGACCAATACTTGCTTACGCCTCAGTAGTTTCATGGACTGCGATGAAGAAAAAGTGCAATATAAGGTTTATTACATTGCACTTTTTCCTCATCGCAGTCCACGAAACTACTGAGGTTCAGAGAACATATTATCTTTGCATAGGCGGAGATATGAGGACCACTTCCATCAGGGCACTAGAGACTATTCTTGATATTCGATCCATAGACATACAGATTAAGTGTAAGGCAGCCACTGCGGCTATGAAACCTAAGGCTATGGTCAAGATTCGCGCGATCACGGAATGCGTGAGATGATGTTGTATTACAGCGAAGACGTTGAGTGTGAATATCTTTACGTACAGTAAAGATATTGCCCATCAGGGCAATAACAACCAAGACGGTAAGGTCGCGAACAGTCTTGGAGTGTAAGAAGGAGATTAACGCCTTCTCTGAAGATGCTACGATCCGCAACGTTTGGGTGCCGGGCCATAGCGGAGTAACGGGGAATAAAAGAGCAAACGTTTTTTGCAGTGAAGGCCGGAGGATAGCCAAAAGTAAACTTGGTGAATCCAAAGCCTTTGGAAGCGACGCAGTCCGAGTTAAGGTTTTAAACGTCTAAAGCGCATTTAATGTTGTTGTAGCCATATTTTCATGCGGAGTTGCCGATCCTCGTCAAACTCATGTAGGTGGGCGAGCTCGTTCCGGTTCAAAGAACCTATTGCAGCGGAAACGGGGTGGCCATTGGTTTTTTAAATGCGCCAATAATATGGCCTCCTCATATTGAGCATCATGGGCATTCAGTATTTGTGCAAGAGCCGGTGCCGCTCGGCCTCTCACTGAGACTATTTGCTCGAAACCGCTGATTGTCCGCAACTGCCGTTGCATCTACTCCATTTGGAGCATTCCACTATCCGCAAGCTGTGAACGCACCCCATAGCTCGAAGCTAAGCTTCTCGTGGCAGCAATGAACACCACACAGATCGGACCTCAATGTTCCAGCTTGTATGGTGCTCACAGCTATCCCGTGCCGGGAAGCTCATTTGATACTGTGGATCAACGAAATGGTCGGTTGCACGACGAAAATTCAAAATTCTAATTCTAACATCCGGATTGTGAGAAGACGAGGCTATTATTGAAAGGAAGTTAAAAGAAGGTCAGTACAGCTTTCGGTGTCATTGCAGGACACAGCAAAATCGTTGCTGCAAGAGATAGCATGTGTAGGGTATAGCGGAAAGATGATGAGACGTTGGAGCATTTCCTATGTCATTGCCCGGCATTCGTGGCTACCATACACCGGCCCTAAGTTGAGAACACTGTGCCAGACATGAACCCGTAGGGACTTCCACCCCATCGACGAAGCTAATTTTGGCTCAACCTGTACGTAAATAAGCAGAATTGTCGATTTTGGAGTAAAGATCAGCCAGAAGCATTGCAAGAGCTATCAATGTATCCAGAAAAACTCACAGTTTGATGCGGTTTATAAGCTGGTGGCGTCATTGGACCGTACTTCTTCAAAGACGTTGCGAATTGTAACGTAACTGTGAATGATGAGTGCTATCGTAAGGTGATATTCAACTTTTTTTGGCCCAAAATGCAAGAAATTGACTTGCATGACATGCGGATTCAACAAAACGGTGCCACATCCCATGCAGCACGCGTAACAATGGACTTATTGAGAGGCGAGTACTGTGAACATTTTATTTCACCTTCGGGATCGGTCAATTGGCACCTTCTATCGTGCGATTTAGTGCCTCATGCCTATACAGACAAGTCCGCTTCAACTGACGCATTGGAAGACAAAATTGAATCATTTATTTATGAGACACCGGCCAAAATGTTGCAAAGAGTGTGCCAAAATTTGACTAAGCAGACGGACCTTTTGAGGCGCAATCACGGTCAACATTTGCATGAAATAATCTTCAAATATTAAGTCATACGAACCGTACTATCGATTCAAATGAAACTTTCCTATAGCTCTTAAAAAACGCTTTATTAAAGCGTGCTAAAGTCGGCCATTTCGAATCGTATGTTTGTCAAGTTCTTTGGCCTATATCTCTTTATAGACAAACAAAGGATAATGGATAGGAATTGCAATCCCGTTTCAGCCGATTACGGCCATACTTGGTGTGGTTGTTGGAGACCAAAATGGATTTCATTGTGCAAAATTTCAGCCAAATCGTTTAAGAATTGCACCCTATAGTGGCTCAAGAATTTGGGAGATCTGTTTACCTAGAAGCTATATCAGATTGTGAGCCGGGCCATATTTAACATGTTAAAGATCATACAGGAAGTTATTGTTCAAAATTCCAGGCTACAGAAGCATAATAGGTAGATTGCTTCTGGTTATGAACCCATTTATTCCATACTTGGCGCAGTTGTTGGATGTCAAAAATCACTTCATGTAAAATATAAGCCAAATCGGATGGGTATTGCGCCACCTAGAGGCTAAATCAAGATCCAAGAACGAATTATATGGGGGCAATATTAGGTTATGAACTGACTTTAATCATACTCGGCGCAGTTGCTAGAAGTTGGAACGAAACACTTCACGCAAAATTTCAGCCAAATCTAATAATAATTGCGCCCTCATGCGGCTCAGCAATTCACGATCCGAAATCGGTTCATATGGGAACTATATCAGGTAGTAGACCGACTTGGATCATAGTTGGCGCAGTTGGTAGAAGTAAGAACAAAACACTTCATAGAAAATTTCAATCAAATCGGATAATAATGGCGCCCTCTGGCGGCTCAGTAATTCAAGACCCGAAACCGGTTTATATGGAAACTATATCAGGTTAGAGATGTCTTTGGACTTTACTTGACGCAGTTGCTAGAAGTTAGAACAAAACACTTCATGAAAAATTTCATTCAAATCGATTAATAATTACGCCGATCCGAAATTGAGTTATATGGGAGCATTATTAGGTTAAAGACTGATTTGGACATTACTTGGCATAATTGCCAGAAGTTAGAACAAAACACTAGATGCAAAATTTCAATCAAATGGGATAATAATTACGCCCTCTGGCGGCTCAGTAATTCAAGATCCGAAATCGGTTTATATAGGAACTATATCAGGTTAAAAACTTATTGAACTTTACTTGGCGCAGTTGCTAGAAGTTAGAACAAAACACTTCATGCAAAATTTCAGCAAAATTTAATAATAAATGCGTCCTCTGACGGCTCAGTAATTCAAGATCCGAAATCGGTTTATATTGGAACTATATCAGGTTATGAACCGATTTGGATCATATTTGCCGCAGTTGTCAGAAGTTAGAACAAAACACTTCATGGAAAATTTCAATCAAATCGGATAATAATTGCGCCCTCTAGCGGCTCAAGAATTCAAGATCCGAAATCGGTTTATATGGGAACTATATCAGGTTATTGAATGATTTGAGCCGTACTTGGCGCAGTTGCTGGAAGTTAGAACAAAACACTTCATTCAAAATTTCAATCAAATCGGTTAATAATTGCGCCCTCTAGCGGCTCAAGAATTCAAGATCCAAAATCGGATAATATGGGAGCTTTATCAGGTTATAAACTTATTTGGAGCATACTTAACACAGTTATTGAGGGTCACACAAAACCACATCATGCTAAACATCAGCCAAATCGGTTAAAAGTTGCGCCCTCTATCGGCTCAAGAAGGTAAGATCCGAAATCGGTTTATATGGGAGCTATATTGGGTTATTGACCGATTTGAGCCTTACTTGGCACAGTTGTCCATGGTTAACAAAAACACCTCATATAAAATTTTAGCCAAATCGGATAATAATTGCGCCCTCTAGCGGCTCAAGAAATCAAGATCTGAGAGCGGATTAAATGGGAGTTATATTAGGTTATGAACCGATTTGGACCGTAATTAGCACAGTTATTGATGGTCAAAACAAAATACTTTGTGGGAATTTTCAGTTAAAAACTGCGCCCTTTGGGGGCTCAAGTAATCAAAATCCGATATCGGTTTATATGGCAGCTTTACCAGAACATGGACCAATTTGGCTTTTAAAATCTTAACCAACTTGAACTAATAAGAATTATTTACGCAAAATTTCCAGTATCTAGCTTAACTCCTTCGAAAGTTAGCGTGCTTTCGACAGACAGACGGAACGACACACAGATGGACGGACATGGCTAAATCGACTAGGAATGTCAAGACAATCAAGAATATATTGGGTTGCCCAAAAAGTAATTGCGGATTTTTCATATAGTCGGCGTTGACAAATTTTTTCACAGCTTGTGACTCTGTAATAGCATTCTTTCTTCTGTCAGTTATCAGCTGTTACGTTTAGCTTGCTTTAGAGAAAAAGTGTAAAAAAGTATATTTTATTAAAGTTCATTCTAAGTTTTATTAAAAATGCATTTACTTTCTTTTAAAAAATCCGCAATTACTTTTTGGGCAACCCAATTTACAGAATAATATATACCAGCTCATATTTGGATATAACCATGGACATAGTAGTGGATTTGTAATAAAATAGGATGATGAATACCTCAATGGCGGTGAGTATCCAAAGTGTGGAACGGCCGAAACTAATACGTTTTTGCAGTTAATACCCTAAAAAACAGCTGTGGTGCAGGGTATTGTTACTTTGTGCATTTATCCGCAACGCTAGGAAAAAGAAGAGCTAGACCCATTGAAAAGTATACCCATCAGCTTAAAATCGCTTCCTGATTCGAATTAGCTATTTTCGCCTGTCTGTCTATGTTTTCTTGTAATCAAGGTGCAGATCGCATTTGTTGTTTGACTGTCGTAAAATTTTGCACAAGACACTTTTTTGGTTCAAGGTCAAACGCTTTTAATTTTGATCAAATCGGATCAGATTTAGATATAGCTCCCATACATAACATTCATCCGATATGCCCTCTTTAAACTGTAGGAGTCATAACTTTCCTATCCGATCTTTACAAAATTTTGCATGAGGTGTTCTATTTGACGTCCTAATACGTGTGCAAAACTTCATTAAAACTGCGGTAGCCCGAGTGCGGGTCCCAATGTTGTTGTAGCCACATTTCCACAATGGCGATCCTCATCAAGCTCCTATAGGTGCGCAAGCAGGTTCCGGTCCAAAGGACAGATCGCCGCAGGAATACTGTGGCACTTAGTATTTGAGCAAGAGCCGGTGCCGCCCGGCCTCTCACTGGGATTCTCCGCTCGATACCGCTGATTGTCAGTGACTGCCATTGCAGCTACTCCGTATGGAGCATTCCACTATCCACAAACTGTATACGCCACAAACTTGTGACAGCAATGAATACCACACAGATCGAACATCAATGTTCCAGCTTGTGTGGTGCTCACAGCTATCATGGGCTCGGGGTCCTATTGTAAAAAACATTGCTGTATCGATATATCGGAGGCCACCGTAGCGCAGAGTTTAGCATGTCCGTTTTTGACATTGAACGCTTGGATTCGATTCCTGACGAGACCATCAGAAAAAAATTTTAGCGGTGGTTTTCCCCTCCTAATGCTGGCGACATTTGTGAGGTACTTTGCCATGTAAAACTTCTTTCCAAAGAGGTGTCGCACTGCGGCACGCCGTTCGGACTCGGCTATATAAAGGAGGCCCCTTAAACTTGAATCGAACTGCACTCATTGATATGTGAGAAGTTTGCCCCTGTTCCTTAGTGGAATGTTCATGGGAAAAATTTACGATTTGTATCGATATATCAGTAAGTATACAAAATTACAACCTGACAAGATTTAGACTCAAGTTCTATTTATTAAAAGTTGTATGATGATTCGATGGTGTAGGGTATTTCGTAGTTGTCTACGCCCGACTTTAACCCTATTGGTTTTATAACCCAAATACAATTTCCAATCTCTGTACATACTTCTCATTTTTTACAGCCACACCATTTGCCGCTTAATTTAACAGCGTCATATAATAACGATGTGAATGCTGTGACACTTTAAACGCTTGATATTTTTTTAACAACTCTGTGAATAGCAAGCAACGGATGTGATATTTGCAATTCGATTTTAATTCCACATGAGGTCATAAATGCTTGGCTTATTTTACAACGAAAGTTTAATGCCAAGAAAATGTGAAGCAACTTTATGTGGCAGTAAAGGTACAAAAAAATAATGGCATAACTTAAGATAAGCGGATATGAGTTTTTAAGCATCTCAGTCATATGGAATTCTGGGGGAAAGTATATTTTCCAAATATCAGTTCATACTCATATTTTCCTCTCAATAACAGAGTTCAATTTTTCTCAACCTTTTAAATCGATAAAATTTTTGTAGATTTTCTTTTTCGACTTGTATTCAAGTCCCTTCAAGTTTTATTATTATTTTTTTTCTCCTTGCAATTTCGTTCTTATGTGTGCTGGTTGCTCTTTTCAGCCATTGTCTGTTGCTGGGGCTTCTCAAGAATATTTGTTAAAAAATTGTTTATTGTTACATTGTGAAGGAAATCTATAAATTTTTTCTTATTCTTTTTCAATTTTGGTGCATTGTTGTCTGACCAGAAGAAGAAAGAGACCAATAAAGAAAGAGTAAGAGAGATGATGACCCTCCCCTAAAAAGGTGGCGGTCTGATGATCCTGATGGCAATGGTATTTTTGCTTGCACGCAAGCTGATTTGGGGCTTTTTGAGAAAAACACTTGAATAAGACTTTGGTTTTTATTCCTTCAATGATGCTTGAAAATTATTATATTTTCCTTGTGTTTCTTCATTTTCTATAGAATACCAATAATTCCAATATTTTATGTATGGTTGTTATTGAGTGGGGACACATACACACACACACACACACACACACAACACTTATTCCTATATACATGCAACTATATAATCAAGGTTTTCTTTTGAGTGAGGGGGTCCTTGCTTCTGGTTTAACTTAAGTAACGATAAGTTGCCCACAAGGACTTTGGGAATTTTGCCCAAAAAGTAAAAAAAAAAAACATCAACTTGAATGAATGAGTGCACAGAGAATGAGCATATATTTTATGAATTGAAATTGGATTAAGTTGTTTTTTTTTTTGGTTGGTTTTTCCTTTTAGGCTTGACCTCCATAGCGTATACGTGTTTTTGACTGTAATTGAAACAAGTATACGCAACAATGGTCACAACTAAGTAAATGAATATTTTATAAAGGGCATAATTTTGGTATGCCATAAAATATTAATAAACAAAAGTTTATGTATTTGAATTTCTTTTGAGAGAGAGAGAGAGCATGGAGAACATTTGTACAGATTTTTGAATATTGTTTTTCCTGTGAGGAATGAAAAATAATTTTTGTTCGATTTTGAGGATATCTTATATAACAAAACTTATTAACCGCACTTTCGTTTGCTTCAAATGTAGACCCGATTGAGAATAGCTTCTTAATAAGATTTCTTGAGCTCACTGGAAACCTATTTAATTTCTTTTCGATGAAATTCGAAATGGGGGCTAAATTAACGCTCCAACTTTACATGCAGAAAACAGTTAACAAAAGTCAAGCTTTTCCTATCATCTTCATATAAACCTTTCACCTTTAAGCTCCAATACAGGATTCGTCAATAAAATTTTGGTTAAAAGGGTACACAAATCTAGTCCTGGCATAACTAATGCACATAGTTTTTACATGTTTATACCCTACATCACCACTGCGGTACGGGGTATTACAGATTTGTGCATTTGTTTGCAATGCTAAGAAGGAGAAGTGCTAGACACATCGGTAAGTATATGGATCGGCTTAGAATCGCTTTCTTATTCGATTTAGCTATGTCCGTCTGTTTGTCTGTCCATGTATTCTTGTAATCAAGGTACAGGTCGCATTTGTTGTCCGATTTTCACAAAATTTTGCATAAAATGCTAAAAAGGAGAAGAGCTAGACCCATCGATAAGGCTTAGAATCACACCCTTATTCGATTTAGCTTTGTCAGTCTGTCTGTCTCTCCATGTATTCTTGTAATCAAGGTACAGGTTGCATTTGTTGTCCGATTTTCACAAAATTTTTTCATAAGTGTCTTTTTTGGTCCAAGGACAAACGCTGTTGATTTTGGAAAAAATCAGCCCAGTTTTAGATATAGCTCCCACATATATCTTTCATCTGATGTGTCCTTATAAAGCTGTAGAAGTCACAATTTTGGTTCGATCCATACAAAATTTGGCACGAAGTGTTTTTTTTAACCACCCAAAATGGTTGCAAAATTTTATTGAAATCGGTCCAGATTTAGATATATCTCCCATATATATCTTTCATCCGATATACCCTTTTAAAGCTGTAGAAGGCACAATTTTGGTGCGATATCTACTAAATTTGGCACGAAGTGCTTTCTGTGACGTCCCAATATGTGTGCAAAATTTCATTTAAATCGGTTCAGATTTAGATATAGCTCCCATATATAACTTTCGTCCGATTTGACCCATTAAGGCTGTATAAGGCACTATTTTGGTCCGATTTTAATAAAATTTGGCACAAAGTGCTTTTTGCGACATCTCAATATGTGTGCGAAATTGCATTATAATCGGATCAGATTTAGATATAGCTCCCATATAAAACTTTCGTTTGTTTTTAGCCGTTTGTCGCTCTATACATAGCTACGGTGCGCAGATATGGGGAAATTCCTACTTTAATGAGGTGGAAAAACTCTACCGATACTTTATTAAAAAAATATTGAAACTTCCAGAGGCCACTCCAAACTATGTAATCGCTCTAGAGACAGGATACGAACCTGGTTACATATATACTTATTCTTTGCACTTACAATACTTGTCGAAAGTGTTATTCGATCTCGAGAGCCACAGACTGCCACATATACTAGCCGAAAAACTTGCAAACAAAAATCTAGCCTGGTTTAACGATTATAGTACCCAACTCTCGTTGCATAACATAAATAGTTATAATGTAAAAATAAATAAAAAATCTTGGATGAGTGCAGCACAGCAACTTTTAATGGACATGAAAGCCAATAAGTTTAATGATCACTTACAAAAAGCGCAGCAAAGTGAAAACAGAATATATAAATACCTCGATTACAATGTTGGCCCCATGTATTGCACAGAAAAATTCAGCCAAGAACAAATAACTTTGATTCTGAAAGCTAGAGGTGATCTAATGTGGTTGAACTTTAATAAATATAGGACCTCGAATGAACAAAGATGTTCATTGTGTAATTTGGGAGAAGCAGAAAATTTAGTCCATTTCATTGGCCGCTGTCCAGTATTAGCAAATATGAGAGTTAGACATTTTTATAGAACTCTATTGGATCAAACCGAAATTATTAGCATACTAAATGGTGGTGAAGGTTTTTGCTGGGTGAATTTACTAAACTTCTTAAAGGAAGCAAGAAAATATAGAAATATGTTAATAGAAGAGTTTAATTACTAATTAAGAATAAAATTAAACAGAAAAATATAATAACTCAATACTCCGGCAGACGGTTTAATTATAAACCATGCTGTAAAATTCTTTATTATCAATAAGATATTTTTTGTAAAATTGTTTTATACATATTATAACGTTATATGAAATAAAGAACCATTGAATTGAATTGAATTGAAAAATTGAATAAAACTTTCGTCGGATTTGACCTATTAAGGCTGTAGAAGGCACAATTTTGGTCCGATCTTTACAAAATTTGGCAGGAAGTGCTTTTTGTGATGTACCAATATGTGTACAAAATTTCATCATAATGGGATCAGATTTATATATAGCTCCCATATATAACTCTCGTCCGATTTGACCTATTAAGGCTTAGAAGGCACAATTTTGGTGCGATCTTTACAAAATTTAGCATGGACCGTTTTATTGAACGTCCTCATATGTGTTTAAAGTTTAATAAAAATCGGTCCTGATTTAGATATATATCTTTCATCCGATATGCCCTTTTAAAGCTGTAGGAGCCACAATTTTGTTGCGATCTCCACCAAATTTGGCACGAAGTTCTTTCTGTGACGTCCCAATATGTGTGCAAAATTTCATATAAATCGGTTCAGATTTAGATATAGCTCCCATATATAACTTTCGTCCGATTTGACCTATTAAGGCTATAGAAGGCACTATTTTGGTCCGATCTTTACAGAATTTTGCATGGACCGTTTTATTCAACGTCCTTATATGTGTGGAAAGTTTCAATCGGTCCAGATTTAGATATAGCTCCCATATATATTTTTTATCCGATATGGGCTTTTAAGGCTGTAGAAGGCACCGTTTTGGACCGACGTGCTTTTTGCGTCGTCCCAATATGTGTGCAAAATTTCATCATAATCGGATCAGATTTATACATAGCTCCCATTTATATCTCTCATCCGATATGGGCTTTTAAGGCTGCAGCAGGCACACTTTCGGGCCGATCTTTACAAAATTTTGCATGGACCGTTTTATTCAACGTCCTCATATGTGTGCAAAGTTTCATAAAAATCGATCCAGATTTATATATAGCTCCCATATATATCTCTCATCCGATATGGTCTTTTAAGGCTGTAGAGGGCACAATTTTGGTAACCTCTTTACAAAAATTTTCATGAGATGGTTTAATTGACATCCGAATACGTGTGCAATTTCATCAAAATCGATTAAGATGAAACTCCCATACATATATATTTTATGTGTTTCGACTTTCAAGGCTGTAGAGGCCACAATTTTCGTACCATCGTAAGAAAATCGTATAAGATTCTATTGGATATTTCAATAGGTGTGCAAAATTAAAGTCTAACTAAATTTGGATATAAGTGCTATCTATTAAAGGTATTACGTATACTCGGTGGTCGGCAAAAGTCGGACGGAACCGACTATATGGTTCCGCCCGACTTTTGCCTTTCCTTACTGGTTTTCATGTAGTTTGTTTTTACAATTTCAAAAAAAGGTTAATTTAGACGAAATAAGTAAAAATGTGTTTATTTCGACCTTTGAGTTTTCACCACATGGATACTTAAATAATCCCATTTTATTATAACTTGATAAGCATATCCAAGGTTATTTCCAATTATGAACTGTTTTAGATCATATTTGATTCAGATCCCAAAAATTCCACTACAAGTCATATTTTCGGCGAAATTGGGCAATAAATCCGATTTTTATGGGATTAAGACCTTGAATTAGAAGATCTGTCTATAAGGCAGATATATCTAGATATGGTCTGATCCAAAACATATTAGGTTCGGATGACGAAAGGCTTTAAACAACTCACTGTTTCAAATTCAACGAAAAAGGACAATATATGCGGTTTTTATGGGCTTGAGACCCTAAATAACCTTCAACCAAATCACTGTTTCAAATTTCAGCAAAATCGGGTATTAATTAAAGACTTTATGCGCTTCAGATCTCTAATCCGTAGATCGGTCTATATGACAACTGTATCTATATATGATCTGATCTTAATCGTATTCTGGTCGGATGACCGGAGACTTAAAACAACTCACTGTTTCAAGTTTTAGCGAAAACGGACAATATATCTAAATGGGGCTTGAAACATTTAATTGCAGGTCAGTCTATAGGCAGCTATATCGACACACATGGTTTCGTAAATCGGGAAACACAAAGCTAATCTCGGGCAAAAATTCAACAAATTAAAACTAAAAGTCGAATATCTCCGAAGTCAGTGTAGATATTGAACAGTTAAAGGAAGATTTGGCATTTCGAATAAATGTTTGACATACCGAGGCGCTCAAACCACCTCTTTTCTTGAATTTTGGACCATGATCTCGATAGCACATCAGCTCTAACCCTTTTCAATGAGTTGTCTCTATCCGTTCTCATACCCAGGCGCTCAGTGTCATAGGCGGACATGCTAACCTCTGCGCTACGGTGGCCTCGTCCTTTCTTATATGGCATATTTTTTAACTTTTTTTTGTTATTCTATCCCACTGTGCGGTGGTGGCTATGAAAAAAGTCCTTTGTATCGCTTTTTATATATCTAATTCATTGGTATGCAGGCTTAACATTAAAATTTATAAATAACAACTTAACGGTTTTACGATTTTGGGGTTCAATATCACCAAACATTCCACTTCATTCGAATTTCATCAGAACTTACCTGTAATGGAAAAGAAGAAAAAAAATCTATTAAATTTTGCGATTTGACAATTAAAAATGTGGTTAATTAGACCGGGCTGGATCTTGGGTATCCATCACCATGGATTCCACTAAAAATTTTTTTACAACAACCAAATTCAAAATTTCGAATTGCGGAATCGGTTTTCAAGGGGCCTACATCAGTATAAAGACCGATTTGGACGCTGGAAGTCACTGCAGTAGTCTTTGTGTTAAATTTCTCCCAAATCAGGTAAAAATGTATGCCTCTAGAAGCTCAGGAAGTGAAATCCGCGGATCGGTTTGTATGGGGGCTATATCAATTTATGGACCGATCCAAATCATACTCGACACTGATATTGGAAGTCATAATAGAAGACCTTTTATAAAATTTCAGCAATTTCAGCAACCAAATCGTTAGACGGACACGGACGAATGAACGTGGCTAGATCGACCCAGAATGTAAAGACGACCAAGAAAGTCTATATATTCTTTAGAGTTTCAGCTCAATATTTCGAGGTGATACGAACGGAACTATATTCGTGTACCGTGTACTTTTTATACCCTCCACCGAAGGATGGGGGTATATTCATTTTGTTATTCCGTTTGCAACACATCAAAATATCTACTTCCGACCCTATAAAGTATAAATATTCATGATCAGCGTAAAAAACTAAGACCATCTCGCCATGTCCGTCGTCTGTGGGTCTGTCTGTTGAAATCACAATACAGTCTTTAAAAATAGAGATATTGAGCTGAAACTTTGCACAGATTCTTTTTTTGTTCATAAGCAGGTTCGAGGATGGGCTATATCATATAGCTCCCATATAGACAATATAGACCCATAAGAGCCACATTTATTATCCGATTTTGCTGAAATTTGGGACAGTGAGTTAAATTAAGCCCCCCGACTTACTTCTGCAATATTGCTCAGATCGGTTCAGATTTGGATATAGCTGCCACATAGACCGATCTCTCGATTTAAGATTTTGGGCCCATAAAAGGCGCATTTATTGTCCGATGTCGCCGAAATTTGGGACAGTTAGTTAAGTTAAGCGCCTCGACATATTTCTGCAATTGGGCCTTGATCAATCAAGATTTGCATATAGCTGTCATATAGACCGAGCTCTCGATTTAATGTTTTGGGCCCACAAAAGGGGCATTTATTTTCCAGATAAATATCGGCGCATTTATTGTCCAGGTAATAATTGGTCCAGACCGATTTGGTCTGGACATGTAGACCGATATTTCGATTTAAAGTCTTGGCCCCATAAAAGGCGATTATAATCCGATTTCGCAAATATTTGACATAGTGACTTATGTTAGGCTTTTCGACATCTGGTCGTATGTGGTTCAGATCAGTTTATTTTTAGACATAGCTGCTTAAAAGACCAATATTTTGTTATACACAATTGAATAATGACTCTTACTTATAAGTATTTGGTTCAAATCGGAATATATTTCGATATAGCTGTTATGGGGCATAAGGTATGTATTTTTCACCGGATTTTGACGAAAGATAGTTTACTTATATACCCGAGGTGATGGATATCCAAAGTTCGGCCCGGCCGAACTTAACGCCTTTTACTTGTTTGTGAACATATATCTATCCAATTAAAATTTCCAGAATTATTTCCAAGATTTTTCGATTAGGCAGCACTGTGCGTCGGGCGATAGACATATATGGGAGCTGTATCCGAATCCTTACTGATTTCTTTCAGTATTTCCAGCAATATCGAGACTCATGAGTGGTACCCCTGTCCTAATTTCATGAAAATCCACTAACTTAGTCGTAATGGAAAGAATATAAATGTGGAAGCTATATACAAATCTGAACCGATTTGTTCCAATTTCTATAGACTTCGTCTCTAGACCAAATAAGTCCGATTCGGACCACAAATGAATTGAATACTTAACATTTTAGAAGTCATTGTGTAATATTTCAGTCCATTGGGATAAGAATTACTCCTTGTAGGGGCTCAAGAAGCAAAATCGGGAGGTCGGTTTATATGGTAGCTGTATCAAGCTATAGATCGATTCAGATAATATTGGCCACGTATGTTGAAGGTCATGGGAGAAGGTGTTGTACAAAATTTATGCAAAATCTAATGAGAATTGCGCCCTCTAAAGGCTCAAGAAGTCAAAACCCCAGATCGGTTTATATGGCAGCTATATCAGGTTATGTACCGATTTGCGCCATACTAAGCACAGTTGTTGGAAGTCATAACAAAACACTACGTGCATAATTTTAGTCAAATCGGACGAGAATTGCGCCCTCTAGAGGCTAAAGAAATAAAGACCCATGATCGGTTTATATGTAAGCTATATCAAATCATGGACCGATTTCGCCTATTTACAATCTTAACAGACCTACACTAATAAAAAGTATTTCTGCAAAATTTGAAGCTCCTAGCTTTCCTCCTTTTAAAGTTAGTGTGCTTTCGACAGACAGATGGACGGACAGACAGACGGACATCGCTAGATCGACTTAAAATGTTATGTCGATCAAGAATTTATATACTGTATGGGGGTCTTAGACCCATATTTAGAGGAGTAACAAACAGAATGACGAAATTATTATACCCCTATCCTATGGTGGAGGGTATAAAAAGATGTCCGAGCCAAATTTGTAGATGACCGGATAGAAATTGGAATCTCTACTTTGATTTGAATTTGACATGAACCGACAGGCAGACGAACATAGCTAAATCGAATCAGAAAGTGATTTTGAGTCGATCGGCCTGCTTGGCAATGGGTCTGTCCGTTTTTGCACTAAGTTATGATACCCTGTACCACAGTGGTGGTGTAATTGAAATTTCAATTTTGCCCATAAATATTCCATTAAGGAACAGGCGAAACTTCTCACAAAGGGCGCTGTCCGATTCAAGTTTTAGCTCAATAATAAGAGACCTCCTTTTTAGAACCGAGTCCACTTGCGTGGGACTAAGGCCCTAAATTGGAAGATCGGTCATCATGAGAGCTATATCTAAATATAGTCTGATCGGAATCATAGGCTGTTCGGATGACAGTAGGCATAATAAAGGGTGATTTTTTTGAGGTTAGGATTTTCATGCATTAGTATTTGACAGATCACGTGGGATTTCAGACATGGTGTCAAAGAGAAAGATGCTCAGTATGCTTTGACATTTCATCATGAATAGACTTACTAACGAGCAACGCTTGCAAATCATTGAATTTTATTACCAAAATCAGTGTTCGGTTCGAAATGTGTTCATTCACCGTTCAGCGATGAGGCTCATTTCTGGTTGAATGGCTACGTAAATAAGCAAAATTGCCGCATTTGGAGTGAAGAGCAACCAGAAGCCGTTCAAGAACTGCCCATGCATCCCGAAAAATGCACTGTTTGGTGTGGTTTGTACGCTGGTGGAATCATTGGACCGTATTTTTTCAAAGATGCTGTTGGACGCAACGTTACGGTGAATGAACACATTTCGAACCGAACACTGATTTTGGTAATAAAATTCAATGATTTGCAAGCGTTGCTCGTTAGTAAGTCTATTCATGATGAAATGTCAAAGCATACTGAGCATCTTTCTCTTTGACACCATGTCTGAAATCCCACGTGATCAGTCAAATACTAATGCATGAAAATCCTAACCTCAAAAAAATCACCCTTTACAAGTCACTGTGTCAAATTCCAGCGAAATCGGGTAATAAATCCGGCTTTTATGGGTTTAAAACCCCAGATTGGTCTATATGACAGCTATATCTGAAAAAAGACCGATCTGAACCATATTTGAGTGTTTATAAGAGAGGATGGTTAATTTATCCATGGTGTTGGGTATACAAAGTTAGGAACGGCCGAACTTAATGCGTTTTTACTTGTTTTTTTTTTTTCAGCCAGCATTAGGAGTGGATAATCACCGGTGAAATTAGTTTCGGATGTTCTTGCCAGGATTCGAACCCAGGCGTTCGGCGTCATAAACGCCCAAGCTAACCTCTGCGCTACGATGTTGTAGGGTATAAAAATCGCAAAAGATCTATGAAATCTATTCTGAGTTTGTTTAATAGACCTATGGTGCGTATGATCGATGTTTATAGTCCTCTTCATCCTTCCTTGAATTTTTAATTTAGGATTTTATAAACCGATTTGAATTATTCAAATTGCTTACTTTAGCCAACAAAAAAACCAATTATCTTTATAAAATTTAATTTTCTCAAAATTATATCAGAAAATTATCGCTTATAATTTTATATTCATCTTAATCTTAATGGCATACTAAAATTAATTGTTATTATTTCCTAATTAAATGCCATAATTAATTGCTGTGCAATATCCGAAAGCATACAAACAAATCACCTTCTAATGATATTAAAAATGCTAAGCTATACAATTCAACACTTTCTTATATTGATGATTATTTTATATGTTTTTGTGCTGCGCGGATGTTATGAGA
Source organism: Stomoxys calcitrans (assembly GCF_963082655.1). Taxonomy (NCBI): domain Eukaryota; kingdom Metazoa; phylum Arthropoda; class Insecta; order Diptera; family Muscidae; genus Stomoxys; species Stomoxys calcitrans. The sequence goes on along the minus strand of NC_081554.1, from coordinate 161,854,397 downwards.
GCAGAAAATATATTCAACTTAAATATTTCATTTGTTTGGTTTTTTTTTGCCTGCTTCCTACATCTCATTCATTTATGCCTTCTTTTTTTTCTGTAGCATCATTCAGTGTGGCGCTCATTAATTATACAATAATTACGGAACAATTGTATAACATTTGCCTTTCATTGGGGGTCTACCCTGTACCAAAGGGAAACGAAAGTGGAAACAAACAACGAGAAAAACATTTCAAGCCTTTTATGCCTTTATACAAATTGCCAAACTTTGTAGATGTGTTAAGGCATGAGAAGAGAAGCTTTCATATTTGCCAGTATAGGTTTTGCAGATCTATGGGAGAACGAAAGGTGGGCAAAACTGTATGATTCAATGTGTTAGCGTTCGTATGAAATGAAGTTCTGTTGGCTGTTTTGCGAATTCGGGCAGTCATGAAACAAATGCTAGGGGTTTCCTGTGTTTTCTTTTATAATGGTGGTGAGAGTGGTGTTGGTGGTATAAGCATTGCCATCGTCATCGCCATCACCACCATCAGCATTGCATTGCTGCGGATGTTAATGCTTGCCATAAGTTACGCTCTGGTTCTTTTTGCATTTTTGATGATTTTTCTCCCCCATCCCTTAAACAACAACAATCTCATCGGTAGATGTGCATATTACGATCGAGCAGAGATGTGTTGTTAAGCTCATGTTTAAGAACAAATTAAATTTGTATGATATGCATGAAGAAGGGAGAAGCAGGCATTACATATATGGGAAACATACAACGAGCCAAGTTTATTATATCCATAACTCTTTATGGATATGAGATATGCTGCTATTAATAGTAATGGGGGAATATGAGGTTCTGATACAGTGAGACATTTGTTTTGTTATTATTAGAGTTCGGAATTTTATTCAAAATTTATATTTTCATATATGTTATTTGGAAAATGCGGTGGTATTTTCCAAGCCCATAGAAGCTTTATATTTCTGGAGGCCATAAAAGGTTTATTTATTACCCGATTTCGCTAAAATTTTAAACAGTGAGTTGTTTTAAGTCTCCTTATATCCCAGTCAAATATGGTTCGGATGGGACTATACTTAAATAGAGCTGCCATAAAGGGCGATCTGGTGATTTAGCATCTTAAGGCCATAAAAGCCGCTTTTATTACACGATTTCGCTGGAATTTTACTTCCCGTCATCCGACGAGAACATGGTCGATTGACTGACAGACAGACTGACTGACCAGCTGACAGACAGACAGACAGACTGACTGACTGACTGACTGACTGACTGACTGACTGACTGACTGACTGACTGACTGACAGACAGACTGACTGACCAGCTGACAGACAGACAGACAGACTGGCTGACTGACTGACTGACTGACTGACTGACTGACTGACTGACTGACTGACTGACTGACTGACTGACTGACTGACTGACTGACTGACTGACTGACTGACTGACTGACTGACTGACTGACTGACTGACTGACTGACTGACTGACTGACTGACTGACTGACTGACTGACTGACTGACTGACTGACTGACTGACTGACTGACTGACTGACTGCTTTGACTGCTGAGCTTTTCGAAAAAATAAGGTTGGGTAAAAACAAATTTTATAGCGCGATTGCGATTGCGTTGGCAATTAGGAAAGTTAGGGGTTGGAGGGGGGAAAGAGGGAGTAGTGTTTATTGATATTGGTCTTAAATTTCTGAATGGCGGTGGGAAAGACATTAGCCGGAAGTCGATTCCACATACGAATGGTTCGGGCGAAAAATTTATTTTCTCGGTAATGTCTGGTTCGGTCGACTGGCCAATCAATTACAAACGGGTGTGAGTTCATGGCAAGTCTAGTATTCCTGGTGAACATTCTAACGTCAGGGATAAGAAGACGAATATTCCAGGAACACACGCCATGAAAATAACGATAGAGCAATACAACGCTGCCCAAATTACGACGCTGTTCTAGAGAAGCAATAGAGTTGGATACCCTACTGTCCCCATTCAACACCATCGCTCTCCGTTGAACCCGGTCAAGTAGCTCCAAGGATGATTTTGGAGCTTCTGCCCCGAGAGTTATATTCCTTCTTGATGTAGGTAGCATATATATTGAGAAGATCAATGTCCCTGGGGCACACGCCATGCAAGTTGCGATAGAGCAATACAACGCTATCCACATTCCGAAGATGTTCAAGGGAAGCAATAGAGTTGGATGCCCTACTGTCCCCATTCAACACCATCGCTCTCCATTGAACCCGGTCAAGTAGCTTCAAGGATGATTTTGGAGCTCCTGGCCATATATGCGAGTTATATTCCATCCTCGGGCTGATGTAGGTAGTATAGATATTGAAAAGATCAGAAGAGGTTAAGCGAAAGAAAGCCCAAACACTTGAATGCTTCTTTCGACACTTCGAATACCTGTTTTGACCAGCGGACATCACATTGTATCTTCATACCCAGAACATCAAGAATATCTGACTGTTCAATATCTATACCGTTGAGAGATATCGACGATTGAAGTGGGTCAGCGAACCGCTTGTGAGACAAGAAACAGCACTGCGTCTTCTGTGCGTTTAAGTCTACTCTGTTCATTTTACCCCTCTCGGAAATGGTCAACAAATCCTGGGAGAGCGTCTCATCCATAATGCACCTCATGTCCACAATTTCTTAAGGACTGGGCCTATGGTTGAATGAATATGAATGACACCGACTACTGTCATTGGCCAATGAGTAGACTGGATTCAAAATCTGACCCAAAGATCGTCAATGAAAATAAAAAAAAAGGGAAGGGGAAAGAACAGAGCTTTCTGGCACACCTGCGGTCAATTTATACTCATCTGATGAGAACCCATTTACAACAACTCGATCTCTGAGAAAACTCGTTATAAATCAAACGAAGTTATTACCGACTCCAAAAGCGACAAGCATTGATAAAAGTGCACCGTGTCAGACCCTATAAAATGCCTTGGAGATATCCAGAGCCACGACCTTACCCTCACCAAAATGGTGGATAGAGCGACTTCATCGTTCCGACAAAAATGTCATTAGATCTCCCGTAGAGCGATTTCTGCGGAGCCAATACTGTCTGTCGCTAAGAAGGCCAATGGACTCTAAGTATCTGACGAGATGATGGTTAACCATACTCTCCATAACCTTGAAGAGCGCCGAGCATAGCAATTGGCCTTTAATTCGCAGGGTTGTTCACCCCACCTTTTTTGGGGATGGGCGGAACGTTCGCAACCTTCCAACGTCATGGGAAAACTCCCGCACGGTGAGCAAGGTTGAAAAGGTTGCGTAGTGGATGAGCAAGAGTCGAAGAACACTTACAAAGGACAAGTGTTGATATACCGACCGGGCCCGGAGATTTATTGACGTCGAGATCCGCAAAATCTTATAAACCGAGTGACTACCAAGGATTTTTGGGAGTCCTGCACAAAAGAGGTTGTATTAAAAACGTTGGCAGCAAAGCGGACCACGGGGGTGCTAGTTTAGATATAGCTGTCATATGACCGACCTTCCAATTTAGGGTCTTAATCCCATAAAAAGAGGATTTGTTACCCGATTATGCTGAAACTGTGAATTGTAGAAGAGTTTTTGGGACCTCAGAGAGACCAGCCCCGATTTGCCTATCAAAATGGGTATGGTAGTGAAGTTGTTATAGAAGAGGATGGTTAATTAATCCATGGCCGAACTTAACTCGTTTTTACTTGTAATACCAACCACCCTAGGATGGTGTATATTAATCTAGTCATTCCATTTGTAACAACTCGAAATATTCGTCTAAGACCCCATAAATTGTATATATTCTAGATTTTGAAATTTTGCACAATACTTCTTATAAGTGTAGGTCGGTTGGGTTTGTAAATGGGCCATATCGGTTCATGTTTCGATATAGCTGCCCCAAAAACCGATGTCGGATCTTGAATTCTTGAACCATTAAAGGGTGAAGTTCTTATCCGATTTGGCTTAAATTTAGCATGAGGTGTTTTGCTATGGTTTCCAATAATTGTGCTAAGCATAGTTGAAATCGGTCCATAACCTGATATAGCTGTCATATAAACCGATTTGGGGTTTGACTTCTTGGGCCGCTAGAGGGCGCAATTCTTATCCGATTTGGCTGAAATTTTGCATTACGTGTTTTGCATGAGATGTTTTGCTATGGTTTCCAATAATTGTGCTAAGAATGGTTAAAATCGGACCATAACCTGATGTAGCTGTCATATAACCGATCGGGGGTTTTGACTTCTTGGGCCGCTGGAGGGCGCAATTCTTATCCGATTTGGCTGAAATTTTGCGTTACGTGTTTCAATGTGACTCACAACTACTGTGCTTAGTATGGTTCAAATCGGCTCATAATCGGATATAACTGCTATATAAACCGATCTTGAATCGTGACTTCTTGAGCCACTAGAGTGCGGAATTCATCTCTGATTTGACTAAAATTTAGCATGAGGAGTTTTTTTATGACTTCCAACAATTTCGCGTAGTCTGGTTGAAATCTGTTCATAACCTGATATAGCTGCCATATAAACCGATTTGAGACCTTGATTTCTTGAGCCTCTAGAGGGCGCAATTATTATTAGATTTAGCTCAAATATGGTCTGAATTAGTCTATAGCATGATACATTTCCCGTATAGACTGATCTCCCTATTTTACGGCTTGAGCACCTAAAGGACAATGACTTCTACTATGGTTTCCAGCATTCAATTTGATTTTGGTCCGAAGAGGGTCCTAACTTGATATAGCTTCAATAGCGTAGCAATTACTTTTCTTTTATTCTTCGATTGCCGAAAAAGAGATACCGGGAAAAGAACTGGACAAATGCGATCCTTGGTGGAGGGTATATAAGATTCCCGGCCCGGCCGAATTCATTTTTGATAGAAAATGTCTAAGAAATTTGTGCTATGGAAAATTTCATCAGAATGTTGATTTTCTTAAATTAATCTTTAAATACTTTTTGGCACAATTTCTTTATGATCCAATCCCAATTTATTTGTTTTGGATAGCCCAATATACAGATTACACTCAAAAAGTGTGCAATTGCTGCTCATTGTCTTCTCCTTCTTCTTCTTCTTCATCAGGATTATATGTCATGGCGCGTCATAATTTTGCTAAAGCCTCATTTTGTTACAACGACCTACATACATTGATCCAATGTTTCGTGGACATGCCGGAAGGCATTTTCAGCAACGCATACTCATATACCGAAACATGATAATCTGTTTAACTGACAAGATTTTTTTATATGCCAACGCTGACGCCAACGTCCATGCCATAAATGTTTATTTGCTTGGCCATAATCCTTTTTTCAGCGCATTCCTGTCATGCCACATTTATGGTTTTATGGAATTTTATGGTATTTTGCAACTTATTATCAAGGAAAGGCCTTAGCAGCGTATAAAGCTGAAATGACCATCTTTATGTTTAAACCAAACAACAACAAAAAAAAAAAGAAACAGTTCAAGCTCATTACAGAGTTGTAATAAAATTAGAAGTAAGTTGGCAAATTTTCTGGCTTGACTGAATATCACCTGACTAGAGTCATAAAAATGAATGCTCTCTCCCAAACATTATCGTTATCATTAGATTGGATTACTCTAACTGGCCAATAGGGCCAAAATTCAAAGGGTACAGCGGTTTTATGGTAACAAAAATAGCCTCCTGCTATATAAAGAGGCTATAAAAAAGTTAATGACTGCAACATATGCCCTACCAAAATAAAGGGGACAACGACTCTAGACTCTACTTTGGCTGGGTAATTGCTCCCAAATATTATTGGGGATTTCTTAGTAAGCAAAAATGTTTTGTCCTGTCATAAGCAATGATTTTACGATGCACTCTTAATAGGCATTTCCATTTGTTGGCATACTAAAAATGTTGTTTTATATCCAGAACCAAATGATTTATGATATCACAGAGTAATAAATCAGAAGTGAACTTTCATTAAACCCAGTTTGGTCAGCCGTTTTTAATAACCGAGATTTTTAAAAAATAAAATTTAATACCACTCATATATGTGCCTGCATATAAGGAAGCTTTTTAAGTTTGTTTTACTTAGATACCTCATCTAAATAAAAAGTTACAAGCCTTTATTTTGAAAGAGAAATAATTAATAATACTCATACGCACTAAAGTACCAAAAAGTTAATTTTGGGCATTTTGTGGAAAATAATGAGAAAAATTAAAGTTTTTTGGTAGGTATGCCACCGCGGCGCAGAGGTAAGCATGTCCGCCTATGACCCCGAGAGTCTGGGTTCAAATCCCGTCGCGATCATCAGAAAATTTTCCCCTTTTCATACTGGCTACATTTGTGAGGTAACCTGACAAGTTAAAAATTTCTCTATCAAGTGGTGTCGCTATGTGGCGCGTCGTTCGCACTCAGCATAAAAAAGGAGACCCTTTATCATAGAGCTTAAACATTAATCAGAATGCACTCATAGATTTGAAAGAAGTATCCCCTGTTCCTAAATGGAATGTTCAAGGGAAATTTAGTTTGACTTTTCATTGCCAAATACGGTCTGAGTCTGTGTATAACATGATATAGCTTTCATGTAAACCGATTTCCCGATTTTACTTCTTGAGGGCTTAATTCTCATCCGATTTGGCTAAAATCTCATCCACAATGGTCCTCAACATCCAGGCGAAGTATGGCACGATTTGGTTCATAACCTGATTTAGCTCCAATTCTTAGCCACTACCGTTTGTTTGGCTATAAAGAGATATCTGATCCAAATTAATTTAATACCCTCCACCATAGTATTGGGGTATACTAATTTCGTCATTCTGTTTGTAACACCTCGAAATATGCGTCTAGAACCCCATAAAGTATATATATATTCATGATCGTAGTGACATTTTAGGTCGAACTACCCAAGTGCGTCCGTCTGTCCGTTCGTCCGCCCGTCTATCTGTCGAAAGCACGCTAACTTTTGAAGGAGTAAAGCTATCCGCTTGAAATTTTGCACAAACACTTTTAATAAGTGTAGGTTGGTTGGGATTGTAAATGGGCCAAATCGGCCCATGTTTTGATATAGCTGCCATATAAACCGATCAGGGATCTTGATTTCTTGAGCCTCCAGAGGGTACTATTCTTATCCGATTTGGCTGAAATTTTGTATGAAGTGTTTTATTATGGCTTTCAACAACTGTGCTGAGTATGGTTAAAATCTGTCCATAACCTGATATAGCTGTTATTTAAACCAATCTGTAGTCTTGAATTCTTGAGCCCCTAGAGGACGCAATCATTATCTGATTTAGCTAAAATTTTGGATGAGGTCTTTTGCTATAACTTTCAACAACTGTGCTTAGAATAATTCAAATCGTTCCATAACCTGATATAGCTGTCATATGCCCGGCCGAGCTTACCATGCTCTTGCTTGTTTTTACTGATAGTGGTCAAAAATCCCTATAAAAAAGTCCTCAGTCAGACTTTTTTTTATATCGTTTTCGGGGTATTCGATATACCACCACTGTGGTACAGGGTATTATAAGTTTGTGTATTTGTTTGCAACGCTAAAAAGGAGAAGAGCTAGACCCATTGATAAGCATACCGATCGACTCAGTATTACTTTCTGATTCGATTTAGCCATAGCCGTCTGTCCGTCCGGCCGTCTGTGAGTCCATGTATTTTTGTAATCAAGGTACAGGTCGTATCCCCACGAAATTTTGCACATGTTACTTTTTTGGCCCACGGATGAACGGTATTGATTGTGGTGAAAATCGGTTCCGATTTAGATATAGCTTCGATATATATGTATATCCCGATTTGCACTTAAAGGGTCTTAGTAACTACAATTTTCAACCGTTCTGCATAAAATTTCGCATGGATTGTTTTGTTACTGAGAGAAGTGTGCCCCTGTTCCTTAGTGGAATGTCCAGGGGCAAAATTTGCAATTTTGTTTTGTTGCAAAATTTCATCAAAATAGTTTCAGATTCAGTTATCGCTACCATATACATGTATCGGCCGATTTGCACTAAATTGCCTTAGTTACTACAATTTTCAACCGATCTGCCCAAAACTTGGCAAGGATTGTTTTGTTACTCATTTAAACATAAACGCTCAATTTCGATCGATTTCCATTTTGATACATGATTTAGAATGGTGACAAAAATTACCTTGGACCTTGCTTCAGTCTGCGTCAAAATGTGATAATTCAGTTAAAAGTTATACAGTTTGAAACTCAAAATTTACTGAACTTTTTTAGTAAAAAAGTATTTTCGCTGACTAGTCTTTATTGAAAAATTTGCTTTAAAACCTTTACTTGTTTCTCTTTCTTTGCAAAGAAGTCATACTTTAAATGTATTTTAAGTGAAGTTTGAACAAGTGAAAGCGTGCTAAGTTCGGTCGGGGCAAATCTTGGGAACCCACCACCATGGAAAATATGGGAGCCATATCTGGTCAATGGCCGACATGGACCGTACTTGGCACAATTATTGAAAGTCAGGACAGACCACTATATGCGACTTGTAAGGCTCAAGAAATCTAATCGGGAAATCGGTTTATATGGGAGCTATATCAGGTTATAGACCGATTTAGACCGTACTTGGGTCAGTTATTGAATGTCATTAAGGAACATCAAATACAAAATTTCAGCCAAATTGGACAAAAAGGCGCCTCCAGGGGCTCAAGAATTTATATCAGGAGATCGGTTTATATGGGAGCTACATCAGGTTAACCGATTTAACAGTTGTTGGAAGTCATAACAGAATACTATGTGCAAAGTGCAAATATGTGAGGCTTCCACGGGGCTCAAAAAGTCAAATCAGGAGATCTGTTTATATGGGAGCTGAATCAGGTTATACACAGATTTGAAACGTACTTGATACAGTTGTTGAGAGTCACAATGGAACACTTTATACAATATTTCAGCCAAATCGGACAGAAATTGAGGCTTGTAAGGGCTCAAAAAGTCAAATCGGGAGATGAGTTTATATGGGAGTTATGTCAGCTATACCGTACTTGACACAGTTGTTGGATATGATAACAAAACACTATATCAAAATTTCAGCGCAATATGACAAAAATTTGGCTTCCAGGAGCTCAAAAAGTCAAATCGGGAGATCGGTTTATATGGGAGCTATATCCAAATCTGAACCGATATGGCCTCTCTACAATCCCCAACGACCTACATCAATAATTAGTATCTGTGCAAAATTTCAAGCATTTGGCTTTACGCGTTCGACCGCTATCGTGATTTTGACAGACGGACGGACGGACGAACGGACATGGCTAGCTCGACTCAGAATGTCGAGATGATCAAAATTATTTATTCTTTATGGCGTCTTAGATCAATATTTCGATGTGCTACAAACGAAATGACAATAGGATGGGGGTATACTAACCCATTCTATGGTGGTGGGTATAACAAGATATGTCAATTTAAACGCATGCAATATGTACTTAAAAATAGTTTTATACCCACCACCGAAGGATGAGGGTATATTCAATTTGTCATTCCGTTTGCAACACATCGAAATATCGATTTCCGACCCTATAAAGTATATACATTCTTGATCAGCGTAAAAATCTAAGACGATTTAGCCATGTCCGTCCGTCTGTCTGATGAAATCACACTTCAGTCTTTCAAAATAGATATATTGAGCTGAAACTTTGCACAGATTCTTTGTTTGTCCATAAGCAGGTTCAGTTCGATGATGGGCTATATCGGACTATATCTTGATATAGCGCCCATATAGACCGATCCGCCGATTTAAGGTCTTAGACCCTTAAAATCCACGTTTATAATCCGATTTTGCTGAAATTTGGGACTGTGGGTTGTGTTAAGTCCTTCAACATCGATCTTCAATTTGGACCAGAACGATCCAGATTTAGATATACCTGCTATGTAGACAGATCTCTTGACTTAAGGTGTTGGGCCCATAAAAGGCGCATTTATTGTCCGATTTTGCTGAAATTTGGAACAGTGAATTGTATTGGGCTCTTATATATCCTTCATTAATTTGGCTCAGATCGGTTCAGATTTGGATATAGCTGCCATATAGACCGATCTCTCAATTTAAGGCTTTGGCCCATAAAAGGCGCATTTATTGTCTGATTTTGCCAAAATTTGGTACAGTAGTTGTCGCATATGGTTCAGATCGATCTATATTTGAATATATTGGGTTGCCCAAGAAGTAATTGTCGGTAATATAGTCGGCGTTGACAAATTTTTTCAACGGCTTGTGACTCTGTAATTGCATTCTTTCTTCTGTCAGTTATCAGCTGTTACTTATAGCTTGCTTTAAAAAAAAAGTGCGCGAAATTTTGTTTACATTTGATTGTTTGGCGTCAATTTTAATATGGGTACCACATGTATTGAAAGAAATTCATTTAACAAACCGAATCAACGCTTGTGATATGCACCTTAAACGCAATGAAGTCGATCCGTTTTTAAAACGAATCATAACTGGAGATGAAAAATGGATTGTTCACAACAACGTTTGTCGAAAACGATCATGGTCCAAGCTTGGTGAACCAGCTCAAACCACTTCAAAGGCTGATATCCACCAAAAGAAGGTTAGCTGTCTGTTTGGTGGGATTGGAAGGGTGTGGTATATTTTGAGCTGCTTCCAAGGAACCAGACGATTAATTCGGATGTTTACTGTCAATAATTGGACAAATTGAATACAGCCATCAAGGAGAAGCGACCAGAATTGGCCAATCGTAAAGGTTTCATATTCCACCAGGACAACGCTAGACTGCACACATCTTTGGTCACTCGCCAAAAACTGAGTGAGCTTGGCTGGGAACTTTTGATGCATCCACCATATAGCCCTGACCTTGCACCATCAGACTACCATTTATTTCGATCTTTGCAGAAGGAGATCGTAGCAATGATGAGGCTATAAAATCGCACTTGGTTCAGTTTTTTGCGGATAAAGGCCAGAAGTTCTATGAGTCCCATGTGAGACCCCAGTCAGCCAGCTAGGAACTAGGAAAAGGAAATATCTCACATATCTATTATCAGACTACTAATTTGACAATCTTTAGTCCATTGTAATAACCCAGTCAGCCACGTGTCAAAGTCTGTGGTAGGAATTGAATAAATGACCCCATTTTAGCGTTTTTGGGTGCTAAACTAAGGGTTTAATTAAGGTACCTGGCTGTCCGTTACATACTCCCAGAGACAATTCTTAATCCACTGTGACACGAACCTTAAAATCTTTTCACTAATCTTAATTCGCCGCCTACTCCTCCACCATGACTCCAAATTTATCGCTGAATATTATTTGTCTATTTACACTTAAATTTAGACATTTTGTTTGACCCAAGGATATGTTTAATGCTTCAGCATGGTGGACATCTCACTGCTTACATGTTTATTTATTTAATTTGTTAACATTAACAACAAAATAGTTTCCTATATATCAACGTCCTTATTCACAAAACTTTATGAGGATTTGAAATAGGATTACTTGACAGATTTCCTTCATATAACTGTTGAATTAACCTTTTTTTAAGGCTTCATTAAGTTTTGTGACTAAGGCCCTAAATGTATTTCAAGTATTTTTCAAATAATTGATACGTATACGCAATTTTTCAAATTAATAACACTTAAACGCAGTGTAATCCTTTCAACAGTTTTCCTGTTGTTCAATTTTATTATTCAAATACCCTTAAATGGACCCTTCTGTAAGTTCTAACAGCACCCATTAGGTCCACACATAACCCATTCATGGAACAACTACAATTTTACGATTATTCAAATTAATTTCTTTAATTGATTTTTCCGCTCATTGGTAAGAAGTGGCATTAGCATTAGCATTTCTCCGGAAATGAAATTAACACAAAAAAGCAATTACCATAAGCTCTCCTCACAACCACACTCACACTTGCACACACATTGTAATGCTGTATACTTAGCATCTATTAGGATTTTAGTCCTTTAGTCTCTCAGCTTGAGGAACACTACAATTACAACACTTGGGGTTACATGGGTTAAACAACATGGATACATTAAGCGGTGTAAGTTTAACAGAAAAAAAAATTAAGGTGACCAGAGTAGGGGAAAAATAATTTAAAAATGCAGCGAAAATATGAAAATGCAAATTTTCCCATGAACATGCCATTAAGGAACAGGGGCAAATTTTCCCATGCATCAATGAGTGCTGTCCGACACAAGTATAAGATTAATGAGAAGGGGCCACCTTTTTATAGCCGAGTCTGAATGACATGCTGCAGTTGCACGCCTTTTTGAGGAGAAGTTTTTACATAGTTGCCATACCATTATTTTAGTGACACAAAATCCTCACAAATGTCGCCTGCATTAGAAAGGGAAAAACAATTTTTTTCTGATTTTCTCACCAGAATTCGAACCCAGGCGGACATGCTAACCTCTGCGCTAAGGTGGGCTCCAGCAGCGAAAATATACTTTAGCAAAACATCCATTTGAAAACAAAGTTTTGGTATCTTTCCTTGAAACTAGAATTTTTTAGACTTTTTATCAAAAAACAAACTTAACAAGTGAAAAGGCATTAAGTTCGTCCGGGCCGAACTTTGGATACCCACCACCTCGCGTATATATGTTAACCTCGTTTCATCAAAATCCGATGAAAAATGCATATCTAATGCCCCATAGCAGGTATATAGACATTTGATCCGATTTAGACTAAATACTTAAAAGTACAAGTCATTGTTCAATTGCGCCTTTTATGGGGCCAAGACTTTAAATCGATATATCGGTCTATATCCAAATCTGGACCGATTTGGGCAAGTTACAGAAAAATGTCGAAGAGCCTAACACAACTCACTGTCCCAAATTTCGGCGAAATCGGACAATAAAAGTGTCTTTTATGGCCTCAAAACCTTAAATCGAGAGATCGGTCTATATGGCAGCTATATCCAAATCTGATCCGCTCTGTGCCATATTGCAGAGGTATGTCGAGGGGCGTAACCCAGCTCACTTTCATAAATCTGGGCGACATTGGACAATAAATGCGCTTTTTATGGGCCCAAAACCTTAAATCGAGAGATCGGTCTATATGGCAGCTATATCCAAATCTAGACCGATCTGGCCCATATTGAAGAACGATGTCGAAAGGCCTAACACAACTCACTGTCCCAAACTTCTGAACCGATCTGTGCCATATTACAGAAGTATGTCGAGGGGATTAACCTTACTCACTGTCCGAAATTTCGGCGACTTCGGACAATAAATGCGCCTTTTATGGGCCAAAACCTTAAGTCGAGAGATCGGTCTATATGGCAGCTATATCCAAATCTGTACCGACCTGTGGCATATTACAGAAGTATGTCGAGGGGCTTAACCTTACCCACTGTCCCAAACTTCGGCGACATTGGACAATAAATGCGCCTTTCATGGGCCCAAAAACCTTAAGTCGAGAGATCGGTCTATATCGCAGCTATATCCAAATCTGAAGCGATCTGAGCCAAACTGAACTGAAATGTCGACTGACCTAAGACACCTCACTGCCCGAAATTTCAGCAATATCGGATAATAAATGTGGCTTTTATGGGACTAAGACCCCAAATTGGTGGATCGGTCTATATGGCAGCTATATCCAAATCTGAACCGATCTGGGCCAAACTTAGTCAGAATGTCGAAGGGCCCAACACAACCCACTGCCCCAAATTTCAGCAAAATCGGATAATAAATGTGGCTTTTATGGGCCTAAGACCCTAAATCGGCGGATCGGTCTATATGGGGGCTATATCAAGATATGGTCCGATATAGCCCATCTTCGAACTTAACTTGCTTATGGACAAAAGAAGTATTTGTGCAAAATTTCAGCTCAATATCTCTATTTTTAAAGTCTGTAGCGTGATTTCAAGACAGACAGACAGACGGACATGGCTAGATCGTCTTAGATTTTTACGCTGATCAAGAATATATATATTTTATAGGGTCGGAAATGGATATTTCGATGTGTTGCAAACGGAATGACAAAATGAATATACCCCCATCCTTCGGTGGTGGGTATAAAAAATCTTCAATCTCTTTAAACCTCACTAGAATATATTTTCTTTAAACATCTTTTAAAATTTGAACTTTCCCATTAACCTGGTAACCTCATCTCAGACACCTTCAATTAGAACACTTGAACAATTATCTCTACTCCTTGTACAGTGTGTACCATCACATACAGCAGCAGCAGCAGCAGACACAACGCACTCAAGTACCCAAGGACATTTGCCTTGAGTACCGGCAAAAAAGGAAAAAAGAAAGAACCTTTAGCCTTATTTCAAAACAATTTCTGTTTGGATTTCAAAAGAAATTCTTAGTGCCAAGTGCTGTCATCAACTATTAAGAACTTGGTCTGGTACTGAGGTAATCAAATGTCTAAAGAGCGTCATAGAAACATGGCGCCCTTTTAGGCTTTTAAGTCTTCCATATTGGAATCTAATGCCAATGGGCTGGTATTTCTCACGAAACGCAAGAAATGTGCAATCTCGTTTAATTATCAAGGGTTAACAAGTGGGCCACTGTTGAGATTATTCGAGATGAGGGCTGAAGTTGAAATGTAAACCAAGTTTGATATATACTAATGAGAAATGGGGGAAAAAGACGAAGGAAAGAATTTAAAAAGAGAAATACTTGTAATTAACTAAGTAGTATAACAGTGAACTTGAATCTCAAGTTGATATATCATATGTCCCATAGTAATGTTGACAATCATACGCTACCTAGTTCGTATTTAATATGAATCATACGCAATGTGAAACCAAAAGTTAAACGAAGCAGCTGTTATTAGTAGTTATAAGTGATAACGAAAAGGTAAGACTTTTGGAAGATTTACAGAAGATGAAGTGGGGAATCCATAATAGTACTCACTATTATATGGACGCGGCGGACACCGTATCACAGTCCGCCTATGTCGCTAAACGCCTGGATTCTAACCTTGGCGAGAATATCAAAAAAATTTTCAGCGGTGGTTATCCATTCCTAATGATGGCGACATTTGTGAGGTACAATGCCAAGTTAAAACTAAGCTGCGGCACGCAGTTCGGACTCGGCTTTAAAAACGAAGCCCCTTACCATTGAGTTTAAAATTTGAATCGGACAGCATTCATTGATATGTGAGAAATTTGCCCCAGTTCCTTAGTGGAATGTTCATGGGCAAAAATTAATACCCTAGACCAGTCTACACATAGACTTTTTTTTTTGTATACCTACCCAAATTTTGACAACCGCAGTTTTCACACGTGTTAGGTTAGATAAGGTTCCGTTAGGTTGGGCTAGATTGAAAAGAGGGTATGGATATGAATCTGCCCCATGCTACTATAGACATACTCCTATGCCTGTAATCGGCTTGTTGTGCGCTCTACGTTGCACACGTATTAGGAAGTCAAACAAAACACTTCATGGAAAATTTTGTAAGGATCGAACCAAAATTGTGGCTTCTACAGCCATTATATGCCATAGCGAATGGACGATAAATGTGGGCGTTATATCTAACTTATCCGATTTTGATAAAATTGCGATGGCTTGGGAAAGGCTCCACAACAACACCAAAAAGTTACGCCCTATGTTATAGCTGCCATCAATCGAGGCATGAATTGGGCTGTGGATTTGTGGATCATCGCAGATTGAAACTACTTGTCTTCAGGTTAACTCTGCTGGATGAGAGGTAAGAAAGTATCCGCATAAAGGCCAAATTCTTCAACATCAGTCTTTTATGCGCCCATGTCCCAACAGAAGACAAGGATGAGCAGACCAATGATATTTTCTACGAGCGCCTAGAACAAGAATATGATAACTGTCGAGCTCATGATATTAAAATCGTTCTGGAAGATATCAAATGCGAAAACAAGTAAAAGCGTGCTATGTTCGGCGTGATCGCATTTTTCCTTGGCTGATATCACATTACAGCCAAACATAGGATAACGGATAAGAATTGCTATGCTATTTCAGCTATACCAAGTTATGAACCGATAGGGGCCATACTTGACGGATAAAATTTGAGCTTTTTAGTGGCTCATGAAATAAAATTGAGAGATATGTTTATATGGGAGCTATGGGAGCCGATTCAGACTATTAACATGTATGGTAAAAGTTATACAAGAAGTAGTTGTGCAAAATTTCAGACAAATTGGCTAGGAATTGCTCTCTCTCTCGAGGCTCAAGAATTATTATCTGGAGATCTGTTTAAATTGGAGAAACATATTAGGTTGAACCGATTTGGGCGATTTGATGATGACCAAATGGGATAATAATTGCGCCCCCTAGCTGCTCACGAATTCAAGATCCGATATCGGTTTATATGGCATCTATAGCAAAACATGGACCGATTTGGCCCTTTTACAATCTTGATCTACCTGCACTAATAGGAAGTATTTATGCACAGTTTAAAACACCTAGCTTTACTCCTTCGAAAGTTAACGTGCTTTCGACAGACAGACAAACGGTCGGACATGGCTAATACGACTAAGAAAGTCAAGACGATCGAGAACATATATGCTTTGTTGGATCTCATATCAATATTTCGATATGTTACAAAAGCAACAAACGAAATTAGTATGCCCTATCCTATGATGGAGCCTATAACAGGAAAGGAAAATATCTTTGGTCCAATAGTCAGAAAATTTAGCCTACACGAAGAAACTTCGGGCAATGGTTTAAGGCTAATAGACTTAGCCGCGTCAAAGATCATGATAGTTAAAAGCATCAGATGCCAACATTGAAGGACTCACGCAGCCACATGGCTGCCAAACGATTAAAACACAAGAAACCAAATAAACCGTGATGCGATAGCAGCGATCCGTGGGACGAACATCGATTCGGATCATTACTTTGTTGCAGCAAAGGTTCGCATACGTCTTAGTGTGACAAGAAAAGTAAGATCTGAGACTGCACGGAAGTTGGACGTCTGAAAAGCTGCAAAAACACAACAGGTGGCAATGGCATACTCCACTCGGATGACTAAATTGTATAAAGAAAATACTCCCTGGCCCGAGAGTATGGCAGGGCAATGACAAAGCAATACCCACTTCATGGAAAGTGCCGCAACATCCGTACCTTGGCACCAAAAGCCTCCCTCAAGCAACCCATGGTACGACCAGGAGTGTCTAAGAGAAACTGAAGTCAGGAATGCGGCATACAGGGCAACTTTACAGTTAGTAGCACGCTCCAGATAAAGGAGATATATCGAGAGAAAAGGAGAGAAGAGACGCGTCAATTCCGCAGAAAGAACAAGTAAAAAGGCGTTTAGTTCGGCCGGGCCGAACTTTGGATACCCACCACCTCGGGTATATATGTAAAGCACTTTTCATCAAAATCCAGTGAAATTTGCATACATTTTGTCCCATAGCAGTTATATCGAAATATGATCCGATTTGGACCAAATACTAATAAGTACAAGTCAATGCTTAATTATGTATAACAAAATATTGGTCTTTTTAGTAGCTTTATCTAAAAATAAACTGATCTGAACCATATACAACATGGATGTCGAAAAGCCTAACATAAGTCAATGTGTCAGTTAAATCGGACTATAAATGCGTCTTTTTTGGGACCAAGACTTTAAATCGAGATATCGGTCTATATGGCAGCTATATCCAAATATTGATCGATCTGAGTGAAATTGAAAAAGGATGTCGCAGGGCCTAACACAACTCACTGTCCCAAATTGCGGCGACATCGGACAAAAAATGCGCTTTTTAACCTAACACAACTCACTGTCTTAAATTTCAGTAAAATCGGATAATAAATGTGGCTTTTATGGGCCTAAGATCCTAAATCGGAGGATCGGTCTATATGGCAGCTATATCCAAATCTGGACCAATCTAGGCGAAATTGACGGAAGATGTCGAAGGGCCTAACACAACTCACTGTCCCAAATTTCAGCAAAATCGGATAATTAATGTGGCTTTAAGGGGTCTAAGATCCTAAATCTGAGGATCGGTCTATATGGCAGCTATATCCAAATCTGGACCGATCTGGGGCAAATTGACGAAGAGTGTCGAAGGGCCTAACAGAAGTCACTGTCCCAAATCTCAGCAAAATCGGATAATAAATGTGGCTTTTATGGGCCTAAACCCTAAATCGGCGGATCGGTCTATATGGGGGCTATATCAAGATATAGTCCGATATAGCTCATCTTCGAACTTAACCTGCTTATGGACAAAAAAATACTCTGTGCAAAATTCCAGCTCAATATCTCTATTTTTGAAGACTGTAGCGTGATTTCAACAGACAGACGGACGGACATGTCTAGATCGTCTTAGATTTTTACGCTGATCAAGAATATATATACTTTATAGGGTCGGAAATGGATATTTCGATGTGTTGCAAACGGAATGACAAATTGAATATACCCCCATCCTTCGGTGGTGGGTATAAAAAGGAAATGGGAAGACATGCGTGTGAGCGAATTGAGATGTACAGAAGTTAAAATGAAATCCGGAAATTCTACAAAAGAATTAAACATCAAACCGATGGCTTTGGAGCAGGCACATCCTCCTGCGGAGACAATGAAGAAAAACTTGTGTGCTGAGAATATGGACAGAACACTTTTTTCAGCTGCTGGTAGCCAATGATGGTGGCCATGAGTAAACCATAGAACCAATTCCAATAGAATGTAAACTACCTAGTCCGAACGAGGTCCAAGTGGTAGTAACCAGGCTGAAAGATTTCCGGCTGAACTGAAGCAGACTCATCCTCCAGCAAATACAAAGAAGGAAAGCTGGTACAGATAGTGTGTTGAGGATATGGAAAGAACACTTTATCCAACTACGGATATCCGATGATGGTGGCCAGGAGTATACCACAAAGCCAATACCTGATGATGATATAGAATGCGTACCACATAGTCAGAACGAGGTACACGTAGAAGTAACAATAAGGATACAGGTGCCGAATGGCTGAAGGCTAAACTGTTTTAGGACCGGAAAAAACAGGCCGATAAGGTGTATGCATCAGCTCGTCCAAGAAAGAAATTTGGTAAAAGATATATTGTTGATAGTGTGTTGAGGATATGGAAAGAACACTTTACCTGGCTGCGGGTAGCGGATGATGTTGGCCATGAGTATATCAAAGGATAAAGCCTTAATGATGGTATAGAAAGTGTACCATATAGTCAGAATGATGTCCACGTAGCTGTAGACCTGCTGAAAAGCAATTAAGAAGCAGGAGCCGATAGATTGCCGGCTGAATTGTAGGCATAGATAGAGAAGTGCTCAAGAAGCTTAATAGGAAGATCGTTTTATATGGGAACTGCAACTAAGATTCGATCGATTTCCTGTGTGTTACATGCGGATTTATAAAAAATACAAACGAACGGCCAGAGGGACGGACATAGTACGACATCGTTAGCACAACATGGCTACCAAGAGCATGTTAAATTTTTTAATAGCTGCAATCAACAATATTTCTTAGATTTTCAAATGTAATGACCAGAGATGGTATGTATATCGGTTTTGCCTGCCAAAAAATGAGCTATTTATGTGAATTTGAATTAGTCATACGCCCTATGGTCTTGAAACAAATCATAAGCCCCATAGTCTCTATTTAATATGAATCATACGCTACGGTGTACTACAATAAGGCCATTGTAAGAAGTAGAAAGTTCTTAAGAAACAAACAACATCCTCTTATTATGGTTAGCATGGAAGCAATGTCATATACAGAGGTTATTTCAAAATTGGATCTCAGAAATAGTGGGAACTTTTTAGATTATTAGATCTCTATGCAAATAATGCCATATAGAAAAGCCATTTAAAAGCCGCATGTAATCATTACCGATATAGCCTACGTTTATTTACTGAAAGCTCTCGAGATGCTAAAAGGTTAACACTTAGGGCATTTATAACGAATCCACCAAAGCTATTTGCACCATGCATTAAATTATGATAAGAAGTCATTTATGATGAACGAATTGCAAAAACACATAAAAGCGTACTAAGTTCGGCCGGGACGAATCTTATATACCCTCCACCATGCATCACATTTGTCAATTTCTTTGCCTGGTATCTCTTTATAGGCAATCAAAGAGTAATAGATAAGTTAACGCTTTGTAATTGGAACTATATCAGGTTATAAACCGATTCAAGCCATACTTAGCTTGGATGTTAGAGATCACAGATAGGAAGATCGGTTTTAGACCATACTTTGGTCTTGAAGGTCGTAGAAAAAGTTTCTGTGCAAAATTTCCGCCACATCAGATAAGAATTGCGCCCTATAGAGGTTCAAGAAGTAAAATCGTTATATTGATAGATATGGGAGCTATATCAGATTATACACCGACTCAGACCGTATTCGGCAAGTACGTTAGAGGTCGTAGAAAAAGTCACTGTGCAAATTTTCGGGAGTAACGCTCTCTAGGGGACCAAGAATTATAGTCGGGATATTGGTTTATATGAGAGCTATATGAAGCTGTACAGCGACTCAGACCATATTTAGCTAGTATGTTAGAGGTCATACAAAAACTCACTGTACAAAATTTCATCCAAATTGGATACGAATTATGCTCTCTTGGGCCAAAATATATAATGGGAAGATCTGTTGATATGGGAGCTATGTCAGGTTATGAAGCGATTTGGATTATACTTGGCGCATATGATGCAGGTCATAGATCAGGTTTTGGACCGATTCAGACTACAATTGACATACATGTTGAAGGTCATAGGAGAAGTCAATGTGCAAAATTTAAGCCAGATGGAAAAAAATTGCGCTCTCTAGAGGCTCAAGAAATATAATCGGAGATTAGTTTATATGGGAGCTATATCTCAATATGGACGGATATGGCCCATTTATTGGGTTGCCCAAAAAGTAATTGCGGATTTTTCATATAGTCGTCGCTGACAAATTTTTTCACAGCTTGTGACTCTGTAATTGCATTCTTTCTTCTGTCAGTTATCAGCTGTTACGTTCAGCTTGCTTTAGAAAAAAAGTGTAGAAAAAGTATATTTGATTAAAGTTCATTCTAAGATTTATTAAAAATGCATTTACTTTCTTTTAAAAAATCCGCAATTACTTTTTGGGCAACCCAATACAATCCCAACCGACGTACACTAATAGGAAGTTTTTTTTTTTTTGTAAAATTTCAAGCGCCTAGTTTTACTTTTTCGATAGTTAGCTTGCTTTCCACAGACAGACAGGCGGACGGACATGGCTAGATCAATTTAGAATGTCCTGGCGATCAAGTACATACAAATTCTATTTAGCTATGTCCGTTCGTCCCCACGTCCATGAATCTATGAAAATCATGATAGCGGTCGAACGAATAAAGATATCGACTTGAAATTTTGCACAAAAGATTTTTATCAATGAACGTCGTTGTGGATTGCAATTGGCCCATATTGGTTCAGTTTTGGATGTAGCCCCCATATAAACCAATCCTCAGTTTTAACTTCTTGAGCCCCTACCGACCTTAATTTGCATCCGACACTGTGACTTGGGTTCTGACTTCAAACACCACTGCCGAGTATGATCTGAATCGGTCTATAAACTTATAAGCCCCATAAAACAGATCCCTGAACTTGACCTCTTAAGCCCCTAGAAGCCTTACCATTCTTTCGTTTTGGCTGAAATTTGGCACCAATACTTCTGTTCTGGCTTTCAATGTCATTGGCGAGTATCATACCGATAAACTGTTATAGCCCCCTTATAAAACAGTCCCCTTAAACCCTCAGTATTCATCCGATTTGACTGAAACGTGTCCACAGGACTTCTGTTCCGACTTCAAACATCATTGCCAAGCATGATTCGAATCGTTTTACAAACTGGTATACCCACCACATAAAAAGATTTCCTGATTTGACTTCTTGAGTTGCTCAATTCTCACTTAATTTGCCTGAAATTTGGCTAAAACAAATTTCTGTTCTGACTTCCAAGCTCCGTGCCAAGTATGATTCGAACCGGTCTATAAACTGAGTCCCAACGGCGTACCGCAGTGCGACACTTCCATGTGGAGAAATATTAACATAGCTAAAATACCAAATGGTACAATACCTCCCAAATGAGTTAAGCATTAAAAGGGGATAACAACGCTGATTAAGTTTTTTGGTGTTCTCGCCTGGATTCGAACCCAAGGAGCTGCGATATGCTTAGTAGTCTATTTATGGTGGTGACCTATAGAAGAGGCTGTTAAATGGCTCCTTGTGGCGTGCACCGTGCACTCCATCGTGGGATCATGCGATCCACAATTAATTCATATCTTACTTAGCACATGACCTATACAGTCTCTATAGATCCGATACACTTGGTACTGGTCCAAGGATTGGAGCAGTGTGTACATCCTCCTATCGTTAAAAGTCCTTTCGATGTCATTGCATGCCGCACGTGCAAGTTTTGACATCAAATGACTCCTCCATTTTGTGCACAATCTAATGCTCGGCGGTCGCAGTCGATATCGCACTGTTATATGCATGCTGTTTGTATCTGAACAGTTGGCTGAGTGCCATACTCTTTATTCTGGAATCCAATACACGCTCCTTCTTTTGAGTCCAAAGATGTGGGACTTATGGGTATTTAAGCCCTAGATGCTGCATGATTTGCTAAGTTTGGGTAAGAACACCAACCTTGCCTCTCTTATCAGTCATTAAAGTGGCTAAATGGGACGATAACTAGTTCGTAGTTATGCCCGAAATATTCTGGATATTTAAAAGATAAATAAGGGAAACCCCTCGGCCAACCTCATTGCTAAAAAATTTCGACATCTCCTTGCTTTCCGTCGTTTTCTGTGGAAAATTCTTCTTTCAAAGTCCTATGCTGTATACTATTATTTCTGCTCTGAACCCCATGTGGTCTTCCAAAGTTACAGTTTGGACATGGATTTTTAAGAGATTAAGTTAGTATCCCTGCGAAATTAAAAAAAAAGGAAACTTTGTATCATAACTCAACCTGACACTCCAACAGCAGCGTAAATAGTAAAAAAAAAACCATCAGCCTTTCAGTACCAAACGACTGTCTCGTCGACTACATCTCCGCCAAAATACCACCCCAACCTTTCGAGAGCAATGAACGCCATAATCTCTTCTAAGATTTTTTACCTCCCACCATGACACTTGCATATCTAAAAATGTTTTCATTTAGATTAAAGCAAAGTTTACATTGCCCAGAATAGTGTAAATCGCCTCATTAAACTCTACAAAACTTTTGCTATGCAAAAAACCCCATCACCTCGCACCCCCTCACTCTAAATATATATAGAGTGTGCATTAAACCTACCAACCAGCGTCATCGCCAGCCTTATAGCCATCTTTCGAAAGCAGTTGTGCCACATTTTCCACTTCAATTAATCAAGCACTTTTTGCAGTGAACGTGAACGATAAACTCACTCTCTCTCTCTCTCCCATCGTAAGGTCCATAATGACAGCAAACTGGAAGCTCTTGCGCAAAATACTTAGCCTACTTTTTGGAGCAAACGGCTTGCAATAGAAACAACTAAAATCATAACTACTTAGTGGGATAAAATAGCAGCAGCAGCAACAGCAGCAGTTGTGGGAAAGGCAGAGGTAAAACTTTTGACAAAACTTGAACGACATGAAGCGAAAATGCGTTTAAAAAAAGTAAAAACGCATTAAGTTCAGCAGAGGCGGAATTTGGTTAACCACCACCATGAATATATTTATATCTGTACTATATCCATATTGGGTCTTTCTGGACATATCTGGTTCAGGTAGCGAGAAGCCTTATAAAAGCTATAGATTAAAATTTAAGAGAAAATGGTTAATAAATGAGGCTTTTATGAGCTTAATACCCAAAATGACAGATCGGGATAGACGGCAGCTATACCCAAATAAGGTCTTATGTGGATCATAATTGGTTCAGATATCGGCTGTTCAAGCGCAACCCAATTTGAGCCAAATCGGGTACTAAATGCGCTTTTTATATGCTTAAGACCTTAAAAAATCATACGGTCGTAATGGAACCTATATCTAAAAAGGCTCTGCTTTTCACTATGCTACGTTCGGATCAGAGAATGAATTCGCTTTTATAACGCATTCATATTTTCGTTGTCCCCTATGAATGCAGTGCATTGCGTTGGCGAGAGGAAATTGGGAATTGGAGGGGGAAAAGGATGTATTGCTTATTGACATTTGTCTTAAATCTTTGGATGTCAAAGTTGGTGGGAAAAACATTAGCCGGAAGTCGATTCCACATCGAACGGTCGGGCGAAATAAGAATTCTCTCTATAATGCTTTGTGCGGTCCGCTGGCCAATCAATTACAAACGGGTGTGATATCCTGGAATGTCTATCCCTGACCGACATCCTTACATTAGGAATAAGAAGACGAACACAGACCATGATAGTACCGATAGAACAGCGCCAAACAACCCACATTGCAACGATGATGAAGGGAGGCAGTAGAGTTGGATACCTTACTGTCCCATCGCTCTCCTCTGTACACGGTCCAGTAGGTCCAGGGATGATTTTAAAGCTCCAGCCCATACTTGTGAGTTGTACTCCATTTTCGGCCTTATGAAAGTGGTGTAGATGTTAAGAAGATCCCACGGAGTTAAGTAATTCTTACACCGTTTAAGGAAGCCTAAACACTTGAATGCTTCTTTCGACACTTCGAATATATGTTAAGCTCAACGGACATCACTTTGTATTTTCATGCCCAGAACATCTGATTGCGTCTGATTGCTCAACATCTACACCGTTGATAGACAAAGATGATCGTAATGGGTCAGCGAATCGTTTGTGTGACAACAAGCAGCACCGAGTCTTACGTGCATTAAAATCTACTCGATTCATTCGACCCCGCTCAGAAATGGCCAGCAAATCCTGGCAGAGGGTATCGTCCATAACCCGACTCTTGTCGGCCGATGGTCGAATGATTACGAATAACAGAGAAAGGGACTGTCATTCGCAAATGAGTAGATCGGATTCGATGTCTGACCTAACAGATCGTTGATGAAAATGAGAAAAAGAGAAGGAAAAAGAACAGGCCCTGGGCTCAGCGGACACCTGCGGTCTATTTATGCTCATTGGATGAGAACCCATTTATAACAACTCGAATAGTGCGATCTCTGAGAAAGCTCGAAATAAATCGAACAAAGCCATTACCGACACCAAATGCGACAAGCTTTGATAGTAATGCACCGTGCCAGACCCTATCAAATGCCTTGGAGATATCCAGAGCCACAACCTTACTCTCACCAAACTGGTGAATTGAGCGACTCCAAAGTTCCGACAGAAGTGCCATGTGTGCGTAACCCATACTGTGGGTCGCTAAGAAGGCCATTCGACTCTAAATACCTCACAAGATGGTGATTAGCCATGCTCACCATGACCTTGGAGAGAACGGAGCATATCGCAATTGGCCAATAATTCGCAGGGTTGTTTGCCTCACCCTTCTTGGGTATTGGCTGAACGTCGAACGCGTAAAGTTGGCCTCTCTAAATTTTGCACAGGAACTTAATATTGAAGTAAGTCGTTAGGAATTGCAAATCGGTCATACCGGTTCAGATTTAAATATAGCCCCCATATAAACCGATCCCCGGATTTGGCTTCTTGAGCACTTAAAAGCCTCAATTTCATTTAATTGGGATAAAAATTTGAACAAACATTTTCGATATGGCTTCAACATCCAGCAAAGTGTGATCCGAATAAGTCAATAAACAGATATAGCCCCCATATAAACCGATCCCCGGATTTGTATTTTTGAGCCCCTAGAAGCATTAATTTCCATCCGATTTGGTTGAAATTTCATTCATGGAATTCAACATTCAGCCCGGCCGAACTTAGCACGCTTTTACTTGATCACAATAGGCGATCTCACAGACATATAGACATAGTTAAAACGTCTTGGAATTTTACAACGATTCGAAAGGTATATACTTTGTAGAAACGGAAATTTATATTCCGATGAATTACAAACGGAATGACTAAATTTTAATGCCCCCTATCCTATGGTGGTGTATATAGAAAAACCGTCACCAACCCAAAGAGTTTATATTGCGATGCCAAAAATTATGCCTTAAATTTAAAAAAAAATTGTATACAAAATTTCCAAAATTTTCACTGCTGCCAAAATGTATGCTTCAATATTTTTAATACTCCAAATCCCATACAATTTTTTGTGGTTACATTCAGTCTTAAAACGGGTGTATGTTTTAGCTCAGATAGCACATAGCTAACTCTTATTCGCTTGCCAATTTCTCAAAAAACAAAACGAATTACTCAGACTTGGTTGTCAAGGTTTGAACAATAGGCGCCAAAAAGTATGCAGTACACAATGAGTTGAGCAACAACATTTCTCTATACTTTCCTATCTCATTTCTTCCGGTTAGTAGAAAATTAACTATGCGTGTATAATTCGGTTTTCAGAGTTTTTTGAGTTTTTTTTTCGCCTCCTTCTTTTTTTATCGAGGTTGTTATTTTTG
Source organism: Stomoxys calcitrans (assembly GCF_963082655.1). NCBI lineage: Eukaryota > Metazoa > Arthropoda > Insecta > Diptera > Muscidae > Stomoxys > Stomoxys calcitrans. The sequence goes on along the minus strand of NC_081554.1, from coordinate 161,828,123 downwards.
CCATGAACGCAAAGAATCTGATAAAGAAAAATAAATTAATTCTGCTGAAATGTTATTACACAGCAAAAGAAGATGGAAAGACAACACACAAAGTAAAGCATACTTTAAGGTTATATACAATTTTTCGTTTCTTGTCGTAGTAGTGGTTTTTTTTTGTGGGGGAGGAGCGGTTAAGCTTTATAATAAACGCGCATTAGCAAATTATTGGATTTTTTCCAATCTTTTTTTGGTAATTGCCTACCAAAAAAGAAAATTTAGCTGAACATTTGTTTTTTCAAATTATAAGAATTCCTCAGAAACTCCTAAGAAAAACTTATGATTTAGGGTTTCCATAATTCCCCCCTTAAAAAAAGTGAAAAAACTCAAGTGCTTTTGAAATGGCACTGCCTGTGCCATTGAAATTCGAGCTGCAAATTTGTGCGTTAACCAACCTAAGCCAAGCCATATAACACGAATTACCATAAGAAATTCAAACAAACAAAAGATAGAAGGCCTAAATGCAAAATAAGGGAATTGAAATGTTTGCATAAATTTATACACACACACACACACCAACACACAAATTTTTCATTCCATTGCCTTGGGTGGTGTCGTATGAGTGCTATTAATTCTTTTGTGTTCTGTGCTTTTCGTTTTACAGAGTCTTGAAACCCCTACTACAACCACTTGAGATGAGAATGTCTTAAAGCATTAAGGAAGAAATACAGGCTTAAATTCCTTCTGGGGTTACACAAGAATTTCCATTATTTCCCTTAATTCACTATGGGTTCACACTAAAGGGGTACACACACCCATATTTGTGTATATGTGTAGGAGGTGTATACAAGTGTTATTAATTTGGATTTTTTTTTCAGTCATTTTTGTTTCAAAACATTAAGTGGGTGTAGGAGAATTCATGAGGCTTAGAATCAGCTATGTCCGTCTGTCCGTCGTCAGTCCATGCATTCATGTGATCAAGTTACAGGTCGCATTTATTGTCCGATTGTCATGAGATTTTGCAGAAATCTATTTTTTGGTCCAAGGACGAATTTCGAACAAAATCGGTTCAGATTTAGATAGAGCTCCCATATATATCTTCCAACCGATATGACCTTTTAAGGCTGTAGAGCCACAATTTTAAACCGATCTTTAAAAGATTTGGCATGGGATGTTTTTTCTTAGGTCTACAAATGCATGCAGAATTTCATAAAAATCGGTGCAGATTTAGAAATAGCTCCCGTATATATCTTTCATCCGATATGGGCTTTTAAGGCTGCAGAAGCCACAATTTTGGTACGACCTTTACAAAATTTGGCATGGGGTGTTTTATTCAACATCCTCATATGTGTGCAAAATTTCGTTAAAATCGGTTCAGATTTAAATAAAGAGAGAGGCACATCCCGGAGTGCCTTCTCCGCAGGGTTCTGGTCCGTGACGCGATTGAAAAAAATCCCGGATCCTAGTTCTGTTTGGTTTGCCAGAACCGCCTCCATCATCGATCGGTGTCGGTGAGGTGTAACCGGTGCATGGAGTGGGTACATTTCCGAACTTGATCTGGGTACATTTCCGAGCTTGCTATACTCACTACGGGAATATAGTCATACCGAATATGTTGCAAGGTGCTGTGTGAACATAAATAACAGAGGGTCACAAGCGTCGTAGTCGTCTCCTTCTACGTCCTCGTCGTCGCACTATGTTGTCGAGAGAAAATTCCGAGACATCATAAACGCAGCAGCCACTCGCTTTATACCAGCCGGTCGAATACCTCAAGTGCGGCCCAATTTCCTGGCGCAGACAGTGGTACTCGCAGACGACAGTGGTGGGATTCGTTGCACGGACCCCACTTACTCCAGAATCAGCCATCTGAATCTGAAAATAAACAAGGTAGTCAACGAATACAAGCAGAATATGAGGCTGGAACACTTGGAGCAATGTAACTTAGGTACCGTTGTAGGCAAGCTGCAGTCTACTGTTAAGTCACTCTTAAACTCCGGTAGACGGGTGGGCAGAACCTGATCCGAACAGACACCCCTGGTTGTTCAACCGTCAATTTATTGTGCATCCCGAGAGTAACAGAGCAAGAAGGAGAGCTATTCGCCATCCGTTCGCTATCCGTTGTCTCCCAGACGAAGGACAGCCATAACAATTTACAGTGGACGAAGTTATGAATGCCATCCATAGCACCAGGCCATATAAGGCATTGGGCCCTGACGTCATCTCTACGCTGATGCTGAATAATTTGGATTTACCTGGAGTAGAGTACATCACAACTATCTTTAAGCTGTCTTTGAACACTCTTATAGTTCCCGATGTCTGGAAAATGGGCAGAGTGATCCCGCTACGGAAGCCTGGAAAGGACCCGAGTTTGGGGGAGTCGTACAGACCGATCTACCTTCCTTCGCCAGTAGCAAAAACGCAAAGCATCGTAGGAGAATTTTCATTCGCCGGGCATCAACATGGATTTCGCAGACTGCATAGCACAACAACCGCTTTTGCATGCCATCACCACACACATTTCAATCAGCCCAGGCCATGTGATAGGACTGTCCTCGTGGCACCGGATCTCTCGGAAGCATTCGACATGCCAAATTATTCGAGGACATCGCCAACACATCCCTCCGACTGGCCTGAAACGCTGGGTCGCGAATTATGTGTGTGGTCGCCTGTCATTTGTGGAATTTAGGGATAAGAAGTCGAAGCACCGTGGAGCGAAACAGGGAGTTCCCCCAAGGCGGGATAATATCTCCAGCACTGTTTAAACTCTACCTATCCTCCATTCCACTCCCTCCAGACGGCATAGAGATCGTATCATATACGGACGATTGCACGATCATGACATCAGGCCCCCACCCATTGTTGACATCTGCGATAAGTTGAACGTCTACCTCAACGAACTTGCCTTCAGAAATCTGAAGATATCTGCCACCAAATCTTCAGCCACATTGTTCACTACATACAAGCATGAAGTGGGTTGGGAGGAAAATGTGATGGTCGATGTAGAAATGATTCCGATCATATGATCTAAAGATAACTGCCACCAAATCTTCAGCCACATTGTTCACTACATACATGCATGAAGTTGGTGGGGAGGAAAATGTAATGGTCGATGGAGAAATGATTCCGATCATCAAGTGTCCCAAAATACTTGGAGTCACATTTGACAGCTCTTACACATTCTCCCCACATGCCACAGCAATTTGCGATAAAGTCAAAAATAGAAACAAGGTCCACAAGACACTTGCCAGCAGCACTTGGAGTGCAGACAAATAGTCTTTGTTAACCACGTACAAAGCAACTGGCCGGTCTGTGATATGTTATGCAGAGCCAATGTGGTCTCGTCAGCTTTGTGACACGCAGTGGAATAATATGCAGATCTTTCAGAATGCCGCCCTCCAAAACTACGACGGGCTGTCTCCTCAGTACTCATGTGGACCACCTCCATCAGGAGACAAATATGCTAGCACTGCGAAGACATAACTACATGCTGTCTAAACAATACCCTTTGGCTGTTATCGCAGAGACCATCAAAATCATAATTTTGTGGATAGGTATTCACCGCCCAGAAGCCTTAAGGTAGATCTACATGATCTAGAGCGTGAGGTTCAGCGCTATAAGAGAGAACCTCTAGATCAAGTGGCATATCAAGCAGTTCTAGACAAAATTCATGCAAACACTGTAACAGATGCGGTGAATAGCTAACAGGTGAATGTAGTCCTTGGAGAACGACCGCCTCCCATTGCTTGAAATTGAGCTCATTGATGAAATTGACCTCCCCTGCAAACCAGGCGGTTCTGGCTCAATTACGTCTCAACTTCTACAGAGCAAGGATTAATGCCGATGTGCAAGATGTATGTCCCGATTGTGAACAGGGACCACACGACACACATCACCTGTTTAACTGCCCTGCCAGACACAATCGACGCATCCCATCCTCGTCACAGGGTTCCTGGATCTGGACACTCAACATAATCAAGCAGACGAAAGATGGAACACAACAAACTGCTACAACAACAACAACATGCCGATCTTAATCATATTTGGTTGAGATGCCGAGAAGCTTTATACAAGTAATTGTTCCAAATTTCAGCGCAATCGGGTAATAAATGTGACTTAAGACATTTTTTTATTGACTTAAGATTGTAGATTGTTTTATATGACAGCTACATCTGAATATGGTCCGATCTGGACCATATGTTTCAGATATTGGGAATATTGTTAAAGGGTGATTTTTGTTAGAACTATAGGAAAGTTTTTCAAAAAAAAAACCCATATAATTCAGGAAAATGCATGAAATCCTCACTTGAATCGATAATAGGATCCATGTAATTTAATGTTTGAAGATTATTTCATTCAAAAAATGGCCGCGACGGCGCCTCAAATGACCGTGGCGGCGCCTCAAATTGGACTAAGCGGATAGTCCAATTTTGGCATACTCTTTCCAACATTTCGACCGGGCGCATTCGAACAATGTGTCAATTGAAGCGGGCTTGTCTGTGTAGACACAAAAATTATCTATGGGCGATAACTCGTACGATCTAGGCGGCCAATTGATCGGTCCCAAACGTGAAAAAAATGTTCACCAAACTCGCCTTTCAATTAGCCCATTATTACGCGTGCTGTGTGGCATGTGGCATATTCTTGTTGAAACCAAATGTCATGCAAGTCAAGCTATTGCATTTTCGCCAAAAAAATGTGGACATAATCTCACGATAGCGATTACCATTTACAGTTACGTTACGATTGACATCATCTTTGAGGAAGTACGGTCCAATGAAGCCTCCAGCCCGTAAACCGCACCACACTGTGACTTTTTCTGGATGCATTGGCAGCTCTTGCATTGCTGCTCTTAAATTGACAATTCTGCTTATTTACGTTCCCATTGAACCAAAATGAGCTTCGTTCATAAAATGGAGGAAACGCAAGATGATCTTTCTTAACAAAGCACGCACTTTGATAATAAAATTCAATAATTTGCAAGCGCTGTTCGTTTGCAAGACGATTAATGGTTAAATTATAGACCAAAGTGAAGATGTTTGACAGTGAAACAAAACATGAAACGTGCGTAGGCTGTTTAAACCAGTGTTCCCCATTAGATAATAGCTAAAAAAAATCACCCTTTATATAGCCGGCCGCGTGCCATGCATTGGGTATATACTACAGTTGTCAGACCTATAATGCTATATGGTGTTGTGGTCTGGTTGACGGCGCTTCAAATGTCCACCTACTGCTTAATACTTAGCCAGATCCAAAGGATGGCTTGTTTGTGCATCACAGCCGCACTGAGGACGACACCATCTGATGCACTGAATTTAATCCTACATCTAATGCCTCTGGACATTGTGGCTAGACCACTGCCGTGAGGTTAAGGGAGTTTTCTCATTGGTCACGTGGCGGCTACGGACACTGTGTTATAATTGATACAATTCCAGGCAAAGTGGATTACACAGTACCTGAGTCGCTTTTTGATAAAAAGTACTGTACCACTATTCATGAAAGCACCGATTGGAACTACGATATCCTTGGTAACAGAAGTTACATAGACTTCTATATGGATGGTTCCAAACTAAAGGATGAGGTGGGCTATGGGGTTTACTCTGAAGATCTAAAACTGGTCATATCGAAAAGGATACCTGATCAATGCAGTGTGTATCAAGCGGAGATCCTTGCAATTAAGGAAGTGGTGGAATGGCTAAGATATCATGTCATTACGACGATTGGCATAAATATCTTATCAGTCAGCCAGGCAACCATTAAATCCCTGGAGAACGTATTTTTATACCCTCCACCATAAGATGGGGGGTATACTAATTTCGTCATTCTGTTTGTAACTACTCGAAATATTCGTCTGAGACCCCATATAGTATATATATTCTTGATCGTCGTGACATTTTATGTCGATCTAGCCTTGTCCGTCTGTCTGTCGAAAGCACGCTAACTTCCGAAGGAGTAAAGCTAGCCCCTTGAAATTTTGCACAAATACTTCTTATTAGTGTAGGTCGGTTGGTATTGTAAATGGGCCATATCGGTCCATGTTTTGATATAGCTGCCATATAAACCGATCTTGGGTCTTGACTTCTTGAGCCTCTAGAATTTTTATCCGATTGGAATGAAATTTTGTACGACGTGGTTTGTTTTTTATATCACCAATTGTGACAACTATGGTTCAAATCGGTCAATAACCTGATATAGCTGTCATATAAACCGATCTTGGGTCTTGACTTCTTGAGCCTCTAGAGGGCGCAATTCTTATCCGATTGGAATAATATTTTGCACGACGTGTTTTGTTATGATATCCAGCAACTGTGCCAAGTATGGTTGAAATCGGTCCATAACCTGATATAGCTGTCATATAAACAGATCTGAGGATTTGACTTCTTGAGCTTCTAGAGGGCGCAATTCCTATCCGATTTGGAAATTTTGCATGACGTATTTTATTTTTACTTTCAACAACTGTGTCAAATAAAGTTCAAATCGGTTCATCGCCTGATATAGCTGCCATATAAACCGATCTGGGATGTTGACTTCTTGACCCCTAGAGGTCGCAATTATTATCCGATATGCCTGAAATTTTGTACGACGGATCCTCTCATGACCATCAACAAACGTGTTTATTATGGTCTGAATCGGTCTATAGCCCGATACAGATCCCATATAAATAGTTCTCTCTATTTTACTTCGTGAGCCCCAATGGGCGCAATTCTTATACGAGTTGGCGGAAATTTTACACAGGTCTCCAACATATAATTTAATTGTGGTCCGAACCGGACCATATCTTGATATCGTTTTAATAGCAGAGCAACTCTTTTCTTATATCCTTTTTTGCCTAAGAAGAGATGCCGGGAAAAGAACTCGACAAATGCGATCCATGGTGGAGGGTATATAAGATTCGGCCCGGCCGAACTTAGCACGCTTTTACTTGTTGAACATAAAAACCGTCCTCGACTGTCGCAGATCTCTCAACGAGATGGGGCCGACCCACGGATATATCCCAGGAAATTGTAAAGCGGACGCGCTTGCGAGACTAGGAACTTCCCCACACATTCCAGGGATACTGGAATCTGTGTCAATGCCTTTAGCGACATGTAAGCTAAGTTTTCAGGACCAGGCCCGAAGGACAACGAAGGATAGATGGTCACAACGATGGAGCTGTGAGCATTCCAAAACTATGTGGCCTAATCTAGACTTGAAGAGGTCTACTGCTTTGATGTCATTGGCTCGAACAGACGTCTCAATCATTGTGTCCGTCATGACAGGTCACTAATCGGAAAACATGCTGACAGACTGAAGTTCGCCAGCAACGACTTTTGCAAAAGCTGTGAGGATATCGAAGAAGAAGAGACTATAGAACCCCTTCAGTGTGTGTGTCTCGCACTAGCAGACAGAAGGAGTTCCACTTAAGGTTCTTATTTCTTTGAGAACCTGTCTCATTTATCGGATGTGAACGTTTCCAATTTGTTGGGCGTTTTAAAGGGATCTGGATGGTTCAACGGCAGGAACTAGAAGGCATCTTCCTTCTTCCGTTCCTGTGGTATCACAATGGACGAAAACGTCTAAGTGAGTCTGATGGTAGACTGTCACTTAAACATAACCTAGTCGGCATCGCCCAACTTACGCCTTTCCTTACACCGAAAGAAAAATTTGAAAGTTTTTGGCATCAATGTTATTGATAGCAACGAAAGACCATTAATTAATACCATATGCTTCTATTACGCTTTACATCATACACACCATACAGCATTGTTTTGGTAGTATATAACTATCAATGAAGTTGGTAACCATTTTTCGTTCGGTGTACTTGCTTTTATTTATACATATACTTTTCTAAGAACGCTTTTTCCATATGAGTACAACATCCCAGCAAATTATCACAAGTAAGTTTCCGACATCCATTGTCGCACTCTTTTAACATCTGCTTAGAGCATCTGTCATCCGTTACAAACTTTTAATTTGAAAAGCATTTCCTAGTGGCGCAAATACTTGACCCGCTTGTTAAGCAGATACAAGTGTCTGTATGTGTGGTTAAGACAATGACAAATCAAAAAGTCATGTCAAGATTTCAACAACCTTTTGAAATATAGAAGATGCACGAAAAAAAAACAACACATTTTTTAAAAAACCTTCTAATTTCCAACAGAAAACTAAACGACAAACATTTTCCACATGAAAGCCAGAGCATGTTTTCTTCTTGTATTTTCCTGTTCTCTTTTTGTTGTTGTAGTTGTTGTTGTTTCTTTTTAAAACCTCCTCCGCCCATTTGCTTCAGCTTTAGCAATCATTTTAGCTGGCGCCCCAGAACAAGGACTACAAAAGTTTTGCATCTGAACCAAGCAACAATAAAGCGAGTGCGAAGAAAGCAAAAAACAAACACAACAACAAACGCTAGAGAATAAAAATAAATTCTCTTCTGTCTGACGCCTTATTAACATTTTGCTTTAGTTGGCATTTCACAGCTCTATACATGCTGAGTACGAAGTGAAAGAGATTTGCCAAGAGATGCTGTATGGCATACAAAATCGGCAAAAACAAAAGGAAACGAATGAACGAACCAACGAACACATGGCCAGAGTCGAAACAAAAAAAAAAAAAACAAAAAATGGAAAACAAGTTCATTCATATTGGGATCTTAAAACTAAGCTCAACTACAAAAAGCCTTTTAGCACATGAAAACGCCTTTTATCAAAAATGGCATATACGGCATGGTTGCAGCACAATCCACTACTTTAACACATTCATTTGCTTTTGCCATACCAACAAACATGAATATATCACAAGTGAAAGGCAAAATGGTGTAAGTAGCATATGTGGGAAGTCGACAAATTGGATTTCGGTAGGATGAGAACCACAATAAATTTTAAGCTATGATGCTGGAAGGAAGGTATTGCTTTGATAAATTTAGGAAAATATGTTTGCCAAAATTTTTATACCCATCAACATGGGATACACTAACTTAGCCACTCCGTTTGAAACACCTCGACAAATTGAACTGCGACCCAAAAAAGTATACATATTCTTGATTGTCTCGAAATTTTGAGTCGAACTAGCCATGTCCTTCTGTCCATCCGTCTATTGAAATCACAATAGCGGTCGAACGCGTGCAGCTAACAGCTTGAAATCTAGCACAGACTCTAAATATTGATGTGGGTCTTTGGGAATTGCAAGTGGGCCATATCGGTTGAGATTTGGATATAGCTCTCATATAAAACGAACTGCCGATTTGACTTCTTGAGCTCCTGAAAGCCGCTATTTTTGTCCAATTTGGCTTAAATTTTGCCAATAGTGTTCTCTTATGACATTCAACAACGGTCTATAACCTGATATGGCTCCCATATAAACCGATCTCCCGATGGACCCCATCCTTCGGTGGCGGTGGTTAAGACGATCTGGCCATGTCCGCCCGCCTGTATGTCAGTTCAACGGCAGGAACAAAATAGATATATTGAGCTGAAACTTTGGGCAGATTCTTTTTTTTTTTTTTTTGTCCATAAGCAGGTTAAGTTCGAAGATGGGCTATATCGGTCTGTATCCTGATATAGCCCCCATATAGACCGATCAACCGATTTAAGGTCTTAGGCCTATAAAAGCCACATTTATTATCCGAATTTACTGAAATTTGGGACAGTGAGTTGAGCTAGACCCTTCGATATCCTTCTTCACTTTGGCTCAGACCAGTCCAGATTTGAATATAGCTGTCATATAGACCGATCCGCCGATTTAGGGTCTTGCGCCCATAAAAGGCGCATTTTTTGTCCGATTTTGACAAAAACTGAGGCAGTGAGTTATGTTAGGCCCTTCGACATTCTTTGTCAATTTGGTCCAGATCGGTCTAGATTTGGATATAACTGCCATATAGACCGATCTCTGGATTTAAGGCTTTGGACTCATAAAAGGCGCATTTATTATCCGATGTCGCCGAAATTTGGGACAGTGAGTTGTGTTAGGCCCTTCGACATACTTCCTCAATTTGGCCTCGATCGATCCAGATTTGGATATATGTATATATTCGGGACAATGTAGGCCACTCGACATCTTCCTTCAATTCGGCCCTGATCGGTCTAGATTTGGATATAACTGCCATATAGACCGATCTCTCGATTTAAGGTCTTGCGCCCATAAAAAGCGCATTTATTATCCGATTTTTCCAAAATTTGGGACAGTGAGTTGTGTTAGGCCTTTCGACATCCTTTTTCAATTTGGCCTAGATCGGTCCAGATTTTAATATAGCTGACATATAGACCGATCTCTCGATTTAAAGTTTTGTGCCCATTAAAGGCGCATTTATTGTCCGATGTCTCCGAAATTTGGGACAGCCAGTTATGTTAGCCCCTTCGACATCTTTCTTCACTTTGGCCTAGATCGGTCCAGATTTAAATATAGCTGCAATAGAGACCGATCTCTCGATTTATGACTTTGGACCCATAAAAGGCGCATTTATTATCCGATGTCGCCGAAATTTGGGACAGTGAGTTGTGTTAGGCCTTTCGACATCCTTCTTCAATTTGGCCTAGATCGGTCCAGATTTGAATATAGCTGACATATAGACCGATCTCTTGGTTTAAAGTTTTGGGCCCATTAAAGGCGTATTTATTGTCCGATGTCGACGAACTTTGGGAAAGCGAGTTATGTTAAGCCCCTCCACATATTTCTGCAATTTGGCCTAGATCGATAAAGATTTGCACAAAGCTGCCATATAGACCGATCTCTCGATTTAAGGTTTTGGGCCATTCGACATTCTTCTTTAATTTGGCTCAGATCGGTCCTGATTTGGATACAGCTGCCATATGGACGGATCTTTCGATTTAAGCTTTTGTGCCCATAAAAGGCGGGCAATAGCTGCCATATCTCGATTTAAAGTCTTGGCCCCATAAAATGCGCATTTATAATCCGATTTCACTGAAAAATTTCGGCACGGCCGAACTTAACGCCTATTTACTTATTTTTTTTTTTTTTCAATTGGAGAAAATGTCCTTAGCTATGACCATATCGCTACAACAAAAACTTGTGTGTGGCTGACTTCCTGTAAATATGTTTAGACCCCTGCTTGTATTCCTGTCTCTACACCTGTGCGCCAATCTATATGACTGTTCATCACTCTGTATGTTTCCTCATCCATTTGTCTCCTAGAATGGCTGTCTGTACAATTGTTCTCTTTGTATGTAGGAGTCTGGTAGTCGGATTGTCTATCAGTGTGTCAAATCAGTGTGTTACGCTTGTCAGCCTCTCTTAACATATGTTAATATTGATTACGAATCTATCGGTCAGAAATTCTCCTGAAATTTGTATCCGATCGTTTTGACATTCTGAATCGATCTAGCTATGTCCGTCCGTCTGTCGAAATCACGATAGCTTTCGACCGTATAAATATATCCGCTTAAATTTTGCAAAGACTCTTCTTATCGATGTAGGTCGTTGGGGATTGCAAATGGGCCACATCGGTTCAGATTTAGATATAGCCCTAATGGAAACCGATCCCCAGTTTTGACCTCTGGAGCTCCTAGAAACCTCAATTTTTATCTGACTCAGCTGAAGTTTGGTACAAGGACTTGGGTGATTTTCACTAACAGTGTCTAGTATGATCCGAATCGGTCTAAAATCTGATAAGTCCCCATAAAAATCGATACCCATATTTGGCTTCTTGAGCCCCTAGAAGCCCAGTTTTCATCCGACTTGGCTAATATTGGGGCATGGACTTCTGTTCTGACATCAGTGCGGAGTACGATCCGAATATAAACTGATATACAAACCGATCCCCGGATTTGACTGCTTGAGCCGCTAAAAATCTTAGTTTTAAACCGATTTGGCTGAAACTTGGCCCAAAAGACTTGCGACTACCAACGTCCTCGGCGAGTACAATCTGAATCGGCCAACAAACCTGTATATTCCCATATGAACCGATCCCTAGATTTCTTAATCGATCTCCGGGCTACTTAAGTCCTTAGAAGCCTCCACCTCACCTTATGTGGCTGAAATCTTGCAAACAGACTTCTGATCCGATTTTCAGCTGCTGTGCCGAGTATGATCCGAATCGGTCTATAAACTGTCATTGCCCCATATAAAACGATTCCCGGATTTGTCTTCTTAAGCCCTAAGAAGCTTCAGTTTTCATTCTGCAAAAAATGCAAATTTTGCCCATGAACATTCTATTAAGGAACAGGGGCAAACTTCTCACATTTCAATGAGTGCAGTCCGATTCAAGCTTTAAGCTCTTAGATAAGGTTCTTTCTCTTTATAGCCGAGTCTGAACGGCGTGCCGCAGTGCGACACCTCTTTGGAGAGAAGTTCTACATGGTATATTACCTCACGAATATTCCCAGCATTAGGAGGTGAAAACCACCGCTGAATTTTTTCTGATGGCCTCCTATTTTCATCCTATTTGGCAGAATTTTGGCACAAAGACTTCCGTTCTAACTTCCAACATCAGTGACGAGTAAGGTCCAAATCGGTCAATAAACTGGTATCCCGGATTTGACTTCTTGGCCTCAATTTACTAAGGCGTAAATTTGGCTGACATTTGGCATAAAGACTTCTGTTCTGACTTCCACCTCCTTGCCAACTATGATCAGTCTATATACTGCTATAGCCCCCATATATATTCATCTGTAGATTTGATTCTTGAACTCCTAGAGGCCACCTTATTAGGCTGACATTTGGCAAAAAGACTTCTGTTCTAAATCCCAACCTCCGTCCCAACTATTATCCGAGTCGGTCTATATACTGATACCAGCTGAGCCCTATACTGGCACGGTCGGGAAATAAGTCTTGTTTGAGAGTGACGGAACGACCTTTCAGATATTTCGCTTCAATGTAGATATCATATTGGAGCTCTAAACTCACCTTATATGGCTAAAATTTGGCAAAAAAAATACTTCTGTTCCGACTTTTACCAGCCGTGCCGAGTATGATCCGAATCGGTCTATAAACTGTTATTGCCCCATATAAACCGATTCCCGGATGAAGCTTTTTAAGCCCTTAGAAGCCTCAGTTTTCATCCGATTTGGTTAAAATTTGGCACAAGGACTTCCGTTATGACTTCCAACACCAGTGACGAGTATAAACTGATATAGCCTCCATGCAAACCGATCAGATATATCGCCCCAATGTAGATATTATACTGGTCTACTACCCCCAAATACCTTTCATTTGAAATTTATTTTGCTAAGCTCGGTATATATGTCCAATATGGGGGCAGTTTTGGTTGTGAGGTGGACCCCCATATATCAGATTCATGCTCTAGTCTCAAATACCTTTCATTTGAGCCCCATATTGTCATGTTTGGTTCATATTCCCTTTGGTGGTAAAGCGGCCCACCTAAATAAGGATACCAAATTTCTGTTTTTAAGTCATTATAAACGAACATAATTTCGATTTAGTTGCCCCATAATAACATCCATACTCTACTGCCAAATACCATATTTGAGCTACAAATTGCTATAGTCGTTATATATGTGTGGTTTAGGGAGAGTTTATGAGGCCACCGTAGCGCAGAGATCAGCATGTCCGCCTATGACGCTGACGCCTGGGTTCGAATCCTGGCGAGATCATCAGAAAAACATGTTCAGCCGTGGTTTTCCCCTCCTAATGCTGGCAACATATGTGAGTTACTATGCCATGTGAAACTTCTCTCCAAAGAGATATCGCACTGCAGCACGCCGTTCGAACTCGGCTATAAAAAGGAGGTCCCTATATCATTGAGCTTAGGCTTGAATCGGACTGCACTCTTTGATATGTGAGAAATTTGCCTCTGTTCCTTAGTAGATGTTCATGGGCAAAATTAGCATTTGTATTTATGAGGTGAGGCGTAAACGCTTGGCCATAAAACAGATATCAGATTTGAGCTCCTTTTTGCCATAATCCACAAGTATGTCCAGTTTGTGGGGTATGTAGGGTGAGGCGACTACTTCCGCACTCAGCACTGAAAAAATATCAGCATAGTGCTCTACTCTAAAATTTCTTGTATTTGAGCCCGAATTACCATTGGTTTAGGGGGAGTTTGAATGTGGCTATTAAGGGCTACGGGTCTCGATCAGATCCCCACTAATATTTTTTTTCTATTGGTTATCTACATTCAAAATTATATTTCAAAGCTACCACTTGGGATACAACATTGCCTACACCAGTTTGAGGATAAAAAGTGTACTCTACTACCAAAGACCTTTTGTTGATGTGCTATTCTATCCTGGTCGGCCTTCATATAATTTTTGTAATTCCTTTTTTTGTAGGATAAGGGGAGGCAAATTGCCCTCTGACACATCCTTTCATTTGAGTACAATATATTCTCGGTCGTCCTACATGACAGTTTGGTGTTGTTTTTATTGGGAGGAGAGGGTCAGTCCCCCTGCCGCTAAGACCCAAAAGACAATTTATTTGAGTCCTTTATTAACGAGATCTTTATTTCCAGCTGAACGGCAAGATTTGACCCAGATACTTGAATCCTTATATCAACATTAAATCCTTATGTCAGACACCAAGGAATACATTTTTATATTAGCTTTTTTCTCTACTTTTCAATACTTATCATTTGATATCCTTACTGTCCCAATCGGTAAATATGTACTCCTGGAGGGTTTTGGTGAGTGGGGGGCCCCTAAGACACCAAGGAATACATTTTTATGTCATATTTATACTCTACTTTTAAATACCTTTCATTTGATACCCACATTGCCCAATCGGTAAAAGTGTCCTGTTGGGTGGTGTTTTCGGGAGTGGGGGACCCCCTGTCACTTATGGTGATATTTGAATACCAAGTTCGTAATCTACTCTTAAATACCTTTCGTTTGATACCCATATTGCCCAAAGCGGTAAAAGTGTCCTGTTGGGTGGTATTTTAGGGAGTGGGAACCCCCTGACACTTATGGTGATATTTAAATACTAAGTTCGTAATCTATTCTTAAATACCTTTCATTTGATACCCATATTGCCAAAAGCGGTAAAAGTGTCCTGTTTTCTGGTTTTTTAGGGGGTGGGGGAAACCCCGACACTTATGATGGAATTTGAGTACCATGTTCGTACTCGACTCTTAAATACCTTTCATTTGATAACCATATTGCCGAAAGCGGTAAAAGTGTCCTGTTGGGTGGTGTTTTCGGAAGTGGGGGACCCCCGACGCTTATGATAACATTTGAATACCAAGTTCGTAATCTACTCTTAAATACCTTTCGTTTGATACCCATATTGTCCAAAGCGTAAAAGTGTCCTGTTGGGTGGTGCTTTAGGGGGTGGGGGACACCCCGATACCTATGGTGACATTTGAATACCATGTTCGTACTCTTCTCTTAAATACCTTTCATTTGACACCCATATTGTCCCAATCGATACACATTTCCATTCAGGTGGGTTTTGGGATGGGGCGTCCCCCCAGGTTATATGACCCCAAAATTTTATACCAATTTCATGTGTTTAGGGTACCACAAGGTGGCATACAAAATTTTGGCGGAAATCGGTGCACCCATTTTCGACATTTGTCGTTTTTGTAAATTAGGGTAAGGGGGACCGACATAAGCCCCTTAAATACCAATTCCACGATGTGACTACTTGAGACCATAGCATCGTAGCCAATTCTCGATTTGGTTGTTTTAAAACCATTCAAATACGGACTGAGTTAATAAAAGTACCAAAGATTCAGCCCATTCGAACTTAGCACGTTGTTACTTGATTTTCTTTAAACCCAAAATAATTGGTTAACCCTTTTTGCTTTTCACTTTATAATGTGTGCGCTTCACATTGTCCAAATGTGTTTGCTATGTTGAATGGAAAAAGGCACATTAGTATTTGCGTGTATATGCGCCTGGTATGAAGCGACAAAAAGGACTTATGGCACTCATAGCAAAATAATATTTTTTTTCTGTTGCTTATACCATCTATGGCAACCGACATCTTCAAAATGGATGGCAAGGCCACTCGACAAAATTTGCAAAGATTAGACTGTGACCAACACGACCCGAAAAATGTGGTTCTGCTAATACCATAAAATCTTCACACTCAACATTGGCAAATGCCCTCTTTTAGTCTTTTTTTTTTTTTTTTTGCTCCCACATACCGACATTGATCCCGGTAATTTTCCAAAGTACGGCAGAGAGAAATTTAAAGTGGATAAATGACACGGTTTTTGCATCGACTATGGTGACCTACAATAATTGGAAATAATTGGAATCTAGAAGCGGATTAAATATTTACACCCAAAATTTTTATGAATAAAAAAAATTGCAAATTTTTTATGAAGGTAAAATTAAGATACAAATTCCAATGGCCCTACTCTTAAATGGTGGATACACATTTTCGCTCCTAAATTTGTTTTCCGCATACCCCTAAGTAAGTACAAATACCATGTTACCGCCATACAGAAAGTCCTATGGAATGATGAAAGTCATTACGATTGCCGCACAATGCTGAGGATTTGAAACAAGGCATGAGTTTGGTTGTAGTCAGTCAGAGTTTAAAGAAGTCGAACGATCAATCCACACTTAAATTCATTACATTGTAGCAGAAAGGTACGCTTACTACTAAGTTTCCTATGGACATTCCATTAAGCAAAATGGGTATACTTCTCCCATATCAATGAGTGCAGCCCGATTTTAGTTTATGTTCATTGATTAGGAACCTATTTTTTTACACCGAGGCCGAACAGCGTGCTGCATATCGACACCACTTGGTAGAGAAGTTTTAACATGGCAAGATACCTCACAAATGCAGCCAGCATTAGTAAAGGTATAACCACCGCTGAAAATTTGTTTGATGTTCACGCCGGGGTTTAAATCCAGACGCTCTGAGTCATCGGCAGACATGTAAACCTCTGCACCCCGGTGGACGAAAGGTACGAACTCGTCTAGATGTCAGTAAGTTAAGAGCACAATAGACAACAACAGCATACGCAACCCAATGTAGGCAATAGCTAATAGAAATCAGTTATCGGCCCTAAAACATTACAGCACAATATAGGTCTCGCCTACTTAACAGAAAATAAAAATAACAAGTAAAAGCGTGCTAAGTTCGGCCGGGCCGAATCTTATATACCCTCCACCATGGATCGCATTTGTCGAGTTCTTTTCCCGGCATCTCTTCTTAGGCAAAAAAGGATATAAGAAAAGAGTTGCTCTGCTATTAAAACGATATCAAGATATGGTCCGGTTCGTACCACAATTAAATTATATGTTGGAGACCTGTGTAAAATTTCAGCCAATTCGTATAAGAATTGCGCCCATTGGGGCTCACGAAGTAAAATAGAGAGAACTATTTATATGGGATCTGTATCGGGCTATAGACCGATTCAGACCATAATAAACACGTTTGTTGATGGTCATGAGAGGATCCGTCGTACAAAATTTCAGACATATCGGATAATAATTGCGACCTCTAGGGGTCAAGAAGTCAAGATCCCAGATCGGTTTATATGGCAGCTATATCAGGTTATGAACCGATTTGAACCTTATTTGACACAGTTTTTGAAAGCAAAAATTAAATACGTCATGCAAAATTTCAGCCAAATCGGATAGGAATTGCGCCCTCTAGAAGCTCAAGAAGTCAAATCCCCAGATCTGTTTATATGACAGCTATATCAGGTTATGGACCGATTTCAACCATACTTGGCATAGTTGTTGGATATCATAACGAAATACTTCGTGCAAAAATTAATTCAAATCGGATAAGAATTGTGCCCTCTAGAGGCTCAAGAAGTCAAGACCCAAGATCGGTTTATATGGCAGCTATATCAGGTTATGGACCGATTTAAACCATACTTGGCACAGTTGTTGAATGTCGTAACAAAACACGTCGTGCAAAATTTGATTCTGATCGGATAAGAATTGCGCACGCTAGAGGCTCGAGAATTCAAGACCCAAGATCGGTTTATATGGCAGCTATATCAGGTTATGAACCGATTTGAACCATACTTGGCACAGTTGTTGGATATAATAACAAAACACGTCGTGCAAAATTTCATTTCAATCGGATAAGAATTGCGCACTCTAGAGGCTCAAGAAGTCAAGACCCAAGATCGGTTTATATGGCAGCTATATCAGGTTATAGACCGATTTGAACCATACTTGGCACAGTTGTTGGATATCATAACAAAACACGTCGTGCAAAATTTCATTCGAATCGGATAAGAAGTGCGCACGCTAGAGGCTCAAGAAGTCAAGACCCAAGATCGGTTTATATGGCAGCTATATCAAGTTATGGACCGATTTGAACTATACTTGGCACAGTTGTTGGATATCATAGCAGAACACGTCGTGCAAAATTTCATTCGAATCGGATAAGAATTGCGCACTCTAGAGGCTCAAGAAGTCAAGACCCAAGATCTGTTTATATGGCAGCTATATCAAAACATGGACCGATATGGCCCATTTACAATACCAACCGACCTAAACTAATAAGAAGTATTTGTGCAAAATTTCAAGCGGCTAGCTTTACTCCTTCGGAAGTTAGCGTGCTTTCGACAGACAGACGGACGGACGGACGGACGGACGGACGGACGGACGGACGGACGGACGGACAGACGGACGGACATGGCTATATCGACATAAAATGTCGCGACGATCAAGAATATATATACTTTATGGGGTCTCAGACGAATATTTCGAGTAGTTACAAACAGAATGACGAAATTAGTATACCCCCCATCTTATGGTGGAGGGTATAAAAATATTGGATTGTAAATGGTCTAAATCAGTCCATGTTTTGATATAGCTGCCATATAAAGCGATCTTGGGTCTTGACTTCTTGAGCCTCTAGAAGGCGCATTTCTTGCCCGATTTGACTGAAATTTCGCACATAGTGTTTTGATATCACTTCCAACAACTGTGCTAAATATGGTTCAAATCGGTCCATAACCTGATATAGCTGCCAAATAAACCGATCTGTGGTCTTGATTTCTTTAGCCTCTAGAGGGCGCAATTCTCGTCCGATTTGACTGAAATTTTGCACATAGTGTTTCGATATCACTTCCAACAAATGTGCGAAGTATGGTCCGTCCATCTGTCTGTCGAAAGCACTCTAACTTTTGAAGGAGTAGAGCTAACCGCTTGAAATGTTGCACAAATACTTCTTATTAGTGTAGGTCAGTTGGAATTGTAAATGGGCCAAATCGGTTCATGTTTTGATATAGCTGCCATATAAACCGATCTTGGGTCTTGACTTCCTGATTGGTCAGAATCAATCTATAGCTTGATACAGCTCCCATATAAACCGATCTCCCGATTTCGCTTCTTGAGCCCCGAATCGGACAATAAACAACCTTAAATGCCTACTTCAGGAAGACAGCGACACCATTATGACTCTTCTGCATAGTAAGTAACATCTATCAATCTTACCTATACTCTCCTGAAAGATGTGCGTGCACTTCAGTATCCTGTCTTCTCAGGGTTTATGGTGGAAACCATCGGTCTGGTACTGTTATATGTCATTTCCAAGACTCTCTCTGAAAAAGAAACAAATAAAAATTCGGCCTGGCCGAGCCTTATACACTCTCCACCGTGGATCGCTTTTGTAAAGTTCTTTGCCCGACATCTCTTCACAGGCAAACAAAGGATAATGGATAAGAATTGCTATGCTTGGGTTCATACTTGGTTTGGATGTTGGAGACCATAGTGGAAGTCATTGAGCAAAATTTCATCCGATTCTGATAAGAATCGGAAGATCGGTTTATATGAGAGCTTTACGATGCTATAAACCGGTTTAGACCATACTTGGCATAGTTGTTGGAAGACGAAATAAAACTCTTTATGCAAAATATCAGCTAAATCGAATAATATTTACGCCCTATAGAGGCTCAAAAAGTCAAGATCCGAGATTGGTCTATACGGCAGCTATATATTACGTTATGAACCGATTTCATAGCGAAACAACTCGCTCAAAATTTCGGCCACATAGGATGAGAATTGCGCCCTCTGAAGGGTCAAGGAGTCAAAATCCGAGATTGGTTTATATGGCACCTATATCAGATTATTAACCGATTTAGACCATACTTTGCACAGTTGTTGGAAGCCATAACAAAATGCTTCAGCCTAATCGGATAAGAATTGAGTCCTCTAGAGACTCAAAAAGTCAAGATCTGCCATCGGTTCATATGGCAGCTAATCAGTTTATAAACCGATTAAGACCATACTTGGCACAATTGTTGGAAGTCATAACAAAACAACTCGTGCAAAATTTCAGCCATATCGGATGAGAATTGCGCTCTGTAAAGGGTCAAGAAGTCAAGACCCGAGATCTGTTTTTATGGCAGCTATATCAGGTTATGAACTGATTGAGACTATACTAGGCAAAGTTTTTGAAAGTCATAGCAAAACGCTACGTGCAAAATTTCGTCTATATCTGATAAAAATTGGGCCCTCAAAAGGCTCAAGAAGTCAAGATCCGAGATCGGTTTATGACAAATTTCAACGAAATCGAATTATCAAAGCTCTTTTTAGGGGGCCAAGACTTTAAATCGCGAGATCGGTCTATATGGCAGCTATATGCAAATTTCAACCGATCTAAGAAAATTGGAGAAAGATGTCGAAGGCCCTAACACAACTCACTGTCTCAAATTTCAGCGACATCGGACAATAAATGCGCCTTATATGGGCCCAAAACCTTAAATCGAGATATCGGTCTATATGGCAGCTATATGCAAATCTGAACTAATCTAAACCAAATTGGAGAAAAATGTCGAAGGCCCTAACACAACTCACTGTCCCAAATTTCAGCAAAATCGGATATTAAATGTGGCTGTTGATGGCCCTAAGACCCTAAATCGGTGAATCGGTCTATATAAGATATAGTCCGATATAGCCCATCTTCGGACTTAACCTGCTTATGGACAAAAAAAAATCTGTGCCAGGTTTCAGCTCAATATCCCTATTTTTAAAGACTGAAGTGTGATTTTAACAGACAGACGGGCGGACAAACGGACGGACATGGCTAGATGGTCTTAGATTTTTACGCTGATCAAGAACATATATACTTTATAGGGTCGTAAATGGATATTTCGATGTGTTGCAAACAAAATGACAAAATGAATATACCCCCATCCTTCGGTGGTGGGTATAAAAACGGGGGTAGCAAAGCGGACCACCAGTATGCTAGTATACATATATATGAAATTGAAGTTCCAGGTCATTATATTTTCACCAAATTAAATGTTATTGCAAAATACCAATGTTTCTCCAATAATATGGTTGCCCAAAAAGTAATTGCGGATTTTTTATATAGTCGGCGTTGACAAATTTTTTCACAGCTTGTGACTCTGTATTTGCATTCTTTCTTCTGTCAGTTATCAGCTGTTACTTGTAGCTTGCTTTAGAAAAAAAATGTAAAAAAAGTATATTTGATTAAAGTTCATTCTAAGTTTTATTAAAAATGAATTTACTTTCTTTTAAAAAATCCGCAATTACTTTCTGGGCAACCCAATAGATAGCAAATTTTCCAGTTTGCGTAAAAATATGGGATTTGTTCATTACGTATGCGCTAAGGCTTATCGTGCATGTTTTCCTGCATGAATTATTTGATACCACTCGCCGTAGCTCTGACATTAGCATATCCGCCTTTGACACTGAACACTTGGATACAAATTCCATCAAGGGCATCAGAAAAAAAATTCTGCAGTGATGTAATGTGTGAGGTGATTACCATAAGTTATCAGTGTTGTTGTTCTGCGGCAAGCCGTTTTCTTTGATAATAAACTTTAGACGAAATTTTCATAAATTCGCAACTTTTTCCGAATATATTTCGGCAAAGCCCTAATTCTACAATTGCCAAAGTTGGCACCTTTACTTACGCAAAGTACATGTTTGTGTTAGTGTCTAAAGGTACATAGAAATGTTATTAAAAAGTTGTTTCTCTCTTTGTTTTGTATTCACATACACAACGCTATCGTTCAGCAGCAATAAAAATGAACTGTTTTTTATGTTCCGTACTTTTCACTTTTCCTTTCAAGTCTTTTTGATATTTTGGCACGCGCCCACATACACAGCCATTCAATAGAAAATCCTTTACAAGTTGCATACACCATAAAAATTGTTTTCAATTTGGTATTCGTGGTGCTCGTTGTTTTCACGTTCTAAAGGACAATGTCCTTTAAACGTGGCGTGAACCAATCTTTGGTCAATTGGTAGGGAGGACCAATACGTTCGGTCTTTGCTTTGTGCAGACACTTAATGTGATCATTTTCTGTGTATTTTTTTTTTTTTTTTTTTTTTTCTTTTTTTTGTTCGAAGCAACAAAGGAAAGGTTAAGAGTGAAAATAAAGGAAAATAATCAAAGCAATAGAAATTGAACGTTTATCACGCCCCTTCCTCTATGTATGGCCATTAAGATAGTAGTTTGGGCAAATTGTAACTATAAAATGCTGTCCAAATAGTTCAATGGATGGCAATGGCAAAATCTCTATGCCAAATTTTCATTTTTAAATGAATGGTGCAAAATATTGGTGACGCAATTTAGCCTTAGAAATGTAAAAAGAAAATTTCAAAAATGTTGTACTATACCAACGATTTTTGTGTTCATTTCTCTCAATAAAAGCACTTTGTTTGACTAGGACTTACCTAAAATGAAAAATGAAAAATAAGAAAAAAATTTTATTAAAATTAGATTTTTAGCATTGAAACAATTTATAGTCAAATATAAATGCATTTAGATGATGAATACAATAAGCAAATTCATTTCTTTATGGTGTTTACTACTAACTAATCATAGATGACCCTGGTTATTACATCATTATCTCTCAGGTCGTTCCATCGTTACCTTCCTAAGAGAAAAGACATATAACATGTATCTACCGTACAAAGTTGACAACCGCCGATCAGATATGATCCACGCCTTGTTCGGATAGTGCGAAGCCAAGGGACACAACCTTATACTTGGAGGCGACCCCAACGCACACCCGGATCAATGGGGTAGCACAGATACAAACGAAATTAGTGAGACACTTCTTGACTAAATATTTTATCCGCGAACTTGGTTATCTCCAAAACGGGAAACACCCCGACGTTCTACAACCAGATCAGGAAACTGGTTATAGGCATAATGCTTGTAACAACTAGTGACTCGGTTGAAGTCTCAGACCACCAAGTGCTACTTTTCGTATCGCTACAGGATAGGATTTCAGTTTAATCACAAGCGAGGAGGAAGGAGAAGACCTTTTCTGGATACTTTTTAAGTGAAATTTTAACAACATATGTTAATTTAAACTTGTGCTATATGTATTCCAAAATAGGCAATTTTATATTAAAAAATTGAAAAAACCCCTCGAATTTTTTTTTACTCCAAAAAAATTCAAATTTTGCGTGTCCACCGAGTGCTACTTTTCGTATCGCTACAGGATAGGATTTCAGTTTAATCACAAGCGAGGAGGAAGGAGACCGTCTGGGAACTCGTTTTCCAAACAGTGATAGTTTCAGCGAACATATGCGAAGGCTTGGGTCTGCTGGAGGACATTTATCTAACGCACGGGGTAGGATTTCAGTTTATCCACGAGCGAGGAGGAAGGAGACCGTTAAGGACCTAGTTTTCCAAACTGGGATAGTTTTAGCGAACATATGCGAAGGCTTGGGTTTCCTGGAGGACATTGTTCGAACGTACGTGAACTGGAGTCGGTTGTTAATCTTGCTACAGATTGCCATAATGAGATCTATCGGAGGGCATGCCCAGAACAGGCACATCTACGTAAGATGAAGCAATGGTGGTGGACATCGGAACTAAAGGTATTAAGGAAAAAAAGCAGGAGGCTCTTTAACAAGGCGTAAAAGGAGAACATGGCAGAGGGCTGGGACGAATATCATAGGGCTCAGGGCAGGTTCAGGAAGGAGACGGGAGGAGCGAATGGCAATTGCTGAATAAACTAATGCGGAGAATTAGAGGGCATTAGTGAAACATCTGCGCAAAGTGCTCTCCAACTATCAGTCATGCACGGCAAGCTCTATGAGAAGAGAAGACGAAACTCCCACCAAAAACAACAGAGGGAGAAAATCGAAAAAAAAATATTAATATATATGGCGTGTGAGAACGGGTAGATATATCTCTTTATAATTTTAAATAGTTTGAGCCGAGGTATTAGTGAGATCGTATGGAAAATTTCAAGGCCCTAAGTTGTTCGGCCGCCTTTTGGCAGGGCATTAAATTTGATCACTTCGATATTTCGAAAAACTGTTCGGGCTGCCAAATCTTCATTTCCGATTTTCTGGATAGGGCTCGAAAACGTCGCCCCGGTAGCTTAGTTGGTACCGTACGCGGATTATCAGTGCTATTGTCTGAGTGAGTCTATTTGGAAATAGACTGCCACTCTTTCATAACCTCCTAGGGCTCAAAAGTCCCTATAAAAAAGTCCACTTGAGGTATGCAATATCTCCACTGGTGTCAGAGATATACGAGTTTAAATTTTTACTTGTTGAAATTTAGGCCGAGATTAGCTTTGTATTTCGCAATTTACAAAGACATTAGTGGTTAGATTTTCATTTTTATGCATGATTTGGATTCGAAACAAAATTTACAACGACTTTGCCGCAATGAAAAGCTTTTTCATTCATTAGTCTTTATTGAAAGAACTTGCTTCAATACCTAAATGTTTTCTTTTTTGCTTGTGAAGAAGACCTTTTCTGGATACTTTTTAAGTGAAATTTTAACAACATATGTTAATTTAAACTTGTGCTATATGTATTCCAAAATAGGCAATTTTATATTAAAAAATTGAAAAACCCCTCGAATTTTACACACATGTTTTATTATTCCAAAAAATGCAAATTTTGCGCCTGAACATTCCACTAAGGATCAGGGCAAACTTCTCACATATCATTGAGTACAGTCCGATTCAAATTTAAACTCAATTTTATAGCCGAGTCCGAACAGCGTGCCGCAGTACGACACCTCTTTGCAGAGAAGTTTTTACATGGCATAGCACTTCACAAATGTTGCCAGGATTCGAACCCAGGCATTCAGCGTCATAGGCGGACATGCTGATTCGACATGAGATCGGTTTATATGGCAGCTATAACAGATTATGAACCGATTTGAATAATGCTTAACACTGTTGTTGGAAAGTATACCAAAGCACTCGAACCAAAAAAATTATACCAAAAATTATGCAAAATTTCATGTCAAATTGCGCCCTCTAGAGGCTCAAGAAGTCAAGACCTAAGATCGGTTTATATGGCAGCTATATCAAAACATGGACCGATTTGACCCATTTACAATCCGAACCGACCTATAGTATTTGTAAGCATTTGTGCAAAATTTCAAGCGGCTAGCTTTACTCCTTCGAAAGTTAGCGTGCTTTCGACAGACAGACGGACGGGCGGGCGGACGGGCAGGCGGACATGGCTAGATCGACTTAAAAGGAATGACGATCAAGAATATATGTACTTTATGGGGTCTCAGACGCATATTTGGAGGTGTTACAAACATAATGACGAAATTAGTATACCCCCATCCTATGGTGGAGGGTATAAAAATGCCGACTTTGAAACTATCTTTGCTCGAAAAGCGTATTTTGGCGATTTTTGTAAATTAAATCGGGCAGAATTTATTTTTAGTTTTTTTTAAATACACTTTAATCTGCAAAATACAAGTAAGATATCTCTATAAGTTTTTCTCTTTGAATTTCCAAGAGATATCTCTATCCGTTCTCAAATGGCATATTGTTTACTAGTTCTTTTTCGATTTTCTCCCACTGTGAGAGGGAAATTCTGATGGAGACACATTTTCCAGGCAGCCAGGAAGAGTATGACGTTCAGGACATCGTTATACCTACAAGAGCTGAATCCTTCGAAGATCTTATTGGTAACATAGTTGAGGAAGAGAAGATAGTGCGCACCTTCCTGCTGTTTGAATCGGCCGGACCAGATGGAATCAACCCGACGCTGCTACAAGAGTCTCTTGGGGTCACTCTGCCATGGCTGGAATTGGTTTTTAGAACGAGATTGGGATTGTTCTACATACCGAGGGCATGGAGGGAGATCACTGGCAACACTGAAGGTGATAAAGGAACTGACAGAGGAGAATTTCAGTACTTAAAACACTGGCTAAGCTGGTTACCCTAGAAGTGAGGAAGGGACTGACACCGGAGAATATCAGGGCACAACATGCATATCTCAAGAGCAGATCTGTAGAGGTCGCGATGTCTCTCCAACAGAAAGAGTACACGATGGCTGCCTTCCTCGTTATTGAAGGGGCATTTTGCAACTATGAGATAGGATCGGTAGTCGCCAACACGGGGATCCACCCGAACGTTTTTGGCTAGACAGATAATGCTTCGTGGCAGGATTATAAATGCAGACTTGGGAGAAAGTGTGGTCAGAACGCGAATGACAAGGGGAACGCCTCATGGAGGGGTGTTCTCAACGATTCTCTGGAGCCTGGTGATAAACGAAGTCCCATTGAATCTCAACGGAAATGGCTTGAATCTGACGGGATATGCAGTAGACGTCGTCCTATTGATTCCAGGCATATTTCTGTCAACGATCTGTGAGATTATGGATAGGTCACTGTGGAGGCTATCGAGATGGAATACGAGAAAAGGTTTGAGGTCCAAACCAAAGAAGACGAAGCTGTGCTCTTCACGCAGATATAAGATACCGGATTTCAGACTACCGTCTTTGGACGGGACCACTCTGCATTTGTTAAAAGAGGCGAAATACCTAGGCTTAGTGGAAGCCACTATGGCGCAGAGGTAATCATGTCCGCTATGCGTCCGTCAGGCGCTCAGCGTGTCTGGGTTCGAATCCTGGCGAGAACATCAGAAAAAAAGTGGTCAGCGGTAGCTATCCCCTCCTAATGCTGGCGACATTTGCGAGGTACTGTACTCTTTGGTATGGCATGTACTATTGGGTTGCCCAAAAAGTAATTGCGGACTTTTTAAAAGAAAGTGAATGCATTTTTAATAAAACTTAGAATGAACTTTAATCAAATATACTTTTTTTTACAATTTTTTTCTAAAGCAAGCTTAGTAACAGCTGATAACTGACAGAAGAAAGAATGCAATTACAGAGTCACAAGCTGTGAAAAAATTTGTCAACGCCGACTATATGAAAAATCCGCAATTACTTTTTGGGCAACCCAATATTTGGTCACACTGCGGCACACCATTCGGACTGGGCTATAAAAAAAGCGCTTAAACTTATCGTACAACACTCATTGATATGTGAGAAGTTTGCCTCTGTTTCTAAATGAATTGTTATGCACATTTATTCATTCCATTAATGGAGCAGGAGCAAACTTCTCGCATATCAATGAGTGCTGTCCGATTCAAATCTGAGCTCGGTGATAAGGTACCTCCTCTTTATAGCGAACGGCTGGCGCAGAGCGACACATCTTTGGGGAAATTTTTTTACATGGCAAAGTACCTCACAAAAATTTTCTGATGTTCCTGCTAGGATTCGAACATAGGCGTTCAGCGTCATAGGCGGGCATGATAACCTCTGTGCTACGGTGGCCTCCCCTTTGCAATTTTATCTGGGCCTAGTCCTCAATTCACAACTGTCTACTTCACCAGAAAGATGTTCGGTAAGAATTGGGTAGGATGTTCGATAAGAATTGGTATGTACAAGGCCATTGTGTGACCAGTGCTGACATATGGGGCATTAGTATGGTGGAAGGCTTAGGAGATAAGTACATGGAGCAAGGAACTTCGAAGGGAACAGAGACCGACATGCGTTGACATCACGGCGGGCACTAAGAGCAGCATCTGCGGTCTAGAGGCAATGCTTAATCAATCAATAAGTGCGGAGACGGTGGCAAAGTGATCTGTGGATGGATGTCGAATCGCCAGGATATTTTGGCAAGTTGTTGACCGCAAGAGGACGAAGAAGTTGCCGGCACTTTATAAGGGATCACTGGCTATCACTACTGTTCCCTTCCACTGCCACTACTGTTCCCTTCCGCTATGGAAAATTTCATGCAAAAATTTCATGATACTTACAATCCTACTTTTCCCTTTCTACTAAGGGAAAAATTATGGCATATCTGGCTTTATTCAAAGATTTCAGCTTTTTAACAAAAGGACACCGAAAATATACATGCTGTTCGTTGGAAAAAAATTATTTTTATTGTTTGATCAGATTGGAAAGCAAATAGGCTACACATGGTCATATCAGGTCAAATTTCGTTAAAGCTCTCAACTTCACCCATCTTTCAATTTAAGTTCGTGAACACCTGCCACAATTTTATATTGGATTCGACTGAAAGTTTGTATATGGCATTTGTTGTGGAACTTTTTATTTTGATTGTTTTATTTTATCGTTGAATTTATTTGTCCAGATGAAACCAAAAGACATTTTTTGCGTCTATTTAGAAAAGAAAGCAAAATAAAAACTTATTAAAAAGTTAAGGCAAAATGTGGTGTGGAGTGATGTGGTGGATTGTGATTTCGAAACTAACCAAAGCACCCTGCTTCCACCTACTCACTTATTAGTGAGCTGTGCAATGGTAGAAGCATGTCCCTTTGAGACGAACATTGGCTCATATAAGGGAGCTTTTCTTTGAGCACAGTAAGAAAATTAAACCACCAATCGCCAATATCAAAATAGCCAAAACATGTTACCCAGCAATCTGTAATTGCCAAATAGTAACCTTTCAATGTGTGCGCATAATACGGCGTAACACCGGTTCATTCATCGGTTTTGGGCTACTTTTATTTTGATTGTTTTAAACTAATCAAAAACTTAATTTCTCCCATGAAGTTCAATGTTTCGATTTACAGTCAAAACCGCATAACTATAATACGCTTTAGGAAAAAAATCCGCTTAAGTGAAACTTTAGATAAAGAAATATTCATTTTAGTACTATCCAATGCAATTGAACTCGCTTAAATAAAAAATCGCTTAACCGAAAATACGGCAAACCTGAAAAAGTTTTTACACTTTTTTACAAAAACTCGCCTCATAAACAAAAATTCGCAAAAACCTATTTTAAAATGTCGCTGACTTTTAAAGAGTTCTACTCAGCATTACTCTTTTTCAGCCCAAGCCATCTTATAAATAATTAGTACGTTGACTTAAAAATTTGCACGCCTTTATGCTTATGTCAATTATCCGAATTACTCTTAACTGGAAATTACGGATAAGTGAAACCAAATTAATGCATTTTGGCGTTTCACTTTTCCGGTTTCGACTATAGTTTTTAGTCGGCTGGAGGGCACAATTCGTACCAGAACTTGTTAAAATTGTACATGTGCCCTTCTGTTATGACCTTTACCCATGCTTCTACTACTGTTTTTCACCTAACGGAACTCTTAAATATTCCGCTCCCATTTGACATATTTTCTTTTCTCAAATACCAAAGCCTACTTTTAGGCTATAGCATTTCATTTCTTTTTCTACCCGAAAGTACGTTTTTCTCTTAATTAACCATATATATATATTTTTACTATTAATCAAATACCTATTGACACAACACTCGACAGGTTGTTTCCCAATTTTATTACATTTTATCATGCGTGTGCACAAAGCCAAGCCAAGCCAAACTATGGCATGGCATATATGTCACAGCAATCAAGCATTTAAGGTGGAAATTTATTACATCCGGCAGAGGGGGCGGAAGACCTTTCAACAAAGTAGAAGGACGATCTGAATGTTGTTTAAATGAAAAATAAGTGAATGCCGATAAATGGGTTTTGACATTATGGGACCATTCGTTGGCAATAGGAAAAATAAACACACCAGCACACACACTTACACTCAAACAAAAGAAAAAATGGGAAAATGTTCCTTCAAGGAAATTGAGATGAAAAACATGCAAAAAAAAGGGATAAAAAGGAAGTGTTAAGGAAAAAACAAGTAAAGCACATACTGCAGGATATGGAAAAAATAAAATATGTAAATACACATTCATACATGTAAATGTTCGCCTGAAATTCTTGCCTCAATGTTAAGGCCTTACTTTTCCCTACTTTCCTTTCCACTCTCTTACATTCTTGTTATGAGCTATTTTAAGGACCATGAGTGACAGACAAATGGACACATGGCAGATTGAAGTTGACTCAACATGGGTCCCTTAAATGGGTATCTCAGTGTGACATTATGTACATGTGCACGTGTTTGTGTATAGTTGCCGGCATCAGCAAAAACAACATATTATAATACTATTTCATTGTCCTTGTCAATGTCCTTTGGAATATCTTTCAACAGCTAAACTGACTGACTTGTAGTCTGTCTGTTCATTCGCCTGTCTGTCTAGCTCTATGTTTATTTGGTGGCTGCCTTCTTCGTTATATCTTTTAGTGTTGACATTGTATTACTTGAACAAAAAATGTACACACAAACAAAATACCCATAAAAAATAAATTTTGGAGTTGCCACATAAATAAATGTAAAAATAAAGAAAATAAAATAAAATAAAATAAAATAAAATAAAATAAAATAAAATAAAAAATAAAATAAAATAAAATAAACAAAATAAAATAAAATAAAATAAAATAAAATAAAATAAAATAAAATAAAATAAAATAAAATAAAATAAAATAAAATAAAATAAAATAAAATAAAATAAAATAAAATAAAATAAAATAAAATAAAATAAAATAAAACAAAATAAAAGAAAAATAATATAAAAAAAATAAAATAAAATAAAACAAGTAAGAGTGTGCTAAGTTCGGATCGAATATTGAATAATAATTGTCATGCTATTGGAGTAACATTAAGTTATGGTCCGATTCGGACCATAAATGAATGCTGAACATTATAGAAGTTATTGTGTAATATTTCAGTTCATTCGGATAAGAATTGCGCCTTGTAGGGGCTCAATAAGCAAAATCGGGAGATAGGTTTATATGGGAGCTACATCAAACTATTGACCGATTCAGACCATATTAGACACGTATATTGAAAGTCATGAGAGAAGCCGTTGTACAAAATTTCTGCCAAATCGGATGAGATTTTCGCGTTCTTTTGACTAAAGAAGTCAAGATCCAAAATCGATTTATATGACAGCTATACCAAATTATAAACCGATTTGAATCATACTTAGTACAATTGTTAGAAGTGATACCAAAACGCCACGTGCAAAATTTCAGTCAAATCGGACGAGAACTGCGCCCTCTAAAGGCTCAAAAATTCAAGACCCACGATCGGTTTACATGGCAGATATATCAAAGCATATACCGATTTGGCCCATTTACAATCCCAACGGACCTACGCTAATAAAAAGTATTTTTGAAAAATTTCAAGCGGCTAGCTTTACTCCTTCGAAAGTTAGCGTGCTTTTAACAGACAGAGGGACGGACATGGCTAAATCGATTTAAAATGACATGAGGATCAAGAATATGGGGTCTCAGACGCATATTTTATGGGGTCTCAGACGCATATTTCGAGGTGTTACAAACAGAATGACGAAATTTGTATACCCCCATCCTATGGTGGAGGGTATAATAAAATACCGACTGCTGTTCCACTGTGTGAACGTTCGTAGCCCACGGCGTTAAGTCGGACTGCGAGATTGTTCGTGACATTACCGTCCTGGTTGTTATTGCCCTTATGACCATTGTACTGTCCGTAAAGATGTTCACACTCGACGTCCTCGCTTTAGCACCACACCACCTCATGCATTCCGTGATCACCCGGATCTCCGCCTGTAGGACCGTATTATGGTCAGGCAGTCTAAAATAGTCCTCAGTCTCTAGGTACTCAGTCTCTAGGTACTCAAGTTGCAAATCAAAACTGTACGATTACCTTACCCATACTTTATATAAGACCTAGTAAAATACAATGTAGACCTCAGGCCTACTCTGTCCGCTAGTTTTGATCCATTCGTGTAACATGATCTTCCAGATGACAATACCAGGGTTCCGTCAGTCCAAGACTGTGCCGCTGGCAGCAGTGCCTCGCACTTGACCCCAAAGTTCATCTCAGATATCCGACCGGATTACACTTAATCTGTATGTCTATGGGTCGGATATCTAGAATAATCTCCAGTGTCCTAGTGGGTGTGGTCCTCATGGCTCCGCATATGCCAAGACAACATGTTCTGTAAACCTAGTTTTTATGTTGCACTTTTCCCCATAGCAGTTCACCAAACTACTGAGGCGTAAAGCGGTATTGGTCTAATCACGCTGCTGCAGAGCCTGCGGACTATCTTCGGATTCAGGTCCATTTCGAGCATGCGGCCCGTCTGCATATTGCCCAATATCTGTGAGCCTTCTCTGTATGCTTCTGAATGTGACACTTCCAATTCAATTGCCTATCCAAGATCACTCCTGAATTTGTCAGATATTGAAATCGTCTTATTGAGGAAATATTGTGCGACAAATCGGCCCATCTTCGTCTTCCTCGTTAGTAGGTATATATTAGTCTTCTCTGGCTTAACATTGAGATCCCTGGGTCCAGTCATATGCCATATGCAAGACCCTTTCGGCCCTTCTGCATAGCTGGTATGGGTATATGCCCCATAGAAGTATTATAACATCGTCGTCTCTAAAGGGTATGGATCCAAACCAGCTACGCAGAAGGCCGAAAAAATTGAAAAAGTAAAACAAATAAAATAATATATAATAAAATTAAATTAATTAAATAAAATCTGAAATTTCTACCAAATTTCCCGGGGGTTACTTTTATTTCTCTCTAAACACCCCGGTATCCGAGTTAGTAGCGTGCTGGGATTACCAGTACAGGGGTCGTGGGTTCCAAGCCTTGGCCTGTCGCTGCTGTGGTATCACAATGGACTTAAAATTGTCTATGTGAGCCTGTAAAGGACTGTCATTCTTACCTGAAATAACCTACTTCTCTCTCATGAAAATGAGTGCAGTCCGATTAAAGTTTAAGCTCAATCATAAGGGGCCTCCTTTTTATGCCGAGTCCCAAGAGCGTGCCACATAACGACATCACTTTGTAGAGAAATTCTAATATGGAAGGATATCTGACAAATGTAACCAGCATAACCACCGTTGACAATTTTTTTGATGTTCACGCCGGGACATGAACCCAGGCGTCGGCGTCAGAGGAAGACATGTTATCATCTGCCCCACGGTGTCCTCCTAATATGCAATTAAATTTAATTTAAATTATCATCGGAATCGGGTAAAAAGCATGGCTCTTATGGTTACAAGACCTTTAATAAAGAGATCGTGCCGTACGGTAGTTATATCTAAGTATGTTCCCATGTGCCCGAACTCTGAAGGGATTTCAAATAATCCATTGTTCCAAATTTCAGCAAAATTTAGTAGCAAACTCACCTCTTATCAAATCAGGAGAATTTTTCATACGGTAGCAATATGTAAGCATAGTTAGAACTCAAAAATAAAAATTTGTCCTTGAACATTCCATTGAGGAACAGGGGCAAACTTTTCACATGTCAATGAGTGCTGCCCGATTTATGTTTTAAGCTCAATGATAAGGGACCTCCTTTTCATAGTCGACTACGAGCGGCGTGCAGAAGTGCGGCGCCTCTATGGGGTGAAGTTTTTACATGGCATGGTAACTCTCAAATGTCACCAACATAAGGGATGGGGTGGGGGAGGGACGAACAACCACCGCTGATATTCTTTCTGGTGATTTGTTTGCCAGGATTTGAACCCATGCATTCTGCGTCAAGGTGAACATGCTAACCTCTGCGCTACGGTGGCCTCCATGTTCCTCCTAGTTCCAACTCACTGTTGCAAAAATCTTGCAGTAAAGGAACTTTTGGGTATAGTAAACTCCTGAATATTGAAATCATTCCGCTTTTCTAAGCGAGAGAAATCCCATGCGTCTTGCCCAATTCTCTCACTAAATGATCTTCCACATTTTATCCATTTGATCTTCGCTTTTTTCGAAAGCTTACTAGAATTCAAAGTCTTATTTGGATTCGCTCTGAGAGATGAAAGACCATTTGTCTGTTATACATTGTGATCACTTCAAGCATTTGAGCAGCAGTTCCGTTTGTAAAAAAATAATTGCCAAATTTTGTTTTGTTTTTGGCAAGCCTGTCCACCACTGGCAAAGCCTACCCAGACAGTCTGACGTTGAGCAAACAGACAAATAATGCCTACGGTTACTGTACCCATTGCTTTTGTACAAATTGAATATATAACAAACAAAGGCAGGACATGACCATTGTTTTTTTGTAACTACACTCACCGGGACAATATTTCATATGTGTATATATGTACATATATGTGATCACACACTCAAAGGAATTTTCCACAAGTCGCATATACGAAAACATAGTATAAAAAAGTTTTAAATGTATTTATTCACAACACCGGAACTCTCATCGACATTTGCTAACATCCTTCCGCATGTGGTTCTCCAAAGGATTTTTTATTATGTTTTTGTAAAGGACTCATTTAGCAATTAAGAAATTTCTGTCGGCCACGATGAATGTCGCTTTACATTGCGCGTGAAGCACATCAATGTCAACATCAGGAATTTTAATGAATTCCATGATGAGTGACAGAGGCTCGAAAACGCAATGATTGTAATTTTCCACACAGAGCGAAAGGATAGGAGAGAAAACGAAAGAAAACACATTGAACTTTTTATTGGGTATTAGGGAAAATTTTTAATATATATAATGGCTATAAAAATTATTTTTTTTCCACCTTTAATTTTGTATATTTGCGTTTATTTTATATATTCTGTTAAATTTTATTTTATTTCACTTCATTTTATTGAATTTTTTTTATTTAATTTTATTTAATTTAATTTTATTTTATTTTATTTTATTTTATTTTATTTTATTTTATTTTATTTTATTTTATTTTATTTTATTTTATTTTATTTTATTTTATTTTATTTTATTTTATTTTATTTTATTTTATTTTATTTTATTTTATTTTATTTTATTTTATTTTAGTTCATTTAATTTTATTTTATTTTATTTTATTTTATTTTATTTTATTTTATTTTATTTTATTTTATTTTATTTTATTTTATTTTATTTTATTTTATTTTATTTTATTTTATTTTATTTTATTTTATTTTATTTTTATTTTTATTTTTATTTTTATTTTATTTTATTTTATTTTATTTTATTTCATTTCATTTCTTTCATTTCATTTTGTTTTATTTTATTTTATTTTATTTTATTTTATTTTATTTTATTTTATTTTATTTTATTTTATTTTATTTTATTTTATTTTATTTTATTTTATTTTATTTTATTTTATTTTATTTTATTTTATTTTATTTTATTTTATTTTATTTTATTTTATTTTATTTTATTTTATTTTATTTTATTTTATTTTATTTTATTTTATTTTATTTTATTTTATTTTATTTTATTTTATTTTATTTTATTTTATTTTATTTTATTTTATTTTATTTTATTTTATTCTATTCTATTTTATTTTATTTTATTTTATTTTATTTTATTTTATTTTATTTTATTTTATTTTATTATTTTATTATTTATTTTATTTTTTTTTATTTAATTTAACTCAATTTAATTAAATTTTATTTTTTTTTTATGTTATTATATTATATGTTATTTTATTTTATTTTATTATATCTTGTTTTATTTTATTTTATTTATTTTATTTTATTTTATTTTATTTTATTTTATTTTATTTTATTTTATTTTATTTTATTTTATTTTATTTTATTTTATTTTATTTTATTTTATTTTATTTTATTTTATTTTATTTTATTTTATTTTATTTTATTATATGTTTTTTTTTATTATATTTTATTTCATTATTTAATTTAGTTTAGTTTAATTTTATTTTATTTTATATTATTTTATTCTATTTTTCGTATTTAAGGGTCAAGACTATTATTAGTAATTTAATCCCATAAATCTTCAAAATATTTTTTTTACTTTCCTTCGTAACATTTAATCCCAAATACAAATTATGGTCAAGGATGCTTAATATTTCAAAAGGACCTAATCACAAATCTGTTTGTCATTGTTACTGTATCATTTATCCTATCATGCACCATTTACTTTTCATAGCATCCTTAAATGGTCAAAAATTATTGCCCCTAAAAGCAAATGTTAATGACATTGATAAACGATAACGATGCCATATATCAACAAAATTTATTCACCAAAAACACACTTCATTCGAAAACCATAAATGTTTTTCTTTAACTATTTGCTAAGGAAAATATATCTTTTTGTCAACGTGTTAAAGTATCAACTCGTAATATAATATGTACTTAATATCTTATGAAATGGTCAAACCTAAAAGTAGGCAATAAATTTTAATACGATTATTAATAAACGCTAGTGTTATGCTTGTCTTAACATTTTTTTCTACAAAAAAAAAATAAAATAATATATAGTTAAATTTTAATTGATTTTTCTAATCAAATAAATCACCTAAATGCTTTTACAGATGTTTCTTGTAGAGGAAATTCGTTAAGGTTTGCTGGATCAAGGCAGGACCAAGGCCT
The DNA here is from genome assembly GCF_963082655.1 of Stomoxys calcitrans. Lineage (NCBI taxonomy): Eukaryota > Metazoa > Arthropoda > Insecta > Diptera > Muscidae > Stomoxys > Stomoxys calcitrans. The sequence goes on along the minus strand of NC_081554.1, from coordinate 161,791,875 downwards.
ACTTCAAATTACCCGCTTAGCATGAGAGGTATGTAAATAACCTGTAACCTTTTGTGTGAAACCTCAAAGGAATATGAACTGGCCTTAGCCATTAGCAAATAGCATGAACTAAGGTTTTGCCATATCCGCTAAAAAGTTCTTCTGATACCCTCAAAAGTAGGTAACATATTTATGAATGAAATATCAAAGCATTTGTTTCAGTTTCATACAATATGAAACCAAACAAAAAATAATAAGCCAATTAAAGCAAACTCTATTGGGAACAGCTAATTATAAAAACTTGAATCAAAAAACATTTTTTAACTCACATCAATTAACAGAAATTTGATATCTTTCATTGCAATTACTTCTTTTGCTTTGCCAAAAATTTTAATGTTGTCAACAAATTTCAAAAAATTAAATAAAACACAATACACAATAAAATACTCAATAAAATAAAACTTTAAATAGGCGCAATTTCCAGCATTGTTTCTTTTCTACGTGATCAATAACAGAAGAGTATTCACAGCACAATGTTTGCCTAAAAGTAGACCACAAAATGTGTACATGACCATTGCCTGAAATACTACTAAGAGCTATAATATTTCTTGTGCCGTATTTTGGTAGAAGTACATTAAAATTCAAATAAGACTAATGTTTTACAGAAACCTCAAAGAAATTGCTTTTCAATGAGTTTTTTGAAAGAGAAACCGCAAATGTAGGCAGACATTAGGACTTTCAGTAAAGTAGAAAAGAGTATTACATGAGGCTTTTGAAAATATATATTTAAATTTAAATGGTACCAAAAAATATTAGATTAACGAATCTATTTCTTTTTAGTATTTGGAGTGCACAACAAGTCGATAAATGACACAGTGGCAGGCGACTGATAAATATCCGCTTCCTCTTTTCATCCTAACCTAACAAATCTTAAATCTATTCGATAAAGAGCTCATATCAGAGATCATATTTCACCTACTTCCTCTTCGACGTCAATAGATGACTGAAGGGAAATCAATTATTAAAATTAATGACAACAGCCATGGAACAAAATTTAACTGATAAATATTGAAATATTATTAATAGGTATACTATGAACTGTTGTTTAGCTAAAATCCTAAAAGAAGGCAATATTTTGCTAATTTGCAAAATTATTTTTTTTTTATACCCACCACCGAAGGGGGTATATTCATTTTTATACCCTCCACCGAAGGATGGGGGTATATTCATTTTGTCATTCCGTCATTCCGCAACACAACGAAATATCCATTTCCGACCCTATAAAGTATATATATTCTTGATCAGCGTAAAAATCTAAAACGATCTAAACATGTCCGTCCGTCTGTCTGTTGAAATCACGCTACAGTCTTTAAAAATAGAGATATTGAGCTGAAATTTTGCACAGATTCTTTTTTTGTCATTAAGTTCGAAGGTGGGTTATATCGGACTATATCTTGATATAGCCCCCATATAGACCGATCCGCCGATTAAGGGTCTTAGGCCAATAAAAGCCACATTTATTATCCAATTGTGCTGAATTTTTGGACAGTGAGTTGCGCTGAGCCCTTCGACATCCTTCGTCAATTTGGCCGAGATCGGTCCCAATTTGGATATAGCTGCCATATAGACCGATCTTCCGATTAAGGGTCTGAGGCCAATAAAAGCCACATATATTATCCGATTTTACTGAAATTTGGGACAGTGAGTTGTGGTGAGCCCTTCGACATCATTCGTCTATTTGGCCCAGATCGGTCCAGATTTGGATATAGATGCCATATATACCGATCCTCCGATTGAGGGTCTTGGGCCCATAAAAGCCACATTTATTATCCGATTTTGCTGAAGTTTGGAACAGTGAGTGGCCTTAGGCCCTTTGACATCTTTCTTCTATTTGGCCCTGATCGGTTCAGATTTGAATATTGCTGCTATATAGACCGATCACTCGATTGAACAATGACTTGTACTTATAAGCATTTGGTCTTAATCGGATGATATGTCTATATAGCTGCTATGGGGCATAAGGTATGCATTTTTCACTGGATTTTGTCGAAAGGGTGTTCAGATATATACCCGAGGTGGTGGGTATCCAAAGTTCGGCCCGGCCGAACTTAGCGCCTTTTTACTTTTTTTTTTTGAATAAATTTTTATACCCTCCATCATAGAATGAGTGTATACTAATTTCGTCATTCCGTTTGTAACACCTCGAAAAATTCGTCTAAGACCCCAAAAAGTGTGTATATTATTAATTGTCTCGACGTTCTGAGTCGATGGATAGTACGGACGATCTAGCCCGTCTGTCGAAATCACGATAGGGGTCGAACGCGTAAAGCTAGCAGCTTAAAATTTTGCACAGCAACAATTACGATCCATGTATATAAGATTCGGCCCGGCCAAACTAAGTGCACTCGTACTTGTTTATCTAATTTTGTTTCATTTCATTTTATTTTATGGAACAAAATTTAACTGATATATGGTGAAATATTATTAATAAGTATGTTATGAAATATTGTTCAGCAAAATTCCTAAAAGTAGGCAATATTTTGTGATACTGAAAAATCTTTCTCCTTTGATTTAGTATTATTTTTGTTGACATTTTTTATTTTATTAGTAAGTTCCTCATTTTTGCATTTTATTCATTCATTTTTTTATTTTATTTTATTTTATTTTATTTTATTTTATTTTATTTTATTTTATTTTATTTTATTTTATTTTATTTTATTTTATTTTATTTTATTTTATTTTATTTTATTTTATTTTATTTTATTTTATTTTATTTTATTTTATTTTATTTCATTTCAATTTATTTCATTTTATTTTATTTTACTTTATTTTGTTTCATTTTGTTTTATTTTATTTTGTTTTATTTTATTTTATTTTATTTTATTTTTATTTTTTTTTTAATTTGTTATATTTTATTCAAACACCTGCAGATATATTCTGTTAATTATTTGGCATTAAGACAAGATACGCTTTTTTCTCTTTAATTTCATTAAATTGTCTTATAATCCATACTCAATGCATGTAATTTGATTTTCACACCCCAAAAGAAGGCTACTACACATGTTTCGAATAAATTCCAGCTATTTATGGCACTCATTAAAATAATGTGTCTAACATTAAGTGCAGTTGTTTTGTGTTTTCTTTTTTTGTTCGTGCTAAGCAAATATATCTCTGGAATATTAACATCTTCTGAAGGATTTTTCATGGTCATTCGTACTTAACTTGAAGCTAATGAGCTTTCCTTGTATTGGTATCTATAAAGTGTTTAATTGTTGTTGTGCATGCCTTAAATAAATTTGATGTTAGCGTTTTAGCTGCTAAGTTCCAGAATGAATTCAATTATTTTTTTGGCTGCATAAAGCCTACGCTTTATGTAGACCAAGGGTATCATAAGAAATAGCAAGTTTATTGGTTTAAGCTGTCAGCTTTATACTTAAAGACTTTATTCATGCCTCTGAAAATTGGAAAGGCTTTAAAGAAACCCACCATAAACCATGCTTTGGCAAAAGACCAAAACCCCATTATCCTCTAAATTTCGATTTTTTTAGTTTTTGATTATGCGCTGTTATAAATCATCGGATTCTTAAAATCCTCTACTTAAAAAACTGCATTTCTCTAATTTCCCTAAGGTTAGGCTATTAATAATGCCATTAAAGACCTAAATGTAGGCCACAGTAAATTGGCCATAAAACAAGTTACAAATACCATCACTAACAACCATACAACGATAGTGTTCGGGTTTGTATGTGTTGGCATTGCATATGGCTTAGCAGATAACTACTGTTTTCTGTGTTTATTCTTTTATTGAGGAAGGGGAAATTCCAATGGGAGTGAAAGGAAAAAACAAACCCAACACAAATAGACCATAAATAGTACACTAAGTGTATTTACATTCTAACCAAAAAGTAAGGCCAGTATAATTTACAGTGTAAACGAGGCCAGCAGTGCTATTTGAAAGCCCATACCATGGTAATGAAGAAATGAAAATACCAACCCCCTAAAAATTGACTTTGCCATATTGACAATGGTGAAAAGTCAAGCAATTGATGAATTATTTGCGATTACAAAACTCAATAACTGTTTTTTTTTTCTTCGAAAAGGCCAACAAAGCAAAACCACAAAATAAACAACTCTCTCCTTCTCTTAATACATCCTTCCTTGCTTTTTCCTAAACAAGGAATTTTGAAAAACAGAAGTCAAAAGTTTGACATGCATTGTGGCGTTAATATTCAAATGAAGTGAAGCATAACCTAAGACCTTCCCAGAGAACAGGCAAATATGGCATTGAGCTCTTCTATAAATGTGTGTATTCTTAAGTTTAGTCGGTGCCGGTATCATCGTACCCTGTTATATGGGGTAGAGTATAGGTTTTATCATTTGCAGTTACTTTGGTCAATTTAGTTTTATGACCTAAAAGTATGCTTTAGAATTTTGGAGAAAATTAAAATTTGCCTATGATGGTGTAATGAGATGGAAGCAAATTGAAATGCCCCGAAATATTGTTATTGCCTTAGATCGACAAACATTTGTACATTATATTAGTAAACAAATGCTTAAGATGGTGACTTAAGTTTACCAAGATAATAATAATAAACTGTAAATGAAACGATTTTTCAATTAAGAAAATGTGTGATTGAAAAGTAATATTTTCATCTATTATATAAAAGTGAAATTGTTGCGCTTGGTTTGTTTGTTAGTTTGTTTGTCTGTTCCGTAAAGACTCAAAAACGGCTAAACCGATTTTCATAACATTTTTGATACCCGAAGGGGAGCGGATCCTCCCCCTTACTCCCATTTTCAAAAACTCCAGTTCTCGGGGATGGGTGCACCGATTTAATCGAAATGTTGTATGCCTACTTATGGTTGCTCAAACACACGAAATTGATACAAAATTTGGGGTCAAATACTTGGGGTAACGCCCCACCCAAAACCCACCCGAACGGACTTGTTTACCGATTGGGACAATATGGGTATCAAAGTCTGAGGGGCCTCCCACCCCCTAAACCCCCCAGAAGATTAGAGTTCGAACTTGGCACAAAAATCGCTCGCTAAGTGTCAGGGGGGTCTCCCACCCCCAAAAACACCACCCAACAGGACACTTTTACCGCTTTGGGAAATATGGGTATCATATGAAAGGTATTTAAAAGTCTGAGGGGCCTCCCACCCCCTAAACCCCCCAGCAGGACATATCTACCGATTGGGACAATATGTGACTCAAATGAAAGGTATTTGGGAGTAAAATACGAATAGGTATTAAACATTGGGTCCAAGTACGTAGGAGGCCGCCCCAGGCCCAAAAGCAAAAAGGGACACATCGGGACAATATGAGACTCAAATGAAAGGTATTTGAGAGTAGAGTATGAATATGATGCTTAAAATTGGGTCCAAGTACCAAGGAAATCGTCCCAAACCTAATACTGTCCCAAAAGGACTGTCAATAATCAAAGTGGACCGATCGGGACAATATGGGACTCAAATGGAAGGTTTCGGGAGTATAATACGAATGTGGTGTCAAAAATTTGATCCAAGTACCTAGGGCGTCGCGCCAAGAGTACTGCCCAAAATAAAAAGTGGACCCATCGGGACAATATAAGAATCCAATGAAAGATAATCAGGGGTAGATTATAAATATCAAATTTTAAATTGCATCCAAGTAACTAGGGAGCCGCCCCAGGACCAAAACCGCTCCAACAGTATTTCCCAAAACCAAAAATGGACCGATCGGTTCAATAGGGGACTACCCGCTACATCGGACATATTTACCGACCATGACAATATGAGGCTCAAACGGAAGGTATTTTGGAGTAGAGCACGAAGTAGGTAACCATTTTCGGGAAAAAGTATCTGGAGTTCCACCCCTTCCCCAAAACACCCTCCAAACTGGACTAATTTACTGACCATGACAATATGGGATTCAAATTAAAGTATTTGACAGTAGAATACGGCTCTGAAATACAGATGTGGGTGCAAGTGTCTGCGAGGCAGCTCCTCTCCCAAAAAGGACAAATTGAAAGGTCTTTGGGAGAAGAGTATGAATCTTATATCCAAAAGAGTAGGACATCTAGCGAAATTCTCAAATACAAACAGCATGTCTATGTCAAGAGAAGGTCGGAGGAGACTCACTGCACGAAGTTGTGTGTCAAATAGAAGAATCCTTCGATGCTAAGACGTACACATTGGCGGTATGCATTGGTATTGACAGGGCGTTTAACAATGTGCGGACCGACACATTGATCCAATCCTTAGGATAAACCATACGGACAACTTTCGGGTCCCATGACATAAATATAAGGGAGAAAGTGGCTCAAAGCATGCCACAGTGGTGCTTTTTATCGCCATTCTTTTGGGCGACCACCATGACCGGACGCTGACTGAGGGGATATTTTAACCCGTCTGCTATGCAGACGATGTTAAAATACTTCTTAGGGGTAAGGATCCGATCCAGCTATGCAGAAGAGTCGAAAAGGTCTTGGATATGGCATATGACTGGCTTAACCAAGGGGTCTCAATGTTAACCCAGAGAAGACTGAAATCTGCGTGTTCACGAAGAAGACGAAGGTGGACCGATTTTGCACACCACGTTTCCTCAATAAAACGATTTCGATATCTGGCAAAGTCAAATACTTAGTAGTCATCTTGGAAAGGAAACTTAATTGGAAGTGTCACATTCAGGAGCATACTGAGAAGGCTCACAGATATTGGACACTCTTTAGACGGGCCGTAAGCTTGACATGGGGCTGGAATCCGAGGACAGTCCACGGGCCCTACAGAAGCTGGATTAGACCAGTACTCATTTAGGCCCCAAAAGTTTGGTGGACTGCTATGGAGAAAAAGTGCAACATATGGACCATACAACAGGTTCTGAGAACATGTTGTCTTGGTATAGGAGGAGAGATGAGGACCACGCCCACTAGGGCACTGCAGACTATTCTAGATATCCGAGAAAAAGACATACAGATTAAGTGTGAGACAGCCACTGCGGCTATTTGACTTAAGGCAATGGGAGAATGCATTGAGGGTGGGAGCAGTTCATACCATCGCGTTATAATCGTGGCGACGATAGAAAACCTGGAAAAAATGGAAGAGGTTTTCGCTCAGATACCTGAGACGATTCTTGAGGTCGGGTGCTAGGCACTGCCGCCAGCGGCACAGTCTTGGACTGACGGAACCCTAGTATTGCCATCTGGAAGATCATGTTACATGGATTGATCGAAGCTGAGAACTCAGGAACTGAGGCCTGTTTTAGACTGCCTGACCATAATACGGTCCAGCAGGTGGAGTTCCGGGCGATCACAGAATGCGTGAGGTGGTGTGGTGCCAACATGATGATGTCGAGTATGAACATCTTTACGGACAGAAAAATGGCCATAAGGGCAATAACAGCCGGTAAGGTCACGGATAGTCTTGCAGTGTAAGAAGGAGATTAACGTCTTCTCTGAGTATGTCACAATGTGCATCGTTTGGGTGCCGTGGCATAACGGTGAAAGAGGGAACGAAATGGCAGACGATTTGCCAGTGACGGCCAGAGGACTGCCGTCAATAAACTTGGTTAACCCGAAGCTTTTCAGGTCGACGCAGTCCGAGTTAAGGGCGTTGACAACAAACACGCATGTAACACTATAATAGCGAAACAGTTGATAGGACGGCGAAAATCCTATGGGGTGATCCGAATCGTGAGGGGACGAGGCTATTACTAAAAGGAAGTAAGAAGGACGCCAGTATCATTTTGGTGTCATAACGAGACACATAGGACTACGAGGACACTTATGCAAAATCGGTGCGGCAAGTAATAGTATGTGGAGGGCATTTGGGGGGACAAGTTGGGGGGCATGGGGGACATGTGGGGGGACACAATACCAGACATGAACCAACTTAGGGCAGTAGTATGGAAAACAATGAAAGATTTTATAAGTAGCACGGAATTTCTAACTTAAAAAGAGTAGGACATCCAGCGAAATTCTCTATTTAGATATAGCTGCCATATAGACCGATCTGCCGATAAAAGGACTGAAGCCCATAAAAGCTCTATCTATTACCCGATTTGGCTGAAATTTGAAATAGTGAGTTTTTCTGAGTCTCACGATATCCAACCTTAATATGGTTCAGATCGAACCAATATTTTCTTCTACAAAATTGAATGGCGACATATATATTAGACCATTCAATGTCCGTGCCGAATTTGGATGCTTAAGTCATCCAATTTTCACTAGATTGTGACGAAATGGGGATACCCACCACCCGAGGTGGTGGGTATCCAAAGTTCGGCCCGGCCTAACTTAATGCCTTTTTACTTGTTTCTTTTATTATTATTTAATTTCAATCGCATTGGAAAAAATTTGGGTGATCTAATTTTTAAAAGTTTAGTTTTGAAGATCAATTTGTATAAAAGCTTCAACAGATATTAAGCAGATTAGAATACTTTAACGGATATTGCAAGTTAACATTTATTTTCTGCAATATTTTGTAGAAGTATCAAAAATACCTAAAGGGGTTCTTAATTGAAGCCCTGTTTTATTTACCAGTTCACATCTAACGTTAGCTTAAGAAATATTTTCTTAAACTCCTTAAACTATGCAATCTTAAAAATTTTTTAGTGAACCCCTAAAACTATGCTATATATCGTTAACTGTATGAAAATTTTTTATGTTTTTCACAAAACTATATCCTTTGGATTCTTTCATTTTCGCTGTGCTTGCAGGCCCCATCCTACCACATATGCAAATAGATTCTTTGACTCTTGCATTGTGAACCCAAAAATGGAGCACACTTTTGAACTCATCACGATTTTATTGTATGTGAAAAAAAACACACACACACAAAAATCCATTTCATTTGCTGCCAACGAAGCTTACAGTGAAAACAAACCCATATGCTCTGTAGTGAATAGCTAGCTGACATAGAACCCACTTTTCCACCCTTTCGTTACGGGGAATGTGAACTTTTTGATTCATTTAAAACATAAATGAAATTATTTTGATTAAGAAAACTATGGAGAGCATACTTTTTGGCGTTTTGTATTTTTGCTTTTCATCATGGGTTGCTGGCTAACGAACGAACAGACGAGATGATTTTTGGTATCACAAAACGAATGTTGCTGTTGAAGCATGGAAAACGGTTTTCGCCGGAAGGCATTGTGCTCATTCATGCATTAAATACGAGCTTTTACAAAATGAACAATTTTCCACCAAGCAAGAATTACGTTATATTTTTTGAACAAAAAAGAAAAATTACAAAAAACTTCAAAACTCTGTGAGTTATTGGTTGTGCATGCAAATCACGTTATCTTTATCAAAAATATATATGCTCCCAGCCTCATTGTAGCATGGCCAAGAATCCTCGTCTTTGTCGTAGCTAAGACCTTGAGCGGCAAATAAAAATAAATGTATTTTACAATTTTATGCCAAACTTAAACAAAATAGAAGAAGACAAAGTTTTGTAGTAAAGTCAATGAAAAAGTTGTTGTTGCTGTTGTCATTGTTGTTATCAAATAAAAAAAAAAAAAAAAAAAACAAATCGAAAAGTTTTTCAAGTTGAACAGTTTAGAAGATGGGGGCTTAGGAGGCTGCGACAACTTCACTTATTTGAAATGAGCCAAGAAAGATTGTTTAAACACTTGGAGAATAATAAATAAAATACTTTTATGTTGAAAAGAAGATCAAAAGATTACGAGAATCTAAAAAAAGCATTTTAGTCGAAAAAGTTTTTTTGCGCCTTCATAAAACCATTTCTAAGCAATATACATTTTCTAAGTTAAAACAATTGATTTTATCGGCCTTTTCCAGAGGAAACAATAAAGAGAATATTAAGGCCTACATTGGAGCCAGATATTATATTTTTAGTGTCTTTTTTATTTGTAGCCATTTCTGATGTAATTGATTTCCCATTTATTTCTTCTCTTAAAGCTATGAAGTGCCATCTAACAGCGACGAAAAATATCTGGGCTAGACCCAGAGGTCTCAATGTTGACCCAGGGAAGACGGAAATATGCCTGTACACGAGAAAGACGAAGGTGGGCCAATTTAACGTACCACGTTTGCTCAACGAAACAATTTCGATATCTAACAAGGTCAAATACTTAGGTGTGATCTCGGACAGGAAACTGAATTGGAAGTGTCACATTCAAGAGCTTACTGAGAAGCCTCACAGATGTTGGACTCTATGTAGACGGGCCGTAGGCTCGAAATGGGGCCTGAATCCGTGATTAGACCAATACTTACTTACGCCTCAGTAGTTTGGTGGACTGCTATATACAAAGGGTTGTCTTGGCTTAGGAGAAGCAATGAGGACCACGCCCATTAGGACACTGGAGACTATTCTAGATATCCCACCCATTGACATACAGATTAAATGTGAGACAGTCACTGCGGCTATGAGACTCAAGGCGATGGGAGAATGGATTGAGAATGGGAGCAGCTCATACCATCGCGGTATAATCGAGGCGACGATAGGAAACCTGAAAGGAAGGGAAGAGGTTTCCGATCGGATACCTGAGATAAAACTTGAGGTCGAGTGCGAGGTACTGCTGCCAGCGGCACAGTTTTCTACTGACGGAACCCTAGTATTGCCATCTGGAAGATCATGTAACACGGATGGATCAAAACTAGAGGACAAAGTGGGCCTAGGGGGTCTTCATTGAGAACCCAAGGTCTGAGATCTGTTTTAGACTGCCTAACCATAATACTGTTCTGCAGGCGGTGATCCGGACGATCATGGAATGCGTGAGGACGTCGAGTATAAACATCTTTACCGACAGTAAAATTGCCATAAGGGCAATAACAACTGGGACGGTAAGATCACGAACACTCTTGGAATGTAAGAAGAAGATTAACGGTTCCCTCAGGATGGCACGATACTCATCGCTTGGGTGCCGGGCCATTGCGGATTAACTGGGATTCATAAAGTAGACGACTTGGTAGTTAAGACCAGAGAACTGCCGTCAATGAACTTGGTTAACCCAAGGCTTCGGGTCGACTCAGTCCGAGTTAAGGGCGTGGGGGATGAATGCGCATGTAATCCTATGGAACAACGAAACGGTCGGTAGGACGGTGAAAGTAATATGGGGTGGTCCAAATAGTGAGAAGACGAGGCTGAAAGGAAGTAAGAAGGATGTCAGTATAGCTATTGGTATCACAACGGGACATGTAGGAGTTAAGGGCGTGGGCGACGAATGCGCATTCAACCCTGTGGAACAGCGAAATGTTCGGTAGGACGATGAAAGTCATATGGAGTGATCTAGATAGTGAGAAGACGAGGGTATTACTGAAAGGAGGTAAGAAGGATGCCAGTATTGCTTTCGGTATCATAATGGGACACATAGGATTACGAGCTCACTTATATAAAATCGGTGCGGCAAGAGATAGCATATGTAGGTCATGCGGTGAAGATGATGAGACGTTGGAGCGGTCATATTATACCGACTTAAGTGGGGATACAATACCAGTCATGAACCAACTTAGGGACGAGACAAAACAATTAAAGGTTTTGTAAATGGCACGAAATTTCTAACATAGATTTTCTGTTTCTAGGTTACTTTTTTGGTATTTAGAGCGCCTAACAAGCCGATTACTGGCTAAGGTATATGTCCATAGTGACATGGGGCGGATTAATATATGCACCCTTTTTCCAACTTAATTTAACCTAATCTACACAACTTCAATGAATTTTTGGAACAATGGGTTTCGTTCGACCATCGACGTTCGTGCTGGGATTGGCCTAAATCAGACTACAATTCGATAAAGATGCTACGGGTTCATAAATTATTCATTTTCATCGGATTTTTTCGATATTAGACCAATATATATATATATATTAACCTGGTGTGGTAGTGTCTATATTCCTGAGTTTGGCCCAGCCGAACTTAAAGCCTTTTTACTTGTTTCAGTTTAACCTAACCTTATGTTGGTCTAATTACGCTTCTGTAGAGTTAATGAACTATTCTCGGACTGAGACCCTATTTGAAGTCCCCGGCCCGTCTTCATGGGTCCCAACATATATAAGCGATGTGACACTTTCAGTTCATTTTCTGTCCAAAATAACTCCCAAGTATTTGCAAGTGCAAATTTGCCCATGAATATTCCATTAAAGAACGGGGGACAACTTCTCACATATCAATGAGTGATGTCTGATTCAAACTTAAGCTCAATGATAAGGGACCTACTTTTTATAGCCGAGTACGAACGTAGTGCCGCAGTGCAACACCTCTTAGTGGAGACTTTTTTTATATGGCTTCTATGCACGGCATTGTACCTCACAAATGTTGCCATCATGGGAGGGGAAAATCATCACTGAACATTTTTTTCTGATGATCTCGCCAGGATTCGAACCCAACTGCGCAGCGTCAAAGGCTGACATTCTAACCTCTGCACTATGGTGACCTCCACACCAAGTATTTTGTCAGCCTTCAGTGGGTTGATGTTCAGATCCTAAGGTCTAGTCGAGTTACTTGCCATCCACAAGACTGAACATTTTCCTTAGAATATGGTTTATACAGTCCATAAGAACCCATTCCATCCAGTACTTTTGCGAATCTCCACGGTCATTCAGGGTTTTTCTTGGGCTGATTTCCATTCGCGAAGCGGACATATAAGTGGAGAATATATATAAAGAAAAAGTTTTTGGCCAGATCCTAAGAATAAAAGGTATTTAAAGCCTTTTCCCAGAAAGAAAAAATCTTACTGAAATTTCTTTTTAAGGGACAATTCTTCCATACAGGAGTTTGAAGCCCACGCTTACTACAGTGCACCTAAAATGCGCTAGCTTCAGCGCTGTAATATTTTGCATCGGAATATTCCACGCATAACAATTAGTATATTCTTCCCGAATACAATTACTTAAAGTAGCGCTGAATTCAGCGCAAGAAAAATTGCACTTCATGGTAGTACGTAGTAGTAACAATGTGTACACAGAAATGTTAGTACGACCAATATAATGAAATTTTTTACTGGGTTGGTTCCTTTCACTAGTCAAGAACTTGAATGGTTGAAATGTTGACTAACAGTTTAAATTTGAAGGATATTTCCCCAGGCAAACTAAACTTCGACAAGTTAACCCCCTTCGTGTGATCAATTCAGTATCCACTTTTCGATAAACGTGGCCTCCCTCTTTTTCTTGCCAAAGGAGTCAAAAATGTTTGTTGATAATTATAACTTTGAAATTTTCAGAAAATGTGTTTGTCGAAAAGACTTTTCTTATTAATTTCCAAGTTACAACACTCTTCAACATATTTAACTGCAGCCTACACATTTTGGCTTTATATAACCTTTAAGGTCTTAATCCATGAATTGTTTAGCAATTTCCTTAATGTCAAAAACAAAAATGCATTGAATTTGAAACTCTTACGGTACTTGTCTTGACACGTTTTAATTGCCTTACTTAACATAACTTTCACATTTAAAGCATAACTTAACATGTCATGGAAATTAATTATTATTCATAAAGTGAAGCATACAACTGGGTGCTGTCAAATAATCGCATAAACAAATATCAACAGCAAACCACCTACCAAGTGAGCTTTTGGCTTGGCAAGTGACTTCCGTTTTCCCACACGCACACACCCAATTGTTATTGTCAGCCATCCAGCCAGCCAGCCAGCCAGCCAGCCAGCTAGCCATCTTAAGTACATATAACTTGGAAAAATTTAATTCCGCCTTAAGGCATTCAACATTCAAGAGTTCTGAGGAGGGGTAGTATATAAAAGTTTGGTGAAATAAGTGATGACAGACATGTTCATTTTTTGAAATATACATATGTAGACGACACATGCATAAATAATAAAGCACTTAAAACAGCACTGTAAGACATAAAGGCATTTTCAAATTTTATAGGATACCTTGGGGGGTGGGGTGGTGTTGGAGACTCTCAAGAATATATTAAGGTATTTCTGAATTATGCATTTTGATACTTTAGAATGAAATAAATGAAGTACTTACATTTAAATGAAAAGCTGTTGGCACTTTATAACGTTGAAAGTGTCATTAAAACAACAGGAAACGCTTTTTATAACTTTCTTAATGGACAACAGAGGGATATACAAATTCATCATTACCCTGGTAACATTTGGAATTATTAAACGGAAGGCTCCGTAGCACAGAGATTAGTGCGTCCGCCAAGGACGCTGTACCCGGATTTTGAATGCTGGCAAAAACATCAGAAAAAAAGTTTATAGGTGATTATACCCTCCTAATGCTGGCGGCATTTGGGAGGTATTATGCCATGTAAAAACTTCTCCCCAAAAGCATGCTGCATTGCGGCATGCAATCGTGGATGCCTGCTGAAGGGTATATCAAATAAAATCAATCTTTACCCCTATATTCTTCCTCACTTTTAGCTCTTCACTTATTACAATAAAATGCTACAAAAAACAAATTTCCACCAAAAAATCTTCGTCCTATAATTTACATACTGCTACTGCCATTTGAGATATATCATGTCCTGGTGTAACTTCAAATCATAATTAATATTCTGAAACCATTGCATACATCTGGGGAGGTGTCTTATTAAATTCATTTTCAGCATTTTCTGTTTGCTGCCATTGTCTTATGTACTTAGTTAATACGATTTAACCCGGATAAGTATGAGCCTCAAAATGTTACACAAGACACATTCACTCTTACAAACGCAAACACACACACTTAACCAGTTTCAATTTGTTTTTGGCCATGATTTAACATAAGAGAATGCTCACGTTCGTAAATGATAGCATACTTTAAGGAAATAAAGACAAAAGGCAGGCAAGCAGGCATACTGTTAATTAAGAAGGCATGATATCATTAAGAGTTATATTGCATACTTTAGAATCCTGATAAAACTATGGCCCACACTTTAAACTCAATTGGGTGTGTGCGTAAATTGCTACAATATCTTGATTTCTAGCAAAATTATGAATACGGAGATGAGAGATTTTAGATATAAGGCCATAAGTAGAGAGTGCTTCTTAAAGCAACATTACTGATCGATTTTGCCAGAAATTATTTAAAACTATGTAAATAGGTAAATTATATGTGTGTGTGTAATTTTCACAGCAATAAAAGGAATAATATATGGAGCATACATTAGGGAGTGGCCAAGGAAATTGTAACGAATGCACATACTTTAGGCTGTTAATAAAATGTTAATTGGAAGTTTATTTAAGTTTGAAATTTGGGTGCACAAAATTGTTTGCATGTAATTAGTGGACATATGAACTAAAAAATCCATTAAAGGAAGTCAAAAGTAGTGCGAAGCCGATTATATAATGCCCTTCGAAATGCAAGTTGCAATTTTTGCATATGAAAATTCGCCTAAGGAACAGAGGGAAACTTCTCACATATTAATGAGTGCAGACCGATTCAAGTTTAAGCTCAATTATTAGGGGCCTCCTTTTTATAGCCGAGTCCGAACGGCGTGCAACAGTGCGACACATCTTTGGAGAAAGGTTTTATATGGCATAGTACCTCACAAATGTTGCCAGCGTTAGGAGGGGAAAACCATCGTTGACAATTTTTTCTGATGGTCTCGCCAGGATACCTTCGTTTGTGTTTTTCTTACAATTTTTTTCAAACTGAAGTGGACCACATATGATATCATCATATTTTCCACACTGCCCTTTCCTGATAGATGCAATGAGTGAGGCTTAGAAAGGCGGTAAACCTCTTCAAGATTACAAAATTGGTAAGAATCTTAGAATTCGAAGCACTAAGCAGTAAACCTACGAGCAAGGCAGCTTTTATTTTACCTCCTCTTCGAGGGGCCTATATTTTTGCAAGAAAAGGCCAATAGGCAAGCAGCTGACAGGCATACGAAAATGAGATTGGACTGTTCTTGTCCCCCAAATCCGAACCAATTGTCTTCGTTAGAAGTAGAGACTGGCGCAGCTACTCAACCAGACACTCATAGGGAGCGAATTGAAAACACAATGTTAATTTTGGACATTTCAAACCAAATATTTAGAAAATTTTGAACAAAATTTTGAATAGAAATAATAATTATATTATTTTGTTAAATTTGTATACCCTCCACCATAGGATGGTGGTATACTAGTTTCGTCATTTCGCTTGTAACACTTCTAAATATTCCTCTAAGACCCCATAATATTTATATTCTTGATTGTCATGACATTTTAGGTCAATCTCTCCATGTCCGTCCTCCTGTCGAAAGCACGCTAACATCCGAAGGAGTTAAGCTAAGCGCTTGAAGTTTTGCACAATAACTTCCTATTAGGTCGGTTGGGATTGTAAATGGCACATATCGGTCCATGTTTTGATATAGCTGCCATGTAACCCGATTTCAATTCTTGTCTGGGTTTGCTAAAAATTTTGTATGTGTTTTGTTTTGTGTTTTGTTATGACTTCAAATCGGCCCAAAATCTAGAAAAACTGACAAATAAACCGATCTTGGATCTTGACGTTTTTTAGTCTCTAGGGGGCGCTATTATTATCCGATTTGGCAAACATTTCGAAATTTTGGTTTGTTTTGCAACAACTATGCACAGTACGGTGTTAATCGGATCATAACCTGATATAGCTCCCATATATACCGATCTCCCGATTAAGTTTCTTAAGCCTCTCGAGGGTGCATTTCTTATCCAATTTGGCTACAATTTTGTACAACAGCTTCTCCCATGTCCATCAACATACATGTCAAATATGATCCGGTTTATAGCCTGACACAGGTCCTATATAAACCGATCTCCCGATTTAACTTCTTGAGCCCCTAAAGTACTTAATTTTAATGTTATTTTATTTTATTTTTTGGTTTTGTTTGTTTTTTATTACAAAATTTTATTAATTGCCTTTTGAAAATGTAAAAACGCTCTTTTACCCCCGTTTGGCGTCTCTCAGTTTCCTTTTTGCAAAGAAACAAGTGCAATTTACTTTATAGATTACATTGATTACAGCCGCATTGATGTCATTTGTGAAGAGTATATATAAACCATGCTATTTGCCCAGGAAGAAAAGAAGAAAAGAGGATTTGAAAAATATAAACACATTCCATTATCATTCAACAGATGATGCCAAAAATTCAAAAACAAAAGTTAGAAAAATTCAACTTTAACCTCAATTTTCAGTAAACCACCCAACGCCTGCACCTTAACACATCTTCAATACAATAAGCACATGAATGTATATGTACATATACATACATATAGACACACATAAAAAAGTCTAACCATAGCTATAGGCATTTTTGTGCCACATTGTGCAGCATATTTTTGGGGTGGTTGTATAGTGCACGATTATGGTTGTTATAGTGGTGGAGATTGAGGGCATTATTGAAAGATTCTCGTATTGCAGCATTTACCATAGGCGCGCTGATTGACTGTGGGTGAATAAGCGTGACATAGATTTAGGTGCCTTGAGAAATACTCATATAGAAATATATTTGTGTGCATACATACATATGTAGGTGGCAGAATATATATCAAATATTTTAACTGTCTTCAAACACTATGTGGCCATGTAGTTGTAACAGACACAAACAATCTTTAAACAAGTAAAAGCGTGCTATGTTCGGCCGGGCTGATTCTTATACACCCTCCACTATGGGTAGCATTTGTCGAGTTCTTTTCCCGGCATCTCTTCTTAGGCAAAACATGATAAAAGAAAAGATTTCTCTGCTATTAGAGCAATATCAAGATATGGTCCGGCTCAGACCACAATTAAATTATACGTTGGAGACCTGTGTAAAATGTCAGCCAATTCAAATAATAATTGCGACCTTTGGGGGTTCAAGAAGTAAAATAGAGAGAGAAAATTTCAGCTAAATCGGATAGGAATTGCGCCTCCTAGAAGCTTAAGAAGTCAAGTCTCCAGATCGGTTTATATGACAGCTATATCAGATTATAGACCGATTTGAACCATACTTGGCACAATTGTTGGATATCATAACGAAACACGTCGTGCGAAATTTCATTCCAATCGGATAAGCATTGCGCCCTCTAGAGGCTCAAAAAGTCAAGATTCAAGATCGGTTTATATGGCAGCTATATCTGGTTATGGACCGATTTGAACTATACTTGGCACAATTGTTGGATATCATAACGAAACACGTCGTCCGAAATTTCATTCCAATCGGATAAGAACTGCGCTCTCTAGATCGGTTTATATTGCAGTTATATCAAAACTTGGACCGATATGGCCCATTTACAATCCCAACCGACCTACAGTCATAAGAAGTGTGTGAGCAAAATTTCAAGCGGCTAGCTTTACTCCTTCGAAAGTTAGCGTGCAGACAAGCGGACGGACGGACAGACGGACGGACGGACAGACGGACAGACGGACAGACGGACAGACGGACGGACGGACAGTCGGACGGACAGACGGACGGACATGGCTAGATCGACATCAAATGTCACGACGATCACGAATATATATACTTTATGGGGTCTCAGACGAATATTTCGAGTAGTTACAAACAGAATGACGAAATTAGTATACCCCCATCCTATGGTGGAAGGTATGACAAGTAAAAGCAAAGAAAAATTGCGGCTTGTAAGAGCTGAAGAAGTCAAATCGGGAGATCGGTTCATATGGGAGCAAATCAGGTTATACACCGATTCGGGCCTTACTTAGGACAGTTGTTGAAAATCGTAATATAGAACACCGCATGCTCAATATCAGGACAAAAAATTGCGGCTTATAAGGGCTCACGTAGTCAAATCTGGAGTTCGGTTCATATCGGAGCAATATCAGGTTATACAACGATTTGAGCCGTACTTAGGACAGTTATTGGATGTCATAACAGAACACTGCAGCAATTTCAGCCAAATCGGACAAAAATTGCGACTTGTATCGGCTAAGGAAGTCAAATCGCGAGATCGAATTATATGGGAGCTATACCTAAATCTGAACCGATAAAGCCCATTTGCAATTTTAAATGACCTCTATCAATATAAAGCACCTGTGCAACATTTCAAGCTGCTAGCTTTTCGCATTCGACCGCAATCGTGATTTCGACATACGGACGGACATGGCTAGATCGACTCAGAACGTCGAGACGATCAAGAATTTATATTCTTTACTAGCTGAACTGGGCCCGCTCCGTTGCGCCTTCTTTAACTCTTTAATATCATTTTAGGGTGGGAACACGTCGCTCTGAACGGCCAGTAAATATGAACCATTTGGAGGGTGTTTTGGGGCTGGGGCGGCCACCGGCACTTTGCATTGAAATTAGATGTTAAATTCGTTCTTCATTCCCAACGGAAATGTGGTTCAGTTTAAGGGGTGCTTTAGAGCGTACCCCAAAACACTTGGCTCCAAAATTGGATAAAAAAATAGTTTTCTACTCTTAAATACCTTTCATTTGAGTCCCATATTGTCATAATGGGTCAAAAACCCATTTGACGTATCTTTTGCGTAAATGAACGCAATTTTAATGTCATATTCGTTATTTACTACCTAATACCTTTCATTTGAGTCCCATATAGCCATGGTCGCCAAATATGCCCATATGGGGGTATTTGGGGGTGGGCAACCCCCCATTACTTGGACCAAATGTTTTAAGCTATATTTGTAATCTACTGCCTAACCCTTTTCATTTGAGTTTCATATTGACATGAACTTTAAATATGTCTGGTTGGACATATCGCTGGGTACTTGGACATAAATTTTAAAACCATATTCGTTTTCTGGTCTTCAATACCTTTCATTTGGTACCCTTATTGTGCCCATAGGACCACTTTCGAATATGGGTGGCGTTTTTGCGGTAAGGGGGGCCCGCCTCCACCCGATATCTAAAAATTATATAGCCTATGTTTCCTTCCAGACAAATGTACACCTGAAAAATGAAAATTTTAAGAAAATCAGTTCAGCCAAGTATCATCCGGTCCACTTTTGATTTTGGGTTTTGTTTTTGGCATAACGGGGAGGGTCCGTCCCCCTTCCGATACCGACAAATATAACCTATGTTTCCTTCCAGACCAACCTAAACAATTTGCGCAAATTTCGAGAAAATCGGTTTGCCGTGTTTCAGTATATACGGAACAAATAAACCAAGACCCATGATTGGCTAATGTGTCCATTTTGGGCGTTTTTGTGGGGGTGAGATGGCCCTCTTCACTTCGACATGAATTTGTACGCCAGATTCGTTATCTACTCCCGCATAATATTCAATTGATACCCATATTGTCCTTATCGGTCCACTTTTGATTTTGGGTAGTGTTCTTGGGGTAACGGTGGAGGGTCCGTTATCAATAAATTACAAAGTCTATTCCTACTCCCTGACCATATTCGTAATCTACTCCGGAATACCTTTCATTTGAGTCCCATATTGTCATGATCATCAAAGAAACCTATTTTAAGGGGTTTTGAGGCTGGAGCGGCCCCCAGGTACTTGAACCCGACTTTAATTATGAAATTCGTACTCTACTCTTAAATACCTTTCATTTGAATCCCATATTGTCCCGATCGGTCCACTTTTATTCTTGGTAGTACTTTTGTGGTAGGTGATCTCTACAGAAAATCGAATTGTAATAAAACTTTGAGTAGGGTGGTCCATCATGCGGTTGCTGTTTGAAAAATTTGTTCCGATTGATCCCATACAGGACAAGAGGGCAATATAGGATTGAAATTTAGGTTTTTTTATGAATTCAGTACAAAGTATACGAAGTAAGACTCAGGTGTCTGGAAGCGGGCACCTCTAACCAAAAATCCGCCAGCACGGGATGGCTATGATTATCGCACGGCTTGTAACTCTGAGCAACGATTTGTTTGGTGTTTGTTGTTATCACGCCAAGCTAAGCTGAGAGAAACTGATTCCGAAGAGGGGAATGCTCCGTATGATGAGTAGCTGTAACTATATTCGCGGACATTCAACGGTATCGAGTGGTGAGTCTCAGTGAGAGACCGGCCGTCACCGTCACACATTCTTGCTTATATACTGAGTGCCTGTGATACTCCATAAGACAAGGGGAGTTATTGGCACCTTTAAATAACCAAGGACCTTAACTTTACCACGGCGATCGATCTAATATACCGAAACAAAATTGCTAACCAACGGAACTTGACGAGGATCGCTACCTCCACAAACAGATGTGGCTTCAACAATAAAACACTCAGGCAACATCCGTAGAGATCGATCAGAACTTAATAGAATAAGGACTTTACATTCAAATTTGGGATCAAAGTAGCTCAGATCCAATTTTATATCATATTTAATGCTAAGAATCTCGTGAATCCTTCCATATGCATTAATGCGATTTACGCATTGGCCATTTGCATTAATCAATTCATAAAAGGTTTCAAAATATTGTTTCCATTCAAGGACCTAATGCTGTTTTTCTCATACGTATGTATGCGGCGTGTAGCGTCTTTGCCACAGGTGTGAAGATGACAACACATGCATGTCATATGCGGTATGAAAATAAAACTGAAGTAGAAATCTGCTATCCACAACATCTCTCCACCTCGCTTTCCGCCTCCCCATCCCTTTTTATTTCTCCCTTACTCACAATCATTCTCTGTGGCTCATGTCACATGCATGAAATTGTTCCAACATATCATACGTATCAGCGAATGTTCGCCTATGTAGAAAAGTGGGTAACTGGGTGTAGGTGGGTGACTGACACAAACGATTTTCTTAGTTGCACTATGAATGACTCAAATACATTTTTTTCCTTTATTTTCTTCTCTCTGTGGCACAAACAGTTATGGCAAATGGAATTTTTTATGTGCAATTCCTTACACTTCACTTATTCCCCTCCCTTCGTATAATTCCATTTCTTTTTCATAGCATTTTCTGCTGTTCCGTTTCATTGCTGAATGTATGTATGTATGTATGCATGCCAGCTGCTATTGAATGGAAATAAGTCAGTGTGGCACTGAGGGGGAAAGACATTCATTCTGATGAAACTTAAAATGAACATTGGATTTAAAAGGCTGAGTTTTCTATCACAACTTTGAACAGAAACTGGATTTTTCGAATTGAGGTTTGAAATGTGGACACAATTTTGGTGTACAATGGAATTAAAATTCATAGAAAATTTGTTTTAAGAATATTTTTCAAAATTTTATTTCTATTGATCATGAGCCACATAGAGGTTAGAGGGCAAAGACTCCAACATCTATGTCAAGTAAGGCCTGAATCGGTCTATAAACTGATATAGTTCCCATAAAACCGATGCCCCGATTTAAATCCAGAAGCCTTTAGATGCTCAGCTACCTACATACCTACCTGAGAAGTCTACCGGAAATAACGTTTGGACAATGAGTATACTTTTGCAAAGAGAGATGGTCGTTATTTGGGCAACTTCTGTAGAGATGAATGCAACCAGAGGTACGCCACAGAGTAAAACTTTTTTCCGCTATTGTAGGTTCTTGTCATTGAAGGATATTCTGTCAAAATGTGTTTTTGCTTAATATGCGAAAAATCTATATCCCTTAAGATATGCTTTAAAATTTACCTCATAAATTCACCAACACTATTTCATGGAAACTTCCGCTGCAAGACACTTCTAATTAACGGCTTTCCAGCATCATCAGTTGGTAAAAGTTTTATACGTTGAGTGTATGTGGTTTTCAAGCTCGTATAATTTGTTTGTCTAACTTGGCGGAGCATGCTTTTAGGCTTAATTCAGCTTCTTTTCCTTAAGCCATTGCATACTTTTCGGTCTGAGGGAATAAAAACTCTCTTTTCTTAACATAATTTCCTATGTATTTTGCCAGCATTGTTTGGACTAACAACAAGTTTTGTCCGCATTGTACGAGGGTGTATTTTTCACCCCCACACCATACCCTCGAGAGGTCACGTTGCCTTTGCCTGAACTAAGGTAAACATCTAGTGGTGCGTGCCTTGTTGTATTTTATTGTAAGTTGTATTTCCTTTTGCAATTAGCAAAATAAGTTGTGATTGGCCATTGGCATTGTATAAACAAAATGTACATTTTGACTTGCTTTGATATTGTGATCGCTTGAGACAGTTAAAGGGTAGTGAGGTAACAAATAAAATGTATGGGTTGAACTGATGGAGATTTTATAAAAAAAAAAAAAACTATGGAAATGAGACCAAAAGTTTTAATATTTTCATTCGATAGACAGCAAAGACTTTAAAAGGGGGAAAATAAATCATCAAAAGGTTACCTTAAAAGTCCCTCAGCCACAGTTTCAATTATCATACTTACTATAGAGAATCTCACCTTCTGTTGAGTGCTACTGAGGTCTTAAATCAACTATGAATCAACTGAATTCTTTTTTAAACTTAAAAAAGTTATTTGTTATGAATAATCAAGACTTTCAAGGTCTCAATTTCATTTATCTTCTACTCAGTGATTTACATTATTGAAAAATAATTGCTTTTCTTTATTTTTGGAATTATTATATATCCAATAAACCTTAATTTTCCATAACTGACCCTTTTACCCGCCTAAAACTATGCTCCTTTCCTTCTTATGCACTCTTCGCTTATGCATGGTTGAGTTCTTCGTTAGTGCAACTAAATAATTTATAATTTAATTAAATTCCCTGAAAATATTGTGTTTACCCAAAAGATTTCCTCACGCTTACACCATAACCGGCAACTCTTAACGTGGTCTGCGGTGAACTGCCATAGTATTGTAATATCCTTATGTACATTATACTATAGCATACTTAGGTGTATGTGTATGTGTATATGCCCAAAAGTATGCTTGCGTGGGTGCGTGCCGCAGCACTTTGTTAATTTAACGAATTTAAATAATTCATGTGTACGCCATAAACTATGCTTTAGTTTGGTTGACCTTGCTTAAGCTTAATCAAACGCACAAAAGTATGCTTTGAATAACTTGATTATTTTGTGTATGCTTTACGTGCCTCATAGGAGTCAAATTTAAATAATTTATTAAATTATCGGCGTTTGGGTGGAGAAAAAAAGATTCGTTTATTTTCTTCCTCGGCTGCCAACGAAAATTGTATTAAAATTGATTTTTATTACAAAGAGGAGGTATGCTGGCTGGTCAGTGGCTGGTAAAATATGGAAAGGTAAATTGAAAGGCGCAACCTGGAGGCGGGCAGGGTAGGTACAATTGGACGGTCAGCACCTATAAAGCAATAAGGCTTTATTGGTGGCAAACAAAAGCCAACTAATCGAATTAATGCTAATTGCATTAAAGCGAACTCGGCTCTGTATACATGCCAACACATGCGGGTGTATGTATGCCTGAATAAATACTCAGCCAATTACACACAGGCAAACCCATATGTGAGCTGTATGATGCAGATGATGTTGATGATGATGATGAAATGAGGCATACTGAAAACCATTACATGTTGCCAATGACAAATTGCATACTCTATACAACGGATAGCAAATCAATTGTTGAAGTAGCACGTGCAACAATAGTCCCTGCAACGCTGTATACGCCACCATTGACCTATAAATGCTTATACTAATATACACAATATATATTGACATGTACAAAAACAAATGAAATAGTCGGAGAAAAAACAAGCACTAGATGGCGCTAAATAATATAAAATTGGGGGAGCGAAGTTATGTAACAGCAGAATAGCGGAACAGACATTTTCTTTTAAATTGTTAGATATCATAACCGGCCTTCTCAGCTGTGGTTCTGTGGTATGGCACAACTCTCTGGACAACTGTGCCATTCCCAGGATGATCGAAAAGGTACAAAATACCTCGGCAGTGCTAATCTCTGGGTCAATAAAAAGTTTCCCGAGATATGCCATTCTCGATCGTAGGCAACAAAGGCAACAAAGAGAGGCGCTGATTGCCATTCTCGATCTTATGCAACAAAGGCAACAAAGATCGTCATGAGACTCAGGGAGTCAGGTACATGGCACTCCTTGAGCTCCGGAATGGTGATGACGAGTGGCGGTGTGCTATGTACTGCGCGACTGATTTTATACCAAGGGAGTCCTTCCTTGTTCATTGGATGAAAGTCGTTTTCCTGAAAAGAGGTCTTTGGGTTGGGGGCACTCTTCCCTTCCCGGGACCATCTGCATATATATAGGGTCTAAACTGAATGGGGGCACTATAGCAGGAGTCTTCATTGAATTTCTTGGCAGGAGTCTTCATTGAATCAGGAAATCCTGAAGGCTTATGGACAGGTGTCCATCCTCCAGACAGACGTCTTTGCGGTCCTGAAGGCACTGGAGACGATGTTGACTGGCCGCATCAGACTGTCTAATATACGTGGACAGCCAGGCAGCGCTGAAGGCTCTGGCGTAGCGCCGTGTGTGATCGAAACTGGTTGGAAGATGCAAAGAGCCTCTTCGAACCATGGGAAGGGTTGTTAGGCTGTGTTTGGTCCCAGGCCATCAGGATGCGGCGGCGAACGAAGCGACCGACGAGCTTGCCAGAAATAGGAGGATGAACATGAGGATGGCAAAATCCACATCGTTTGGGTGCCGAGCCATAACGGAGTAAGGGGGAAAGAAAGGTTAACCCGGGTCGACACAGTCTAATTGAAGGGAGTGGGATAGGAATGCGCATGCAACCCTGTGGAACAACGAAACGGTCGGTAGGACAGCGAAAATCTTATGAGGGGATCCAGATCGTTAGAAAAAGAGGCTATTACTGAAAAGAAGTAAGAAGGAGGTCAGTATAGCTTTTGATATCATGACGGGACATATAGGACTCTGAGCTCACTTATGTAAAATTGGAGCGGCAAGTAACAGCGTTGGAGCATTTCCTTTGTCATCGCCCGGCTTTCGCGTCTTACAGATTCCGGCACTTAGGTGGGGAGGCTATACCAGACATGAACCAACTTAAGGGAGTGGCATGAAAAACAATTAAGGATTTAGTAAGTAGCACGGAATTCCTAACTTAGATTTTCTTTTTCGAGATTATTTTTTTTTTTTTGTATTTAGAGCGTACAAAAACCCAATAACTGGCTTAGGTGTATGTCCATAGAGGCATGGGGCGCATTAATACCTACTCCCTTTTTCAGCCTAACCTTTCCTATTTATATAGAATATTTTGTCACATTTTATTTCTATAGAAAAATTTATTAAATTTTATTTCAATAGATTTTGTCGAAATGTTATTCTCATACCTAATTTCATTTAAACTTTGTTTAACTTAATTTCCATACCCTCCTCGGTAAGGCCAAAGTGATTGCTTTCGTAAGTTCCTTACATGAACGATTCTGCTTCATGTTTGAATGCCACTCAAATATAATTATGAAACATCACAGCACAGACGGTATGGGCACTGCAAATATGATGCTCCCATTGAGGCTTTCAGGGCTGGGGGTAATGGTAAGTCCATACATGCAAAAAAAAAAACTCTTATCGCTTCTCTAGGACAAGGAATCAAAGGTCATAAATGTGTCAAACATGGACGTGTACACTTTTTGGGGCCCTTTTATGTTTTGACAGCATTTGTTTGGCACAGCGAACTCTGGTTCAATTCACATTTTTTCCATTCCATTTGGTACAGAGTTTTGAAGCCTTGTGTCCTTGTTGGTCTTCGTTGTTATCGTCGTTGTCGTCTTTGGCATCACCCTCAATGTCTAGGTGTGGGTAAATACAGAATAAAAACTATTATATTTGGCCCAACAAAATTTTGTTCCCCTCCTCTGGTCACATAATGTCTTGCAGCCTTATCATAATGCCAACAATAGAGGTGTGGAGGGCTCACCCAAGTAGAGCCAAGAAAGAAAATCCCACAACTGCTATAAGTACAACAGCAAAAGATGAAGTTAGAGCCAAAAACCACTGAATTGTACAGACCTAGTGTAGTAGTGAAGCCTTCTCTCTACAACACACATACGCTATGCACCACTACCATCACTACTCTTGATAATTAAATTGTCAAAAAGTGATTGCATACTTTGAGGAATTTACGATAATGGTCTATTAAGTGGAGCACATAGTGGCAGCACCAATTCACATTTCATATACAGGCTGTGGTTTGCAGTCTAGAGAGAGGGAGAGTTAGAGAGGGAGCATGAGAAAATAGATGAGTGAGTGAGAGAAAGCCATTTCATAAATCATTTCTCTGTAATTTATTAAATTGTATGTCGTCATATTATTGCATGAAACTAATTTGGTCAAACTTGCGGTTGTGGTTGAACAATTTCTGGGCAATTTTTTACTGAAATTATTTTGGTCAGAATTTTGGAATTTTCTGTCAATGCCATTTTCTTTGTAGAAAGACTTAAATTAATAAATGAATAACAAACACTGTAAAGTACAAATCTCTTAAAATGTGTAAAAAATTTAAAAATACAAAAAAAAATACATGTTGATGTTGCAGCAGTGTGTTGTGTTCTATCTATCGCCTGCTTAGATCTGTTGAAAATCTAGATTCAGTAACTAAGGTGGGGTGTGTCCATAGGGAACCGGGTCCGGCTGGGCAGTAAAACATGTAACGAGTGTCGTGTGGTCCCAGGCAGAATCACTTGGAAAGTTCAAGAAACTCATTCGCCAAATGCGACTGGCCACATGAAGGCAGACAAAATATCAGCAGAGATGTCTAAAATGGTGTGTCAGAGATAGAAGAACTCTTGGACAATATAGAAAGCTATTGCAGGAACAGGAAAACCGCGGAGAAGCAGAAGCAGCTATGCAGACCAAGAACAGCAGAGACTCCCACTTAATCAAATAACATGTCGACGCTTTCAACGACGCTAAACAAGAGAAACGCACCCAGTCCAGTCGATGAAAACTCTAGCAAGAGGAAGAAGGAATAACTTGTGGAAATGAGACCACCAGCAGAAACGGCTGAAAAGAAAAAGCCCGACAATGAGCAAAAACGCCGAAGAGGACCCCGCGGCGAAAACCACTCAAACCTAGGCAACGACCGGAGGCCGTGATAATAAAGTCGAAAAAAGGGCACAGTTACGCAAACGTACTTAGGGACCTGGAGGCCACCGTAGCGCAGCGGTTAGCATGTCCGCCTATGACGCTGAACGCTTGGGTTCGAATCCTGGCAGGAACATCAGAAAAAATTTTCAGCGGTGGTTATCCCCGCCTAATGCTGGCTACATTTGTGAGGTACTATGCCGTGTAAAACTTCTCTCCAAAGAGGTGTTGCACTGCGGCACTCCGTTCGGACTCGGCTATAAAAAGGAGGCCCCTTATCATTGAGCTTTAACTTGAATCGGACTGCACTCATTGATATGTGAGAAGTTTGCCCCTATTCCTTAGTGGAATGTTCATGGGCAAAATTTGCAATTTGCAATTTTACTTAGGGACCTCAGACAAAACTCGAAACCGGAGGAAGCCGAAGTCGCCATTCACTCCGTGCAAGAAACAAAAACGGATGCGATTCCCCTCATGATAGGCAAAGTTGGAAATAAGGGGGTGTTCTGCAAGTCCCTCAAGGGTACCCTTTAGGAGACTGTAGTCGTGCAGAACCTAAGACCAAAAGCCACGATGGAGATTCGCGACTCCCTCTCTACCGCCGAGGTGATCACTGATGTAGTGATCAAGGCAACGGGAGCAACAGCTGAGGTAATGACTGACTTAATTCCAGAGAGCAGAGGAGGGCCTTCGCCTCCCTACCAGCTAGCTGCGCCAACGAGTTGCTGAAGACCAGCAAGCTCCTGGTTGAAATGACAAATTGTCCAACAGATTGGTCAAATATTTAGAGATCCGACTAGATACAAAGCTGTCCTATGCAGAGCAAACTCGGCATGCGACAACAAATGCCGCGAGCATAACGGAGCAACTCAGCCGACTGATGGCAAACATAGGTGGGTCTCCCCCTATCAGGCGCAGACTCTTAATGGAGACTTTCAATAGTATCCTCCCTTCATCCTAGTGAAATATGGGGCCAGATACTGCAGACAGCATTCGGAGCGAAATCTCTGCTATCGGTACAGAAGAGGGCTGCTCTTAGGATCATATCATCCTTCCGGAAAGTGGCGGAGCCCGCAACCCTTGTAATAGCCGGAATGGTTCCGATTTACCTACTGGCCATGGAGCGAGCCAGGCTCTACACTGCGAAGTGCGACACCCAAAGAGGACAGGATGAGATTCAAACGGATCATCGTATATATACGAGAGGGGACTATCGAGAGATGCCAACAAAGGTGGACAAATGAAAATCGGACCAGGTGGACGCTATGACTAATAATCGATGAACAGATGTGGAGACAAAAAAAGCACGGTGATGTCAACCGATACACAGAGGTACAGATGTGGAGAGATGGGAAGCACGGTGACGTCAACACTACGTCACACAGCTGTCGACAGGCCATGGTTACTGCCGGGAACACCTGCATAGAATAGGCAAATGCTCCTCAAACAAGTGCATTTATGAGGAGCTAAACATTGCAGACGATGTCGAACACACATTCTTATTCCTCTACAGCAAGCGTTGGGTGGGGAGACGCAAGGAATTGGAAACAGCAATTGGTGATGTTTCGCCTGTGATAATAGTCCAGAGTATGCTGAAAAACGAGAGGAAGTGGGAGGCGGTGGTGAGATACGTCGAACAAGTACTGCGCAGGAAGAAGGCCGACCGGGACGCAGCGGTGTAGAGTATGAATGCGCAGGTCTGAACGCAGACACAATGACGATGATGTGGATAATCGGCAGATATGGGGTCCATCTCGAAATAATGCGAAACCGTTTCCAAAGTGGTATTAATCCCCAGGGGTGACACAGGGTGACTTTTTAGACGGTACCGTTGATAACGAAGTTCGGCATAAGGCGAGAGACGTTCTCGTCACAGGCGTAAAGCATTTCCTATCCTGACCCACAAAAAAAAAAAAAATACATATATATCATTGGAAAGGTTAAAAAATTCTCCGAATAGTAAAACAAGTAAAAAGGCGTTAAGTTCGGCCGGGCTGGAACTTTCTGCTCTATGGTGGCCTCCCTTAAAAACTCACAGTTTCAAATTTCAGCGACATCGAGCAATAAATGTAGCTTTTATGGGCTTCAGACCCTTAATCGGCAGACCGGTCTATATGGCAGCTATATCTAAATATAGTCCGATCTGAACCATATTTGTGTCGGATGTCGAGAGGCTTACGAAAACTCAATATTTAAAATTTCTGCGAAATCGGGTAATAAATAAAGATTTTTGGACTTCCGACCCTTTATCGGCAGATCGGTCTACTAAGCAGCTATATGCAAATATGTTCCGATTTGACTCATTGAAAAACTTAAGCGGCGTGCAGCAAAAAGACGTATTTGTGCCAAATTCCAGCCCAATATCTCAGTTTTTAATCCTATGGCGTGATTACAACGGACGGATGGGCAGGCACACGATAATCGTTAAATCGTCTTAGAATTTTACGACGATCCGAAATATATATACATTGCAGGGTCGGAAATGGATATTTCTATGTGTTCCAAACGGAATGACTAAATAAATATGCCCCCTATCCTACGATGGTGGGTATAATAATGATTTTAAGAGAGAAATGTTTTTCCTCAACACTATCCATAAACCCCGTAAAGTATACTCTAATATTTTATATAATGCAGAATTTTCTCCTTCGTAACCAAAACATGTCAAGGGCCAGAAAGTTGCTGAATATTTAGCCAAGCAAATAATCTCAAACCTTTATCTACCAAAATAACAGCAGATGCCAGGCATTGTTTCCCAAAATTCCATACCCATCCATTCGTACTTGCCTTCCCTTCTATAAGGGGTGACTCTTAAGATCAAATGGCAATCGGCCATACAACAAATGAATGGAGGCAATCTCAAATAGCCTTGGCTTTTGATTTATAGTGATTTTGTGGTTGAGAGGTAACATTCACACTTTAAATTGAATGCCATTTTAAGGTTGAGTTGGAATTTAAAAAAACCAATGGAATGGAAAGCCTATAGAAGAGTATTTTGCTAAAGATGTATTTTTTGGAGAGAAGAAGTATTTTAGTCTATTTCGCTTTAAGGCTGTACAATATATATTTAAACTAAAATGGAGGGTGAATAATGAAATAGTTGTTTTGAAAATTATTACAAAAACCCTTAAAATAGGCTTTAATTTTGTGTTGAATATGAAGTGATTTAGAAGCAACATAGCAGGTGCTGTGAGTTTCTATGCACATTTTTTTATGCAGTAAAGAGATGGTACTGGAGCCACCGGATCGAAGTGGTTAATGTCTTCGCCTATGACGATGAACGCCTGGGTTCGAATCCCTGCGAGAACATCAGAAAAAAATTTTCAGCTGTGATTATCCCCTTTTAATGTTGGCGATATTTGTGAGGAATTTAAAAAGCCAATGGAATGAATAGCCTATAAAAAAGCATTTTTAAAGATGTATTTTTTGGAAAGACATTGTATTTCAGGCATTTTGGCTATACAAAAGGTGATTAAACTATAAAGGAAGGTGAATTATAAAATAGTTGTTTTAAAATTTTTTTATAAAAACCCCTAAAGTAGGCTTTTAATTTTGTGTTGAATGATATGAGATCATTAAGAAGCAGCATTGAAGGGGCTATCAGTTTTAAGCATTATCAGTTTATAGCATTATGCTTAATGCAGTAAACATATGGAGGCCACTGTAGAGCAGAGGTAAGCATGTCCGCCTATGACGCTGACAGCCTGGGTTCGAATGCTTGCGACAATATCATCATGTTGGCGACATTTGTGAGGTACTATGCCTTTAAAAAACTTTTCCCCAAACAGATGTCGCATTGCGTTACGCCGTTTAGATTCGGCTATTAAAAGGTGGTCCCTTACATTTGATTACAACTTAAATCTAAATCTTAATCAGCACTCTCTTATATGTGAGAAATGGAAAGTTCACGGACGAATTTAAAATATCCCAACAGATGGCGCTATCTTTAACATTTTGAAATGCTTTCTTTGAAAACTTATTCTCGGAAAGGAATAGTTATTACTGATTCTAGCTTATTAATTTTTAATCCAATTTTATGCTGTGAAAATTATTCTTTTCTGAAAAAAATCCTTTTTTACGAGTCAAGCACTAAAAGCACAGCTAATTTAAGACTCATCTCATTTTTCTTGCAGCCTTGGTTATAACGAAGTGAATCCATTTCCATGCTCATAAACTTTACTGCATTCAACATTTCTTGATTAACACCCTCCATGCATTTCATTGTAGTAAATCTCCAACAATTTACCATGACTTTCTTTTTTCATTCCAAATGATTGCATACTTTGTGGCGCCGAAGTCTTTGCTTTCATAAATTTTGCACAAACGGAAGGTGTAAAAATGTTTCACGCTTCAATAAACGTAATTAATAAAAAAAAATGGAAATGGAAATAAAAAATGCATTCACATGGTAACCTAGAATGGCACAACTGTCTGTCAGTCTGTCCATAAATAATCGCCAGCAAGGGAATGGAGAGGAGAAAAAATATAACACAAAGGTATACTATTTGTTTTTTTTTTTTCATTTTTTACTGGAAATGAAATGAGGAAAGTTTCCGTTTGAAAATAAAGTGGAAATGCTTTTTTTCAACTGTTTATTAAGACATCAAACGAATATTATGAATTGTATATGCAAGAAATTGTGCTAATTGCTCTGAAAAACATTTAAACTAAACTAACAGAAGATTTTATTTTTTAAGAATATTTTGTCAACATTTTTAGAAAATTTTGGTACTTTATTCCTCTTATTATATTTTTATTGATTTATTGAAAAAAAAATCCTTTTAAAAATGTGTTTTCTCCCGCCTGACATCCTTAAACAGTGTTCAATGCCATTTTGTTTTCCTACAAACTATTAATTTGTAAGCATACTTTTAGGGGTTACATACCACAAAAACCACAACTAATAGAAAACAACCAGGAATTGAGTTTTGGCAAAGTGAATACCGCCTGTTAGATTCTGGCTGATAAGAAATGGTGAATTTGGCACGTTTCGTAAGTGTTAGCATTGTTTTTGGGTATTCTAAGGTAAAATTTTAAGGTTTTCATGCGGTTTATCGAGATGCTCCTAAAAGGTTAAAACCATATCTATTTTTAAGTTTTTTTTGTTTGCTAGGTTGCTAAAAATAGTGCACTGGAGGCTAAAAAAGTTTACTTCACTTAATTTTGCACGCCCAGATAAGAGAAGATGAAATATTTGTATCTTTTTCATCTATTTAAAACAACAAAACCTGAAGAACCGCAAATCTCTTAGGGCGTCCTATAAGCAAAATTTTTGCAGTATGCATCCTTAAAGTATGTCATGTTGATTTAGCTACTAGAAACATTTTGTTGCTAGTTTTGTGAACAAAAGGCTTACTTGAGTTTGAATTACTTCTAGTGAGAGTAAGGGCAGACATTTTTGATATACTTGAGTGGTTACAACCGCTAAGTAATGCACAAATCGCAAACAAACTTTCCGACAACAATACCTAGGGCTGAGGATTATGAGTATCGTGAAGCACTAAAAGAGATAACAAACTTTCGACACGATAAATAAGTTTAAAACTAAAAAAAGAAACTAAGACAAAATATAATAGAACAAGTAAAAGTATAATAAGTTCGGCCGGGCCGAAACTTGGGAACCCATTACCAAGGATTCTCCTAAAAATGTATATAATTATATAGACGGACAGACATAGTTCATAATGGTGCCGATGAGATAATGAAACCCAATTATTGAAACGCGTCCACCAGTGGGGTGATATGTGTCCTGCCTTGTCTGAGGAATTGGGAATTTATTTTCTTCAAAATTCATCTAACAATCTCTATACGAAAGACGAAAAGCTCGTCTCCAAAAGAGGTCATGTTGACGTCGGCAGGGGGAGCTTGTCACATTGACAAGGGAATAAAATGAATGCAAAAGCCATAGAGAGGAGTTAGAGTTTGTTTGAAGAGATATTGCTCAGTGAAAAAGCTTACAGCAAACAGTCTGGTAGTAGTAGTTGAGATTTCACATTGGATTTGTGCTTATGATCTCAACTATAAGTACTACGAACAACAGGCTGTGAACTGTAGGCTAGTCAGATGGACGGATATAGTTCACGATGGTGCCGATGTGATAATGAAACCCAATAATCGTAGCGCGTCCACCAATGTGGTGACATGTGTCCTGCCTTGTCTGAGGATCCGGCAATTTCTTTTCTTCAAGACTCATTTAGAAATCTCTCCTTTGGATGTTGCATTCGCTTGGTCATTAAGCTCGACTTCAAAAACAATGAAACAAAATAAATTTAGTCAAAGAACATAATTTTACTCTACATACCAAACTTCTGTCAAACCAGTAAAAGTTAAAGCTTCTAGAAACCGAACAAGGATTATCGAGAGAACGGGCTATATGGAAGCTATATTAGGTTTTTAACCGATTTGGACCATACTTAGTACAGTTGTTGGAAGTCATAACAGAACACCACACGCCAACTCGGACAAAAATTGCGGCTTTCAGGGGCTCAAGAAATCAAATCGGGAGATCGGTTTATATGGGAACTATATATAAATCTGAACCGATATGGCCCATTTGCAATCACCAAAGACCTACATCAATATTAAGTATCTGTGCAAAATTTCAGGTGGCTAGCTCCATGTGTTCAACCGCTATCGTGATTTTTACAGACGGACGGACATGGCTATATTAACTCATGAGGTCGAGACGATCAAGAATGTACTTTATGTGGTCTTAGACAAATATTTTGTGGTGTTACAAACGGAATGACTGGATTAGTATACCCCCATCCTATGGTGGTGGGTATAAAAATAGGCCGATCTTAATCATATTAGGTTCAGGTTCCGAGTTCTACCCAACTATACAACTAACAATCCCAAATTCCAGTGAAATCAGGTAAATAATGCGGAATATCGGTTTATATGACAGCTATATCTAAATATGGTGCGATCTGGACCATATTCAAGACAGATGTCGGAAGATTTGATACAACTCACTGTTTAAAATTTCAGCGCAAGAAATGAGCTTTGGATAACGGATGCTATATTAGGTTATAGACCGATTGGGGCAATACTTGGTTTGTATGTTAGCGACCATAGTGGAAGTCAGTTCAGCCAAATCGGATAAAAATTGCACCCTCTTGGGGCTCAAGAAGTCCTAGCGGGAGATTGGTTTATATGGAAGCTATATATCAGATTATAAACCGATTCAAGTCACAGGAAAAGTCATTGAGCAAAATTTCAGCGGCATCGGATAACAAATGGGCCCTTTAGCGCTCAAGAAGTCAAATTCGACGATCGGTTTATATGGGAGTTATATCGGGTTATGGATATCTGAGTTATATTTGGTTTAGCTGTTAGAAGTCATAGCTAAACTTGACATGCAAAATTTCAGCCAAATCGGGCGGTAATTCCTCCTTCTAATGGCTCAAGAATTGTGAACAACCAGGACGATAAGGCCACGAACAGACTTGCAGTCTAAGAAGGAGATTACGCCTTCTGAGGAGGACAACATCCACGACGTTTGGACCATAACGGAGTTAGGGGAAATGAAAGGACAGACGATTTGGAGATGAAAGTCAGAGGACTGCACTCAATAAATTTGGTTAACCCGAAGCCTTTTGGGTCGAAGCAGACCGAGTTAAGGGCGTGGGCGATGAATGCGCATGTAACCCTGTTGAACAGCGAAACTGTCGGTAGAACGGCGACCCAGATCGTGAGACGACGAGGCTGTTACTGAAAGTAAGTAAGAAAGAGGTCAGTATAGTTATTGGTATCACAACGGGACATGTAGGAGTTAAAGGCGTGGGCGACGAATGCGCATTCAACCCTGTAGAACAGCAAAACGGTCAGTAGGAGGACGAAAATCTTATGGAGGGATCCAGATCGTGAGAAACGAGGCTGTTACTGAGAGGAAGTATGAAGGAGGTCAAAACAGCAATTAGTATCATAACGGGACATATAGGACTATGAGCTCACTTATGTAAAATCGGAGCGGCAAGTGACAGCATGTGTAGGGCATGCGGGGAAGATGATAAGACGTTGGAACATTTCCTTTCTCACTTCCCGGCTTTGGCGTCTAACAGATACTTAGGTGGGGACGCAATACCAGACATGTACCAACTTAGGCACGTTGCATGGAAAACAATTAAGGATTTTGTAAGTAGCACGGAATTCCTAACTTATATTTTCTTTGTCTAGTTTACTTTTTTTAGTATTTAGAGCGCACGACAAGCCGATTATTAGCTTAGGTGGAGCGGATTAATATCCACATCCTCTTTTCAACTTAACCCAACCTAACCTAAAGGCAGTTTAAACTGACCTTATGTACTAAGCATCACTTATTTACATATATTCCAAATTATTGCATACTTTTCGGATACAATATTTTTACCAAATTCTATAGCATCTCAATTTCACAAATTTTGTCCTTTAGGAGGAATATAAAATTGAATCTACCTATGAGTTTAAAAATTTAAAGAAAAATAGAAAAAAATCCTTCATTTTATCAAGGATATCCCTAACACTAAAAAAAGAGAAAAAAACCAGCAGAAAACACTTTTTGCCAATTATTTTCAAATTGGCTGTCAAAATCATGGAATCATTTAAGCGATTGTGGGCGTGTTTTGAATTTGAGCAACTATAAAGAAAGAATTTTGTAACACAGCAAGCCACCTCTGTGAAACTAACCCACGATTATAGCTTCTGTTTACCTTGGTGTGGTCTGGTAAGCAAAATAAAACCATAAAATCAAAATAAAGTTTTTGCTGTAATACAGAATCTTTGCATATCAAATAAGTTTGTGAATGCTCCAATGTGTTGTTAGGGAAACTACATTTGAAGGCTTTATCCATTGTATGCACTTATGAAAGACTGTTTCCTTTATATAACATTATTACCCAAAGAGCATGGGTAACTACGTATACACGTATATATATGCTAATAGAGCAAACTAACTAAGGCAGCAATTTTTTCAATTTGTTGTGGCCACTAAAAGTAAAAATTTTCCATTTTCTTAACCTGTATTCAAAAATGCCCATGAAAAATGCAATGGAAACAAGTTTTGGGCACTTGAAAAAGCTTTTCCTCTTACACATTTTTTACTTTATTTTTTCCTAATGCGGCCTTAGGTCTTGTGGCCAAGAACATTTCTTTGCCTTCAAAGAGACGGAAAGGAGCAACTTGGCATTTTTACCCACTGATTGTTTACGTACTCTCATTTTCTAGTTCTTTTGCCCTTTTTTGGCTCAACTTCCTCTATGGCAATTTAGAAGTATCAAATACACACTTTTGAAGTGTTTAAATTGCACTCACACAAACACACACACACACACACACCCGTACTCAGAAGGATCATTTGAGTTTTGGTTTCTTTATGCTCTGAGGATTTTTGCGGCAATGGCTGAAATGCATAGCACACTTTTGGGATCAAATGCAGAAGTGGGGTTGAATATTTCACTCAGCAGGGTATAATGAACGAAATGTTACTACGCAGAAGAAACAATTTGTATGCTAATACGCCTTTACAAGATGCTATTTCACAGGACAATTTCCAAAAATGAAACAAAAAGTTAAGATTAACAGTGTGAAAAGATTTAATAGTTGCATTGAAGGGAAGAAAAATAGAAATAATAGTAGAGTAAGAAAGTGTTACGGTTGGTTGGGCAGAACTTAACAGATCCTGCAACATATCCAGCAATCTTTTTTTGCCTGTAAAGAGATACCGGGCATAGTACTTGAAAAAAGCGATCCATGGTGGAGGGTATATTAAATTCGACC
Source organism: Stomoxys calcitrans (assembly GCF_963082655.1). NCBI lineage: Eukaryota > Metazoa > Arthropoda > Insecta > Diptera > Muscidae > Stomoxys > Stomoxys calcitrans. The sequence goes on along the minus strand of NC_081554.1, from coordinate 161,754,424 downwards.
TGGCCGAACTTAGCGTTCTTTAACTTGTTATTATTTAGAGCCCACAATAAGCCGATTACTGCATTAGGTGTATATCCATAGTGGAATTGGGCGGATTAATATCCGCACAATCTTTTCAACTTAAACTACACCAAGGCAAAAAAGTTACATTTGAATCAGCGAAAGGGTTGCTGCATTTGCACAAACGTGGTGAATTTCCGAAAACTGTGTTTCCTGACGAAAAGAATTTCCCAAGAATAATCGTGTGTACTTAAACGAGCGCTTGTATGTACGAGAATGTGGGACTACGAATGGCCATTCGAAGTAACTGTAAATATCAAGAGGTGGTATGGGCAACTATGAACCGCCGATGACCGCAATGAAGTCGTTTTCATCGAGCCTGGCGTCAAACTAAATGCTTTTTTATTAGCGGAAAAACATTTTGAAAGCTGATTTGGAGTCGTGGGCATGTACGTACTTAAAAGAATTGGTACCGTTAAACAAAGCACTTGATTTCCAAGAATGGCAATAAAATCGTGGTCAACAATTCATTTCGCCCACAAAGTGTCTATCAAGTTCACCAGATGCCAGTTGGAATGACTTTTCTAGTAGGCCACAGTAGAACAAAGTAAGGACTAAACAAGTTAAAGCGTTCTAAGTTCGGCTGAGCCGAATCTTATATACACTCCACCATGGATCGCATTTGATTAGTTCTTTGAATGACCTTTTTAATCATATATGAGCTACACCAAGTTATTGTCCGATATGGTCCGTACTTGTCATGCCGTACAAGTCTTATAAAAATATCACCTCCAAAATTTCAGGCAAATCGAGTAACAGTTGAGCCTTCAAGAGGCTCAAAAAGTCAAATTGAGAGATCGGTTCATACGGCAGCTTTGTCAGGTTATAAACCGATTTAAATCAGTTGACACAGTTGTTCAAAGTCATACCAAAACTATGTGTGCAAAATTTCAGCCAAATCGGATAAGAATTGCGCCCCCCACACAAGCTCAAGAAGTAAAGACCCAAGTAAAGCGCCCTCTAGAAGCTCAAGAATTTCAACCAATTTGGATAAGAATTGCGCCCTCTAGAATCTCAAGAAGTCAAGATCTAAGATCGGTTTATGTGGCAGCTATGCCAGGTTATGGACTGATTTAGACCATACTTGGCACAGTTATTGGATGTTATACCAAAACGATATGTGAAAATTTTCAGCCAATTGCGCCCCCTAGTAGCTTAAGAAGTCAAGAACCAAGATGGGTTTATATATATAGCTGCCAATATCAGATTATGAACTGATTTAGACTATACTATGTTCAGTTGTTGGATGTTATGCCAAAACGATATGTGCAAAATTTCAGAAAAGTCGAATAAGAATTGCGCCCTCTAGAAGCTTATGAAGTCAAGACCCAAGATCGGTTTATATGGCAGCTATATCAGGTTATGAACTAATTTAGACGATACTTGGCATAGCTGTTGGATGTTATGCCAAAACGATACGTGCAAAATTTCAGCCAAATCAGATAAGAATTGCGCCCTCTAGAAGCTCAAGATATCAAGACCCAAGATCGGTTTATATGGCAGCTATATCAGGTTATGGACTGTTTAAGACCACACTTTGTACAGTTGTTGGAAGTTATACCTGAACAATATGTCCATAATTTCAGCCAAATCAGACAAAAAATGCGGCATCTAGAACCTCAAGAACTCAAGACCCAAGATCGGTTCATATGGCAGCTATATCAGGTTATGGACTGTTTTAGACCATACTTTGTAAAGTTGTTGGAAGTCATATCAAAACGAAATGCGCAAAGAAGCTCAAGATGTCAAGACCCAAGATCGGTTTATATGGCGACATGGACCGATATGGCCCGTTTACCGTCCCAACAGACCTACACTAATAAGAATTATTTGTGGAAAATTTCAAGAGCCTGGCTTTACTACTTCGAAAGTTAGCGTGCTTTTGACAGACGGACGGACTGACATATTACGTATATATGTACTTTATGGCGTCTTTGACGAATATTGCGAGGTGTCACAAACCGAATGACGAAATTAATATACCCCAATCCTATGGTGGAGGGTATAAAAACATATCAGAGTGCATAAGCTGAATTAAGCCATTATACGGAAATGGGCCAAAATACTGGCATATTATATTTGTGGAGCTTGCAGCTCGTATTGGACTGGACTCAGATCAAAAACCGAAGTAAATGGTAGTCATACCTAGCACAAGTGAATGGATTCTGAACTTTAGACAACTTCCACACATTTGTATATCCTTCGCCATAGGATGTGTGTATACCCTTTGTAACACCTCGAAATGATGATCTGAAACCCCTTAAAGTGTATAAAAGGTATTTCAATAGGGTTTTGACAACTTTGCATTTTATTTGTGGACGCACTCTTATACTAATCATTGCACTGTTACTGTCAATTTATTCAGTGAGCTCAACATTTTCATAATGATAAAGTACACGAACGAAAAATGTCTGAAAATCTTAAAAATGTACTACCGAAAATTGGAGTTGTTGACTGCTAACGCTCTTAAAGGCGTTGACGAACCTCATTTTGGCTTTATGGGTTCGTAAATAACAGTTTAGGAAGCCACCGTGGCCCAGTGGTTGGTATATCTGTCTATGACGCCGAACACCAGGGTTCAAATACCGCCGAGAACATCTGAAAAATTTTCAGCCGTGGTTTTCCCCTTACTAATGCTAGCTACACATGTAAGGTATCCTGTCATGTTTAAACTTCTCTACCAAATGTTAAAGCAATGCGGCGCTCCGTTCGGACTCGACAATAAAAAGGAGGCCCCTTATGATTGAGCTTAAAAAAAATTGTCTTGCACACATTGATATGAGAGAAGTATCCCCTGTTCCTTAGTGGAATGTTCATGGGAAATTTAGTTAGTTAGTTAGGGTTCGTCAATAATCAAGGTATGCGTTATTCAAGTATGAGGCGTTCAAGTGAAAATCGACATGTACTTCAGGAATCAACCCTTCATCCACCAAAAAAAAAGTATTCGGAGCGGTTTGCATGCCAGCGGCGTCATTGGGCCATACTTCTTCGTCGATGATACCAATCGTCACGTTACCGTGAATGAGGAGAAAGTTACCGCGCTATGTTCCCTGATTATTTTTGGCCAGAAGTGGATGATATGGACATGGAGGACATGTGGTTCGAACAGGACGATGCCACCAGCCACACAGCATACGTTACAATCGCCTCATTCGAGGGATTTGATGCACCTAGACTATTTTCTTTAGGGCTAGATCAAGCCATTGGACTATGCCAACATGCCGTCTACGTACAATTAGAGAAAATCGAAAAAAACTGGTAATAAGTAAAAGCGTGCTAAATTCAACCAGGCTGAAACTTGGGAACCCACCACCATGGATTCTGCTTAATATTTATACAAAATAAGTTTAGTTGTAGGGCATTATATTATTCTTCATACCAAACTTCTGTCAAACCAGGAAAAATTAACGCTTCTAGGAACGGAACAAGGATGATCGAGAGACCGCTATATCAGGTTATAGACTGATTTTGGCCGTATTTAGCAAAAATGTTGGAAGTTGTAACAGAACTTCGCATACAAAATTTCAGACTAATCGGACAAAAATTGCGGCTTGTAAGGGCTCAAGAAATCAAATCGGGAGATCAGTTCATTTGAGAGCTATATCAAGTTAAAGACCAATTTGGACCGTACTTGACACAGTTGTTGGAAGCCATAACAAAACGCTACACGCTAATTTCAGCCAAATCGGAAAAAAATTGCGGCTTCCAGGGTCTCAAAGAAGTCAAATCGGGAAATCGGTTTATATAGGAGCTATATCAGGTCATAGACCAATTTAGACCGTACTAAGCCCAGTTATTGGAAGTCATACCAGAATACTATTTGCAAAATTTGAACCAAATCGGTCAAAAATTGCGCCTTCTAGGGGCTCAAGAAGTCAAATCGGGAGCTATATCTAAATCTAAACTGATATGGTCCATTTACAATCCCCAACGACCTACATCGATTTTAAATATCTGCACAAAACTTCAATCGGCTAGCTTTACGAGTTCGACTTCTATCGTTATTTCGACACATGGACGGACGGACATGGCTAGATCGAATCAGAATGTTGAGACGATCCAGAATATATATATTGGGTTGCCCAAAAAGTAATTGCGGATTTTTTAAAAGAAATACTTTATGGGGTCCCAGATCAATATTTCATGGTGTTACAAACGGAATGACTAGATTAGTATACCCCTATCCTATGGTGGTGGGTATAAAAATATCCCGTTTGAGAACAGTTAAGGTATAAGATATCTCTATTAGTTATTTTTTTTTTCTTAGAATTTGGAAATCGGACCACAATCGAAGATTTGCCGGCCACAACGAGTAATAAAGGCGCTCGGACAACCTAGGGCCTTGAAGTTTTGCACACAAGCTAGCTAACACCTTCGCTCTAACCATTCCTTATTTTAAAGATATCTCTATCCATTCCCACATGGCAATTTTAAAACTAGATTTTTTTTCTCCCACTGTGCGACGTTGGAAGAGCTCAGAATATACATTGAATGGCAAACAGCGACCGTTTCGGCTGAAATGTTTGACCGAGTCATCGAGTCAATTTGGTCCAACGTATTGGAAAATGTAAACATGCCTGCGGTGGCCATATGAATGAAGTCGAGTTACATTCACAAATGTTTGGATTGCACTTCAAGGCGATAATCATTTTTTTGAAAGATCTAAAATGGTTTGCACTTTATTTAAAAAAAAGTGGTCAAGTGCTTACTGGAAAATCCGATAGATGCAAAAAGCTTGATCTTTTCAGAGTTAATGGCCTATAGATGGACAAATATTCTGCATGGAATCCCAGAAAAAAAAAACAGAAAAGAAAGAGTAACAAAGGAAAAAATTGTGTGAAAAACGATTAGGAATTTTATTTAAAATAAATTCTACGAAAGTTTTTGTGACATTTAGCACATTGCATTCTTGCACATTATTTTTTTTTTTTTTTTTTTGTTTAAATGTCACTATCAGCAGTTTTGAACCAAATTTGTGCTTTAATACTTACATGAGGTTTGTTAAAATTTTTATTTTTGTATGTTAAAATTTATATATTAAAATTTTAAATTTGTATGTTAAAATATTTTCGGGAACTTACCTAAAAAGAAAAAAAAAACCAATTAATAAAAAATAAAATATCATGTATGAGGCACAAAAATGTAACAAGAAAATCAGCAATCATTTCGGTGGCTATGGAAAAACTTTTATATCAAAAATGTGGTTTATAGTTCTGCAAAATATCAAATTTATTAATTTAGTCTTCAAACATTAAATTATATGGGCCATACTATATATTCAACAAAAATTTCATGCATTTTTCTGAACTTTAGGTGTTTCTTTTTTTTAAAAAAAAATTTCCTATAGCTCTTAAAAAATCGACCTATAAAAGCAAAAAGTATTTTAAAATTCCTACAATATTTCGTATGTCAAAACCATTTATAAATTTTCTAATAATTATTTCATGTACGTGCTCACATCCCTAAATGTATGCAATGAATTATGGTCAAAACAAAAAGCCATTGCCCTTATCTAGCGTTCGAGCCCATCAATACAACTTTTAACATAAGAGCAGAATCATGTGTACCATGGAAGTAGTGTAATTGCCGCAGAAAAAAAAGCGTCTCATTGCACAAAAGCACATGCATTGGGAAAAATACAGCTAATAGACAGGGTTGTCGAGCGTGCTTAATGTGGTAATTGTCTCATAGAGGCGTTTTTGCAATTAATACGATTCAAATACAACATACCAACGCACGGCCCTTGAAGCCATCACACCTAATATGGTTGATAAGTCTTCTACCCAAAGGCGAATCGCGTCCCATAGTGGTTGGTGTGTGAAGCTATCTCTGGCTTTCCTTTTCCATATGCAAAGAAAATTTCCGATCATTGAGCTCGTCTCGAAAGAGAAACAAACAAAAATCGTAAAATTTAATGATCTTCAATATATAAGCCGATATAGCCCACATCCGGCATGGAAGTCGGAGTTCTTAACACAAATTATTGTGCAGAATTCCAGCCAAAACGGATAATAAATACAGCTTTTATGAGACTAAGACCCTAAATCGGGAGATTGATCTACACGGGGGCTATATCAAGATATATGCCGATATTACTCATCTTCGAATATAACCTGCCTATGGACAAAAAAAAGAATCTGGAGAAAGCTTCAGCTCAATATCGGCGTTTTTAAAGACTGTAGCGTGACTTCAATAGACAAACGGACGGCCAGACAGATGGATGGACGGACGGGCAGACATAACTACATCGTCTAAGATTTATGCGAGGACTAAAATAATATATATAAAGGGTGATTCTTAAAGAGCTATAGGAAAGTTTTTCGAAAAAATCACATAAAATTCAGTAAAATGCATGAAGCCTTTATTTAAATCTATCGTATGGTCCTAATAATTTAATGTTTGAAGAATATTTCATGCACATGTTGACTATGCCTGCGCCTCAAATGTTCCATCCGCTTAGTCCAATTTTGGCATACTCTTTCCAACATTTCGACAGGAGTCTCACGAATAAATGCTTCAATGTTGTCTTCCAATGCGTCAATTGAGGCGGGCTTGTCTGTATAGACATGAGCATTAACATAGCCCCACAAAAAATAGTTTAAGGGCGGCCAATTGACCGGTACCGAACGTGATATAAAATTTTCACCGAACTCGCCTCTCAATAAGTCCACTGGTAAGAGTGCTGTGTGGCATGTGGCACCGTCTTATTCAAACCACATGTCATGGAAGCTCTTGCATTTTGGGCAAAAAAAGTTGGATATCGTCTCACTGTAGCGCTGACCATTTGCAGTTACGTTATGATTCACATCATCTTTGAAGAAGTACGCTCCAATGATGCGGGCCGGGCTGAATATTGGAAACCCACCACCATGAATTCTGCTAAGCGTTTATCCAAAGGGTTTGGAACATACGTGACATGATTGTTGGAAAAGTAACAGGACACTACGTACAGAATTTCAGCCCCAATGGTTAAAAATTTGGATGTCAAATCAGAAAATCGGTTTATATTGGAGCTATATCAGGTTGTACATCGATTTGGACCATACTTGTACTTGTACATGACAACTGCGGCTCATAGGGGCTCAAGATGTCAAATCGGGAGATCGGTATATATGGGAGCTATATCAGGTTATCGATTCAAACCCTACTTGGCACCATTGTTAGAAGTTGTAACGGAACATTATGTGTTTCAGCACAATTGGTTAAAAACTGCAGCTTTTAGTAGCTCAAAAAGTCATGTCGAAGGACCACTTTATATGGGAGCTATATCCAAATCTGAACTGATATGGCCCATTTGCAATAGCCATAGACCTACATCAATAAGAAGTATCTGAGCAAAATTTCGAGCATCTAGCTCTAAGCGTTCGACCGCTATCGTGATTTCTACAGACGGACGGACAGACATGGCTAAATCGACTTAGAATGTCAAGACGATGAAGAACATATTACTTTATGAAGTCACAGATCCATATTTCGAAGTCTTACAACCGGAATGACTAGGGTAGTATACCCCCCGCCCAATAGTGGTGGGTATAAAATTGTGAGGCTTTAAAAAATTTTAAAAGACAGATTATCTTTATATATTTTCCATATTTTGGTAGAAAAAATTTGAAAGATTTTTTTTTTTCGCATAATAAAAAGTTTTAAACATTTATATTACCCTTAAGCTAAAACATTTTAAAAATTTTATATTTTTAGTAAAACTGTTACTAAGTTGAAATATGTGCCATGAATTTAATTAACTCAATTTCTCTTTTCTATGTATCAAAAAAAAAAACCCTCTTCTCCCAAGAAATTGAATTTGAAATTCCTAAAACGTATCACTTGCCAAACTCATTTATTGATTTTCAAATAGATTTTTTAAATTATTCCAAGCAAATGTTCACATCCCCAAATGTATGCAATGTAATGTTGGCTACAAATATACTATGATATTTGTCTATCTACCTTTCCATTTATGTCTGTAACAATATTATATGCAAGGAATCCCATAAAATATTTGTGATTTCCATTTTCAATTTATTTTATATGGTTGCCTTTCTAGCAATACCAATAACTTTGGTGGAGTAAATGGAAAAAGTTTGAATTCAGTGGAAGACATTTTTCCGGCAAATTTAAATTGTAATTCTTTTCTCTCGAATGATAGATGTTACTTTTAGGGAAACACAAGTAAAAGATTGCAAAGTTCCACCAGGCCGAATCTTAATACCCTCACCATGAAGGGCGTTTGGATAAGAATTGCTATGCTATTGGAGCTATATCGGCTTAACTACGGATTTAAGTGACAGTCTGCTATCAGACTCAAAAATGCAAATTTTTCTCATGAACTAAGGAACAGTGGCAAACTTCTATGATGTTTTTGTCAGGATTCAAAACCAGAGGCTAAGCGTCATAGGCGAACTTGCTAGCCTCTGCTCTACGGTAGCCTCCATCAGACTCATTTAGACGTTTTTGTCCATTGTGATACCACAGGAATAGCAAAAAGATGGAAGATGTCTTCATATGCCTACCGTTGAAAAAACCAGATCGCTTTAATACACCCAAAAACTTGCGAATGTGACGTGAACATCCGCTAAATCAGACAAGTTTTCAAAGAAATGATAATCTAAAATGGAACTCCTTCCTAGGAAATGTGTATCAACGAGTAGTTCAAGAGTTTCCTCACTGGGCATTGCCCATATAATCTCTGACCTCTGAATATATCCCACCGTAATAGCCGACCGAAAGAAGACCGATTTGGCTGGCTTCGAGAGTATACCAATCGCCGCTTCAGTGAACTGCCACCCCCCCCCTCGGATGTGCTAGTTGCCGAGAGGAAATTCCGAGACATCATTAACGCAGCAGCCGCTCGCTTTTTACCAGCAGTTCGAATACCCCAATGCGCTCCAATTTACAGCGCAGAAAGTGGTACTCGCAGACGAGCGTGATGGGATTCGTTGTATGGACCCCACTTATCTCCAGAATCAGCGAGCTGAATCTGGAAATAAACAGGGTAGTCAATGAACATAGGCGGATTTGTGGCTGGAACACACTTGGAGCAATGTAACTTAGGCACCGGTTTAGGCAAGCTGTGGTCTAGTGTTAAGTCACTCTCGAACCCCGGTAGACGGGATGACAAGATTTCAGTCACTTTCGGCGAAGTAACCGTGACTGATCCAAAGAGATGCGCCAGGTTGTTCAACCGTCACCTTTTTGTGCATCCTGAGAGTGACAGCAATTCGCCGTATCCGTGGTCTCCGAGCCGATGGACAGCCTTCACAATTTACCGTGGGCGAAGTTACGAATGTAATCCGTGGAGCCAAATCATCCAAGGCGTTGGCCCTCGACGGAATTTCTACGTTGGTGTTGAAGAATATGGATTTACTTGGAGTTGAGTACCTTACTGCTGCCCTCAACCTGTCTTTGAACTATAGTTCCCGATGTCTGGAAAATGGGAAGTTTGGGGAAGTCGTACAGACCGATCTCCTTCTCTCGCCAGTAGCAAAGACGTTTGAGGCATTACTCCTCCCGAGCCTCGTAGGAAAATTTCCATTTGCTGAGCTTCAACATGGATTACGAAGACTGCATAGCACAACAACTGCTTTGCATGCCATCAACGCACACATTTGCCTTGGCTTCAATCAGCACAGGCCATGTGATAGGACGGTCTTCGTGGCACTGGACCTATCGAAGTCATTCGATACGGTCAGCCATGCCAAACTAATTGAGGACATCGCCAAAACGTCTCTACAGCCAGGCCTGAAACGCTGGGTCGCTAATTATCTGTGTGGTCGCCAGTCATTTGCGGAATTTACGGATAAGAGGTTGAAGCACCATAGAGTGAAACAGGGAGTTCCCAAAGGTAGTGTGATATCTTCGACACTATTTAACCTCTACCTATCCTCCGTTCCACCCCCTCTACGCGGAAAACAGAGCGCGTCATATGCGGTCGATTGTACGATCGTGGTATCAGGCCCCTCAACCATGTTCGCCATGTGGTCTAGTGTTAAGTCACTCTCGAACCCCGGTAGACGGGATGACAAGACTTCAGTCACTTTCGGCGAAGTAACCGTGACTGATCCAAAGAGATGCGCCAGGTTGTTCAACCGTCACTTTTTTGTGCATCCTGAGAGTGACAGCAATTCGCCGTATCCGTGGTCTCCGAGCCGATGGACAGCCTTCACAATTTACCGTGGGCGAACCATGTTGATGTTCGCTGCAACTGCAATCTGAAGATATCTGCCACCAAATCTTCCGCCACATTGTTCACTACAAATACGCGTGAGGTGAATACTGAGCTGACTGTGATGGTCGATGGAGAAATTATTTCGACCATCAAGTGTCCCAAAATAGTTGGCATCACATTTGACAGCTCTTCCCCATTCTCCCCACATGCCACAACAATTTGCGATGAAGTCAAAGTAGAAACAAGGTCCTGAAATCACTCGCTGGCAGCACTTGGGTCAAAGAAACCTTGTTGACCACGAACAAAGCAATAGACCGATCTGTGGTAAGTTATGCAGCGCCAGTGTGGTCTCATCAGCTTTGTGACACGCAGTGGAATAATATTCAGATCTGTCAGAATGCCGCCCTCCGAACTGCGACGGATTGTCTCCTCAGTTCTAATGTGGACCACCTCCATCAGGAGACAAAGATCCTACCAATGCGAAGACATAATTACATGCTGTCTAAGAAATACCTTTAAGGCTGTTATCGCAGAGACCATCCAAATCATCATCTTGTGGATAGATATCCACAGCCCAGAAGCCTTAAGGTAAATCTACATGATCTAGAGCATGAGGTTCAGCGCTACAATAGAGAACATCTATACATCTGCAGACACCGTAGCAGATGCGGTGAATAGCTACCGGGCGAATGTGGTCCTTGAAGAACGACCGCCTCCCATTGCGCCTGAAGAAATTGACCTTCCCCGGCTAAATTACGTTCTGGCAGATACAGCCGCCTCAACTCCTACGGAGCAAGGATTGACGCCGACAAGCAAGATGCATGTCCCGATTGTAACCAGGGACCACACGGTACACGTCACCTGTTTAACTGCCCAGCCAGACCCACTCGACTCAGACCCAAATCCCTATGGACGTACCCCATCTTATTCACAGAGTTCCTGGGTTTTGACACTCAAGAGAATCAAGCAGACGAAAGATAGAACACAACAAACTGCTACAACAACAACAATAACCATATTTTAAATAAAATAGTGACAGCCCTTTGTGACGCAATGTCCGCCTTTGACGTTGATTGCCTGGGCTTACTCCTGGCGATAACACCAGAAACAATTTTCATCGGTGTTTAGACCCTCACTTTTGATGGATGAGCTAATCAGTGGTGTAAAATTTCACTACCAGTGATATCGCTCTGCGCTACCTCGATCAGACTAGGCATGAATAGGACAACATACAATGCTTTGTTCATGGGCAAATGTTCGATTCATTTATATATTTATCGCATACATTGCTTTTTATTTTATTTTCTAATTTTTTAGCATACCTTTAGGCTGATGGCATTGCAAGAGTTTATTTGACATTACTTGTTAGCACTAATTCATTAAAATAAAATAAAATTCCCAATTTAGCATTTGTTTATAAATATTTCAGGCTTTTCTACTCAATTTATGTAAAATTAAATAAACATTTTCTCTATCCTCTTGGCCCTAAAACTGCAATGAAATGCAAATGCTGTGAATATTCATTAAATTTTTATTTTATTTTTTTTTACAACTTAAAAATGTATAAGCCACTTAAAATGTTATGCACCAAAACACCAGAATGTGTTGCTTAAAATAATGGCCCTTATACTAGCTACTAGCTTCTAAGCCAAAAGGTAAAATGAAAATTCAACCGACAGCCCTTTGTGACGCAATGTCCGCCGTTGACGTTGATTGCCTGGGCTTACTCCTGGCGATAACACCAAAAACAATTTTTATCGGTGTTTAGACCCCCACTTTTGATGGATGAGCTAATCAGTCGTGTAAAATTTCACTACCAGGGATATCGCTCTGCGCTACCTCGATCAGACTAGGCAAGAATAGGACAACATACATTGATATAAGAGAAGTATCCCCGCTGTCCCTCAATGCTTTGTTCATGGGCAAATTTTCAATTCATTTATATATTTATCGCATACATTGCTTTTTACTTTATTTTCTAATTTTTTAGCATACTTTTAGGCTGATGGCATCGCAAGAGTTTATTTGGCATTACTTGTTAGCACTAATTCATTAAAATAAAATAAAATTCCCAATTTAGCATTTGTTAATAAATATTTCTGGCTTTTCTACTCAATTTATTTAAAATAAAATAAACATTTTCTCTACCCTCTTGGCCCTAAAATTGCAATGAAATGCAAATGTTGTGAATATTCATTAAATTTTTATATTAATTTTTTTTACAACTAAAAAATGTATAAGCCACTTAAAATGTTATGCACCAAAACACCAGAATGTGTTGCTTAAAATAATGGCCCTTATACTAGCTACTAGCTTCTAAGCCAAAAGGTAAAATGAAAATTCAACCGACAAAATCGCTCATGCATAATTCATTAAATTTAAATAAAAAAAGGCTCTAAAAATCTGCCAACAAAAAGGGGGGAGAGGGAGAGCTTTAACAACATAAATTCGCAAGAGTACAAATATTTGGATAATTGGACATAAATATTTTGTGGAAATATGAAATATGTCAGGTCTGTTGGTGACTATGGCAACAGACATACAATCAATCACACAGTAACGTCTCCGTTTTTTAACCTTAGACATGAATGAAGATAATTAGTGAGGAAGTCTGAAGGTGAAATATACCATGGAGAAGGAATTCCTGTCATGTTCATTCGTGCCAAAAATGATAAATTGAAAGTTAAGCTCTGTTGAGATATCAAACGTCGCAGGTTTGTGGCAATTGCAAAGTGACAATGAGGCATACTTTTAGGCAAACTGATTTCTTTGAGATGGGGTTTATTTCCTTTACAGCAGCCATAAAATCTGCGAATAGCTAGGTTTAAAAGCTCGAAAAATTGTTGTGACGAAAGTAGTTAATTGGCCATTTGGCTAAAATGGCTATGCTAAAGATGATAATGGTAGTTATGCTGTATTACTTAGATATCCTTGGCTGGCATTTTGAGTTATCATAATGGCTCTAAAAAATTAAAGCATACCTCAAAGGCTGTGAAGTATCCATTGAAATGGACAAGATTTTTAAAGGCTTTGAAATTGGAAGCCCCATTTAAAGAGGAAGCCTTTTTTGCTTGCCAGCTAAATTTTAGACATTAATAAATATTAAATGGCTTTTTAAGTGGGTTTCTGCAAATCACCATATTTCTGGTTAAATTAATAATAACAGCAAATGAGTTATGCCTAAAAGCATCTAGTCAAAAATTACTCATCCTTGTTGTGATGTTGTTGCTGTTTTGCATGACTCACCACAGGATGGGCCAAACTAAGAAAGTGCCTAGTTATGAATATTTAAATATGTTTGCTTTTTCATTACCCTTTCTTTCTTGCAAATATCTATTTGGGTTTCTAATTATATTTAAAGTTATTTTATTTCTCTGCAAACAACACAGATCAAAAGATGAAAGGATATAGACAAATATTTGGAATAATTTAAAAGCGGCTAAAAACCACAGCAGATTTATTTTGGCTGGCATTTTTTGTATTAAAAAAATTTTTAAATAGAAATTGTTTTTAGCAAAGCTAGCAAAAAAAGTAAAAATTAATTAGGACTAAATAGCTCTCTAGCGGAAACAAGTAAGAGCGTGCTAAGTTCGGCCGGGCCGAATCTTACATACCCTACACCATGGATCGAATTTGTCGAGTTCTTTGCGCGGTATCTCGGTTTATTGGCAAACAAAGAATAATGAATATGAACTGTTCTGCTATTGGAGTTATATCAAATTATAGTCCGATTCGAACCATAAATGAATTGAATGCTGAACATTGTGTAATATTTCAGTTCATTCGGATAAAAATTGCATCTTGTAGGGGTTCAAGAAGCAAAATCGGGATATCGTTATTTTTGGGAGCTGTATCAAGCTATTGATCGATTCAAATCATATTGGAAAGGTATGCTGAAGGTCATGGGAGAAGCCGTTGTATAAAATTTCTGCCAAATTGGACAGGAATTGCGCCCTCTAGAGGCTTAAGAAGTCAAGATCCCAGATCGGTTTATATGGCAGTTATATCAGGTTAAGTACCGATTTGTGCCATACTTAGCACAGTTATTGGAAGTCTTAACAAAACACCTCATGCAAAATTTCATCAAAATCAGATGAGAAGTGCGCCCTCCAGCGGCTCAAGAAGTTATAATCCAATATCAGTTTATATGACAGCTACACAGGGTTATAAACCGATTTGAATCATACTTAGCACAGTTATTGAAAGTGATACTAAAACACCACGTGCAAAATTTCAGTCAAATCGGACGAAAATTTCGCCCTCTAGAGGCTCAAGAAGTCAAGATCCAAGATCGATTTATATGACAGCTATATAAAAACTTGGACCGATTTGGCCCATTTACAATACCAACCGACCTACACTAATAGAAAATTTGTGTGCAAAATTTCAAGCGCCTAGCATTACTCCTTCGAAAGTCAGCGTGTTTTCGACAGACAGACGAACGGACATGGCTACGACCGGATAAGAATAGCGCGCTCTATTGACCCAAGAAGTCAAGATCCAAGATCGGTTTATATGACAGCTATAACAGATTATGAACCGTTTTGAATCATACTTAACACAGATGTTGGAAGTGATACCAAAACACCACGTGACCACCAAAAAATGGTCGTCCTAACCGACCTACACTAATAGAAAATATGTGTGCAAAATTTCATGCGCCTGCCATTACTCCTTCGAAATTCAGCGCGATTTCGACAGACAGACGGACGGACAGACGAACGGACATGGCTAGATCGATTTAAAATGACATGACGATTAAGAATGTATATACTTGATGGGGTCTCAGACGCATATTTCGAGGTGTTTTAAACAGAATGACGAAATAAATATACCCCCATCCTATGGTGGAGGGTATAAAAATAAATTAATTGGGTCGAAAATGTTTTAGTACAAGGTCTAATCAGCTGTTATTTCCTTTTCAATTTTTCCTACTTGGCACTTCACAGTGTTGCCAAATCGAAAAATCTTGGAAATAATTCTAGAACTTCTGAACTGGCATGTGTACGCTAAACTGATCACAGTCATCGTTGAGGTATTTTCCAATTAGTATGCAAAATTTGGGGAACCTCGAAGAGCTGATCTGATTCATGGGGCTTGAAAATTGGTCACCTCGAGCATGCCAAATTTTTTAATTGCTTGATAAACGGTCATTTATGGGCCGATCAGTTTGCTTATTATACCCACCATCATAGGATGGGCGTATACTAATCTAGTCATTCCGTTTGTAACACCTCGATATTCGTCTACGACACCATAAAAAATATAAATTCTTGATCGTCTCGACGTTCTGAGTCGATCTAGCCATATCCATCCGTCCGCCCGCCTGTCTGTGGAAATCACGATAGCGGTCGAACGCGTAAAGCTAGCCGCTTGAAATTTTGCGCAGGCACTTAATATTAATGTAGATCGTCGGGGATTGCAAATGGATTATATCGTTTCAGATTTAGATATAGCTCCCATATAACCCGATCTCGCGAATTGACTTCTTGAGACCTTACAAGCCGCAATGTTTGTCCTGTTGGGATACAATTTAGCTGGAAGTGTACAATTACGACATCCAAGAACTTTGCCAAGTATGATCCGAGTCGATTTATAAACTGATATAGCTCCCATATAAACCGATCTCCCGATTTGACTCCTAAAGCCCTAACAAGCCGCAATGCGATTTGACTGATATTTTGCTCGTAGTGTTCTGTTATGACTTCCAATAACTGAGTCCGAGTCGGTTTATAACCTGATATAGCTCCCATATAAATCGATCTGCCGATTTTACTTCTTGAGTCCTTACAAGCCGCAATTTTTGCCCGATTGGCTGAAATTTTGCATTCGGTGTTCTGTTGCGACTTCCAACAACTGTGCCAAATACGGTTCAAATCAGTTTATAACCTGGTATATTTTCTGGATCATCGTTGTTCAATTCCTAGAGCTTTAGTTTTCGCTGGTTTGATAGAAGTTTGGTATGTAGAATAAAATTATACCCTTCAACTAAATTAATTTTGTATAAATTCTTAGCAGAATCCAAGGTGGTGGGTCCCAAGATTCGGTCCCGCCAAACTTATCACGCTTTGTATACTAAAAACGTCATTCCGTTTATAACACCTTGAAATATTGATCTGCAACCCCATGAAATCTGTCCCTCCCTCTGTCGAAATCATGATAGGAGTCAACGGATAAAGATATCCACTGGAAATTCTGCACAGATACTTCTCATTGTTGTAGATCGTTGGATATTCCAAATGAACCATATCGGTTCAGATTTGGATATATCTTCCACCTAAAACAATCTCCTGATTTGACTTATTGAGCCCCTGTAATGTTTTGATATGACTTCCAATAACTGTGCCAAGTACGGTCCAAATCGGTGGATTTAACTGAGTTCATTTGTGAAATTTTTGCCAGAACCCACGGTGGTGGATTCCCAAGAATCGGCCAGACCGAATGCATTTCTACTTATTTAAGAGAATAGCAGGGATACCACCCTCATATTAATGAGTGCTAGCAGATTTATAATGATAAGGGATCTTCTTTTTTCATAGCTGAGTCCTAACGGCGTTGAAGGCTTCGTTAATTTATTTCGAGCTTTCTCAGAGATCGCACTATACGACTCCTTATAGATGGGTTATCATCCAATGAGCATAAATTGACGGCATGTGTACCCCAGGACTCTGTCCTTTCTCCTTCTCGTTTTCCTATTTTAATCTACTATCTGTAGAGTCAGACAACGAATCCGATCTACTCATTTGCGGATGATAGTAATCTCTGTCTTTCGTCCTTATTCGACCATAGGCCGAGTCTTGAGAGATTGAGGACAAGAGGCGGATTATGGACATTAAACTCTGCCAGGATTTTCTGGTCATTTCTGAGTGGGGTCGAATGAATCGAGTAGATTTTAATGCACGGAAGACTAAGTGCTGTTTGTTATTACACAAACGATTCACTGACCCATCATCTCTGCCTATCAACAGTATAGATGTTGAGCAATCAGAAGCTATTGATGTTCTGGGCATGAAGATAAAAAGTGATGTCGTTTGGCCTAAACATATATTCGAAGTGACGAAAGAAGCACTCAAGTACTTGCAAATGCAAATTTTGCCCATGAACATTTCACTAAGGAATAGGGGCAAACTTCTCACATATCAATGAGTGCAGTCCGATTCAAGTTTAAGCTCAATGATAGGGGGCCACCTTTTTATAGCCGAGTCTGAACGGAGTGCGGTAGTGCGAAACCTCTTTGGAGAAAAGTTTTTACATGGCATAGTACCTTACAAATGTTGCCAGCATTAGGAGAGGAAGCCAAGTACTTAGGCTTCCTTAAACGGTGCATGAACTACTCTAGTTCTTCTGATCTTATTAACATCTCAACCACTTTCATAAGGCCGAAAATGGAGTACAACTCACATGTATGGGCTGGAGTTTCAAAGTCATCCTTGAAGCAACTGGACTGAGCACAGAGAAGAGCGATAGAGTTGATTGGAGCAGGTAGGGTATACAACTCTATTGTTTCCCTTGAACATCGTCGTAACGTTGCGTTGTTTTATCAGTTATTGTTATAGCAGTTCGTTGTTCACTGAGGAATCTCAGTCTTGACAATGAAGAATGTCAACATACAACCGGCTGCCATGGGATTGTTTTATCGGTACTTTCATGGTGTGTGTCCATCTGATATTCGTCTTCTTATTTGATTATTGTTATAGCAGTGCGTTGTACACTGAGGAATCTCAATCTTGGCAATAAAAAATCTCAACGAACAACCGGCTGCTATGGGATTGTATTATCGGTACTTTCATGGTGTGTGTTCATCTGATATTCGTCTCTTATTGCTGATGTAAGTATGTTTCTCAGAAATATTAGACTTTCCGGGAACTCACACCGGTTGTTAGTTGACTGGCCAGCGAACCAGACAATGCATTACAGGGCTAATTCCTACTTCGCCCACACCGTTGGAATATGGAATCGACTTCCGGCTAATATTTTTCCCCACTGTGACATCCAGAGATTTAAGACAAATGTCAATAAACACAAAATTATCACTTTACGGAAATCATACCTTTACGATCCTGAAGCTTGAGCCCTTATATGCAACGAAGTTTGAATGCAACTGCTATGTTACACTATGCAATGTATGCAGCATAATATCTTTTTGTTCATTTCCAACTAGAGCCCAAAAGTATGCAATAGGTCAAGTGAATATGAAAGCCTGCAGTCAAATGCACAACAATGCTAATACTTACAAAAAAGCAATTTATTTCTCAAAAAAATCCAGGGTAAAAAATTAAAATTTGTTATCTGGAAGATTGAGAAAAACTAACCAAAATAAGAAAAAAGAAATAAACCAAAGAAAAAAAAGTTTTAGAATTTTATATCTACAACCAATAACAAAATAGGGCTCTTCACAATGTCAAATGGGAAGTGGTAGAAGCTATGCGTAAGTCATTTTTATGATCTGCCTTCTTCTTCTTTTGCTTCTTCTTTGTCATCATCAAGCTTTCCTTTTGTATTTCCTTTGCCTTCGGTTGTTTCCTTTATGTTATTGTAATTTATGCAACATTTAGCCAAAAGGAAAAATCCGTCTATTGAAATGCAAAAATTAAAAAAAAAGAAAAACGTAGGAAAAAAATGAACGCTATGCAAATAATCCAACGAGATTGCAAAAACTAAACATTAAATGCAAGAAGTCAAGATAATAAAAGTGCGGGTGCAAACCAACTAGCTAGAATGGGGCAAGGCGAGATGGCTGAGGTAAGAGAGGCAAAGGATGTAAGAAGGTCTTTGGTTACATGTAGTTGAACAAAACATCCTTAAGTGTCATGGTAGATGTCGAAGGACCAAAAGGATAAACGACCTGGGTTATGTGGGTGCATAAAAAGCAAAAAAAGGAGAAAGGGAAAAATAAAACATTAAAATATAAAGCTTGGCAAAGTCGAATTTAGGGCACGCAGCACCATGAATGGCTGATTCTCGTATGACTACCGGGTATCATCCATACTGCTGAGTACTCAAAATTTTATAACAAAAAGTAGGGCAAACTTTACCAAAAGGCTTAGAAATATACAAAAATACAATGCAAAGCAAGAGCATAACATGTTCGTTGGTCCGTCCCTTTGCCAACTTGCCTTTAAAAAGATTAACAGACGCACGGAATCTTTTAAACTTTGCAGGCGAATATAACCCATTATTTGACATTGTATCAAAAGCATGAGGCCACCGTAGCGCAGAGGTTAGCGTTTTTGCCCATGACGCTAAACGCCTGGCTTCGAATCCTGGCGAGAATATCAGAAAAATTGTTAAACCTATGAACTGTCAGCTAAGCTATTTACAACTGGAAACGAGTATACCAGCCGGTTGTTAGAATATGGCTAGAAAAAGTTTAGTACCATTAATAGATTTTGGCATATTGTTTTATAACCGGCTGCAGGAGGCCACTGTGGCGCAGAGGCTGGCATGCCCGCCTCTGACTCTAAACGACTGTGTTCGAATCCTCCTTGAAGGTCATGAAAGAAGCAGTTGTAAAAATTTTAAGCCAAATCGGACAAGAATTGCGCCCTCTAGAGGCGCAAGAAGTCAAGACCCAAGATCAGTTTATATATCACCTGTATCAAAACATTGACCGATTTAAACCATACTTAGCACGGTTGTTGGAATTGACACCAAAACACCATGTGCAAAATTTCAGTCAAATCCGACAAGAATTGCGCCCTCTAGCGGCTCAAGAAGTCAAGACCCAAAATCAATTTATATGGCAGTTATATCAAATAAACCATACTTAGCACAGTTGTTGGAAGTAACACCAAAACACCATGTGCAAAATTTCAGTCAAGTCGGACGAGAACTGCGCCCTCTAGAGGCTCAAGAAGTCAAGACCCAAGATCGGTTTATATATCAAAACATGAACCGATTTAAACCATTCTTAGCACAGTTGTTGGAAGTGACACCAAAACACCACGTGCAAAATTTCAGTCAAATCGGACGAGAATTGCGCCCTCTAATGGCTCAAGACCCAAGATCGGTTTATATGGCAGTTATATCAAAATAGGGTCCGATTTAAACCATTCTTAGCACAGTTGTTGGAAGTGATACCAAAACACCACGTGCAATTTGTCCGTCAAATTGGACGAGAATTGCGCCCTCTAGCGGCTTAGGAAGTCAAGACCCAAGATCCGCTTATATGGCAGCTATATCAAAACATGGACCGAATTGGCCCATTTGAAATCCCAACCGACCTACACTATTAAAAAGTATTTGTGCAAAATTTCAAACGCCTTGCCTTACTCCTTCGAAAGTTAGCGTGCTTTCGACAGACAGACGGACGGACGGACAGACAGACGGACAGACATACGGACGGACAGACGGACGGACATTGCTAGATCGACTTAAAAGGACATGACGATCAGGAATATATATACTTTATGGGGTCTCAGACGCATATTTCGAGGTGTTACAAACAGAATGACGAAATTAGTATACCCCCATCCTATGTTGGAGGGTATAAAAATTGTCAGCTGTGGTTATCCCGTCTAATGCTCGCGACATTTGAGAGGTATTATGCCATGTAAAAACTTCTCCCCAAAGAAGATTCGCACTGCGGCACGCCGTTTGGACTCGGCTATAAAAGAGAGGTTCCTTATCATTGAGCTTAAACTTGAATCGCACTGCACTCATTGATAAGGAAGAAGTTTTCCCCCGTTTCTTAACGGAATGTTCATGGGCAAATTTGCATTGCAAAAGCAATTACAAAATATATAATCCTCACCATCTCATGGTGTAGGGTATACCAAAGATCTTTGAAGCATGAAACAAAAGCTGCAAAATATCATGTTGCCCTAGATGAATTTTGATATGTGTATTTAAGATGACTATTATGCACACATTTGCTTAAATATATACACATGCATGCATATGAAAATTTGCATGAGTTGACATCACATAAATAGGACGACACAAAGAACAAAATCCAATGAGCGGTATAAGTATTGAGGCGCTTAATAGTAGGACTTAATAGTGGAGATAAGGAAAAGAAAGGGGATGAAAAAAGCGTTTCTCGAAGTCATCTTCCTTTTTTTCTAGAAAAATGTAGTTTATATCAAAAACCACACTGAAGAGTGTGATTTGTATGTGGAAGGGTTCATGAACATCCTTCCGGCGGTTTCCATTGTAATGCCGCTCAAATATGCCTAGAAATTGTGTAAAATTACAAAAGTAAGGGTAGGGGTTGGACAGTGAAGCGAAAGATCTAAATGGGAATATTTAGGACTAGAATTAAAACAAGTAAAAATGCATTAAGTTCGTCCGGGACAAACTTCGAATACCCATCACCACAGGTTTAGATGTTAACCAATTTTCGTCATAATATGGTAAACAAGTAAAAACGTGTAAAGTTGGACCGAGCCGAACTTTGGATACCCCACCACCAAGGATAAAATAATCGTCATATTTTATTATAACTCCTCTACTATATCAATAGTTATATCTAAATAGGGCCTGGCGTAGAACATATTTTATTAAGGTCCCGAGAAATCATGTACAAGTAACAGTTTCAGCGAAATCAGGCAATTAATCAGCCTTTTATGGGATTTAGACCATAAATTGGAAAATCGGTCCATATGGCAGCTATATCTAAATAAAGTCTGATCTGGACCATATGCTGGTCCTATATTGGGAGGTGTAAAACTATTCGCTGTTTCAAATTTCAGCGAAATCGGATAAAAAATAAAGCCTTTATGGGCTTCAGACCCTTTATCGGCAGATCGGTCTATATGACAGCTATATCTAAATATAATCCGATCTGAACCATATTTAGATCCGATGTCGGGAGGCCTTAAACTTCTCACTGTTTCAAAGTTCAGCGAAATCGGATTATAAATAGAGCTTTTATGGGCTTCAGACCCTTTATCGGCAGATCGGTCTATATGGTAGCTATATCCAAATATATTCCGATCTGAACCACATTTGAGTCCTATATTGTTAGGAGTAAAACTGCTCACAGTTTCAAATTTCAGTGAAATCGGATGAAAAATAATGCTTTTATGGGCTTCAGACCCTTTATCGGCAGATCGGTCTACATAGCAGATATATCTAAATATAATCCGATCTGAACCATATTCGGTTCCTATATTGGGAGGCTTTAAAAAACTCACTGTTCCAAATTTCAACAAAATCGGGTAATAAATGCAGCTTTTATGGGCCTTAGACCCTTTGTCGGCAGATCGGTCTATATGGCAACAATATCTAGATATAATCCGATCTGAACCATATTTAAGTCCGATGTCGAAAGGTTGAAAAAAATTCACTGTTTCAAATTTCAACGAAATCGGGTAACAAATGTAACTTTCATGGGCTTTAGACCCTTAACCGACAGATCGGTGTTTAGGGCAGCTATATCTAAATATAGTCTGACCTGAACCATATTTGGGTCGGTTATCGGGAGGCCTAAAACTGGCCACTGCTTCAAATTTCAGCTAAATCGGATAAAAAATAAATCATTTATGGGCATTAGACCCTTTATCGGGTGATCGGTCTATATGACAGCTATATCATAATATAGTCCGATCTGAACCATATGTGGATCGGATGTCTGGAGATCTAAAATAACCCACTGTTTCAAATTTCAGCGAAATCGGATAAAAAGTAAAGCTTTTATGGACTTCAGACCCTTTATCGGCAGATCGGTCTATATAGCAGATATATCTAAATATAATCCGATCTGAACCATATTTGGGTCCTATGGTGGGAGGCTTTAAACTACTCTCTGTTTCAAATTTCAGCGAAATCGGATAAAAAATAAAGCTTTTATGGTCTTCAGATCCTATATCGGCAGATCGGTCTATATGGCAGCTATATCTAAATATAGTCCGTTCTGAACCATACTTATATCAGATGTCGGGAGGCTTTAAAAAACCGACTTTTTCAAATTTCAGCGAAATCGGGTAATAAATAAAGCTTGTATCGGCTTTAGACACTTTATCGGCAGATCGGTGTATATAGCAGGTATATTCAAATATGATTCGATTAAGTTCAATAACCTGCGTGCATCAAAAAAGACGTATCTGTGCCAAAATGTCAGCTCAATATCTCAAATTTTGAAGGCTATAGAGTGATTACAACAGACGGACGGACAGACACACGGACAGCGTTAAATCGTCTTAGAATCTTGCGATGACCCGATATGTATATACTTTGTAGGATAGGAAATGGATATTGCCATGTGTTGCAAACGGAATGAAAAAATGAATATACCCCTATCCACCATAGGTTAGGGGTATAAAAATGCTTCATTAAGCAACCCATAGCCGTTATATCGAAATATGCTCTGATTTGGACCGAACTCGGAACTGACAACTAAAGGTTTAATACAATTCACTATTGAAGATAGTAGAACAGAATATTGGTCTATATGACAGCCATATACAAATATAGACCGATTTCAACAAAATAGAGCAGTGATGTCAAAAAGCCTATTTTAGGTCACTATTCCAAATTTCAGCGAAAACCAATAATAAATGCGCCTATTATGGGCCCAAGACCTTTAAAAGGGAGATTGATCTTTATGGCAGCTATTGATCTGTACGAAACTGGGCACAGACGTCGAAGTGCTTAACGATCTTAACCATACTCGAAACGCAAGTGGAGCAGCCTAACGCAACACACTATGTAAAATTTCAGTAAAATCGACTAATAAATGTGGCTTGACTGGACCTAGAACTTCAAATCGGTAGATTGATATATATGGCTGCTATATAAGGATATAGTTCGATATAGCCCATCTTCGAACTTGATTTCGTAATCAGGCGTTCAGCATTACAGACGGACATGCTAACCTCTGCGCTACGTTGGCCTCCCGTCTTTCCTTAATGGTCTTTAATTAACAATGTTGAAATGATATCAAAAAGAAATTTGTATTACTTATATCTCAAATTTCATTTCTCTTGAGTCACTGTAATACTTAGCTTGTTGCTTTGTAAAGCTATAAGGAACACACAAGATTATAAAGAAAGAGCAAGAGGCAAGTGAGATATTACTATTTTACTGCCTACTGCCATTTGCTTACACAAAGGTTTATTAAAGCATACTTTCAGGCTCATTACTATGTGGCCTAGCTAAGGCGGAAGATGCCTCACACACACACACACATAAACTGACACGCACATGGCTCTTGAAATATGCAGCATGCTAAATATTAGAACACTAAATGTATGTGTTAGGCTATGTAAATGTTTCTTCCTTCGTAACCAACATAAGGTTCTGTTAAGGTACTACGAAATTGCGTTGGGTTGTTTCTGCCATTTTTGCCTTTTTTTCTTGTTATTTTCCTGTCTTTTTTTCTTTGTTTTTGAAAGGGTCGTTGTCATCATAACATGTTTTGACATCCTTCACATGAGCACAATACCATCGCAAGCCGAAAAAGAAAGGGAAACTTGTATGCTTCCCGCCCGCGCCGACATCACTTACGTTACGTCCTTGTAACGATACATTGTAATCTAGCATACATTTTTAGATTTGAGTCTCTGTCGATGTTGAACACATAAAACACGGCCCAATACGTATGCATTCTGATATTCTCATCATATTTACATCATTTTATGTAAATTTCAAATGGAATTTATGTTAATGGAGTTTTGTACTTGCTTTCCTCTTCACATGCCAAATGAATTTTCAAGGTAATTGTATGCATTCATCATATATGTATACACACAATACACATACATATGCATACACATAAATGTCTACATCATTACTAGAAAATCCACATGCCACATATGGTTTTTGTTTAATTTGGGATATTGTTTATGATTTTGCAATTCCAAGAGTTTTTCAAGGGATTTTCTTGATTTTGCAGCCTAAAAGTAGGCCACATGTTGTTGTAACTCGATTGCAAATGCCTAAATGTAGGCTACACATGTGATGGTGTTGCTTTCTATGCTATTACCAATAATCTTGAGAGGAAATATTACAAAGAAACGCAAATAATTTTCCCTATTTTTGCTTGCTATGAGTATGAGTTTTAATAATTCGGCAACGCATATGAAAATATTTGGCTTTCCTTTGTTGAATGCGAAATAACAAAAGTCATATGTGATGTGTGGAAATATTCAATTGCGAGAATGAATATGCCTTAAGCCCACACAAACATGTTAGGGAAATGTCTGAGATGTTTTCACATATGAATGAGAAGGTATAATTGAATTTATTTAATAAAAACGTTAATACATTAACAAGCTAAAAGTAAGAATATAAAAGTAAAAGAAAGTAATTAAAACTTAAATAATAAAAAACAAGTAAAAGCTTGTTAAGTTCGGCTGGGCAAAACTTTGGAAACCCACCTCCATGGATTCCGCTAAAAATTTACAATCATATCGAATTGTTACAATTTTTCGGTCTCAAGAATTCAAATCGGGCTATCGGTATTTGAGAACCTTCAACAATATATGGACCGATTCGGATCGTACTTGCCACAGGTGTTGGAAATCAAAACGGAAGTCTTTGGGCCAAATTTCTGCCAAATTGGATGAAACCTAAGGCTGGTAAGGGCTCAAGAAGCCAAATCAGGGGATAGGCTTACATGGGGGCAATGACAGTATATAGACCGATTTAGATTAAACTCGGCAAGAATGTTGAAATCAAAAGGGGAGTCTTTGGGCCATATCAAATGAAAGTTAAGACGACTATCGGTGGCTATATCGAAATCTCAACCGGTAAGACCTATTTGCAATCCTCAACGGCATACATCAATAAGAATACATCACTGAGTAATGTTTCAATCGGATGTATTTATTTTCGTTCTAACGATATCGTGATTCCCACAGACAGGAGATCAGACGGAAGGATCAAGACGATCATGAATATATGTAATTTATAGGGTCACATTTCAATATTTCAAAGTGTTACAAATGAAATGCCGAGATTAGTATACCCCCATCCTATAATGGAGCACGCAAAAAAATTATTCGTTTCACATAAAGGAAATTTTCGCCAAGTAAACTTCTTTTCTGAGAAACGTTAGATTTTGTTTACAATAAAAGAAAAAGTTTTCGCGATAACTTATTGCAAAATTTTCCGACAAATATAAAGTGGGTTTTTACCCTTGCAATACCTTTCATTCTTGATATTATTTGGGGTTTCAACTTGTTTTTCTTTGCTTATACGATAAACTAATTTAACGTCATGCTTACATATATGTGTATTATTTTTATATCCTCCACCTTAGGATGGGGGTATACGAATTCTATCATTCCGTTTGTAACCCATCGTAGTATTGACCTGGGACCCAACACATATATCCTGAATCGTCTTAAATTTCAAGTCGATTTAACCATGTTCGTCTGTCTGTCTGTTGAAAGGCGCTTAAAATTTTGCACAAATACTTCCCATTGGTGTAGGAGTTTTTTTTATACCCACCACCATGGGATAAGGGTATACTAATCTAGTCATTCCAAAATATTGATCTAAGACCCCACAAAGTTTATATATTGAATTCTAGATCGTCTTGACATTCTAATCCGCCCTTCCGTCCGTCCGCCTATCGAAATCTCGATAGCGGCTTGGATATAGCTCCCATATAAACCGATATCCCGATTTGACTTCTCGAGCCCCTGAAAGCCTTTATTATCATCCGACTTGGCTGAAAGTTTGCACATTGTGTTCTGTTATGATTTCCAACAACTGTGCAAACTACGTATTAAATTGGTCTAAAACCTGATATGGCTCCCATATAAAGCGATATCCCGATTTGACTTCTCGAGCCCCTGGAATTTTTGTCCGATTTTTGAAATTTGGTACAAAGTGTTCTGTTACGACTTCCAACAACTGTGCCAAGTACGGTCAAAATCGGGCTATAATCTGATATAGCTCCCATATAAACCGATTTCCCGATTTGTCTTCTTGAACCCTTACAAGATCCAATTTTTGGCCAATTTACCTGAAGTTTTACATGCGGTGTTCTGTTACATCTTTCAACAACTGTGCCAAGTACGGTCCAAATCAGTCTTTAACCTAATATAGCTCCCATGTAAACCGGTCTCTCGATCGTCCTTGTTCGGTTCCTAGAAGTTTTATTTTTTGCTGCTTTCACAGAAGTTTGGTATGTAGATCAAATTATGCCCTTCAACTAAACTTAGTTTGTATAAATTTTAACCAGAGTCCATGGTGGTGAGTTTCTAAGATTCGGCCCGGCCGAACTTAGCACGCCTTAACTTTTGATACTCACCCTTTTATGGGCCCAAAACCTTAATTCGAGAGATCGGTCGATATGGCAGCTATATACAAATCTGGACCGATCTGAGCCAAATTGAAGAAAGTTTTCAAAGAAACTAACGCAACTCACTGTCCCAAATTTCGGCAAAATCGGACAATAAATGCGCCTTTTATGGGCTCAAAACCTTAAATCGAGAGATCGATCTATATGACAGCTATATCCAAATCTGAACCGATCTAGGCCAAATCGAAGAGGGGTATCGACTGGCCTAACACAACGAACTGTCCAATTTTCAACAAAATCGGATAATAATGTGGCTTTTATGGGCCTAAGACCCTAAATCGGCGGATCGGTCTACATGGGGGCTATATCAACATATAGGCCGATATAGCCCATCTTCGAATTTAACCTGCTTATGAACAAAGAAAGTATCTGTGAAAAGTTTCAGCTCAATATCTCTATTTTTAAAGATTGTAGCATGATTTCAAAAGACAGACGGACGGACAGGCGGACGGACATTGCTAGATGGTCTTAGATTTTTACGCCGATCAAGAATATATCTGCTTTATAGGGTCGGAAATGAATTTTTCGATGTGTTGCAAACGGAATGACAAAATGAACATACCCCCATCCTTCGGTGGTGGGTAAAAAAATAGCGCTTCTAGTCTTACTGATATGTGCGTATGTCTGCCTCTGACCCTCCGTCCTTTATTATTTTGCTGTCAAGATAGGAAATGTTGTCAACGTCTTCAATGACATGGTCATTTATAGTAAGCGATAATTTGATGTTCTTTTACTCATCAATTTGGTCGTTGCTATGTTTATCTCCAGTCCTACTTTGGCAGCATTTTCATACAATCGTTCCAATTTCGCCTTTATGTGTTCAAAGCGATGCTCAAAAGGCATATGTCAACCGCGAAGTCGATGTCGCCAATCAAGTCGTTTCTTTCCCAGCGTTTGCTATAGGGTGCCTCAGCATTTGTGGTATCTAATAAAATTAAAAATAGCGTCGGCGATAGGATGCAACCTTACTTCACTCCTCTATCGTTCCCGAAAGGTCGGCTAATACTTTAGAAGCATTGCAAAAGGAATGACTAAATAAATATACCTATCCTATGGCGGTGGGTATAGAAATATTGGGTTGCCCAAAAAGTAATTGCGGATTTTTTTAAAGAAAGTAAATGCATTTTTAATAAAACTTAGAATGAACTATAATCAAATTTACTTTTTTTACACTTTTTTTCTAAAGCAAGCTAAAAGTAAGAGCTGATAACTGACAGAAGAAAGAATGCAATTGCAGAGTCACAAGCTGTGAAAAAATTTGTCAATGCCGACTATATGAAAAATCCGCAATTACTTTTTGGGCAACCCAATATTTAGTTCACCATGACTTTGTTCTATGGCCATAACAAACAAAAGAATGGTCATTTATTTTATACATTTTTCAAACCATATTTCTGCCAATAACATATGCCAGAAAAATGACCATACCACCATCGTCAATCTCCTATGTAACGTGTGATGAACTGCATCACAGTTTCAATTTATGATGTCATAAACTAGTAGCAAGTTACTTGAAAATAAAATGAATTTCTCATCTCCCAACTACTTAAATCGTAAATTTTTCTACATTAACTTCTTTACAATGGACTCATAAAAAATCTCCATTTAATTGCATTTCACATCATTCAATTTATATAGCATACTTGTTTGCTGCTTGCGCTTTTCCTGTTTGAAGTAACAAACTTTGCAGACTTAACTATATAAATTGAGTTTATTATACAAATATACAAAAATTCTTAATAAGCACAATGTAACCTATGGAGTATAGTTTTAGGCGTCTAGTTTCTCATGCCATAGCACAAAAAGGAACTTAAGTGCAGAAAATATTTGCCCAAGCAATTGAAGGGGAAAATTTCTGATTCAACAAAAGCAATAAAAAAAGTCTTTTCTTCTTTCTCAATAAAAACAAAGCAAAAGAAATCACCCCAGCATAGCTTTTGATCAAATGTTATGAAAAGTGCATAAAACAAAACTGTGGATAAAGCAATAAAACCTGCCATAGGAAATGAAGCCATGGCAACTTCCGGTGTTGTGTTTATTTTTCTTTTTGTAAAGCACAGGACAAGCACAGCTTGTCCTACCTGCTAAACTGCATGAAATCAATGACTACTTGCCTATACAAAAAGGCAAACAATAGGTATGAACAGTGTTATTTTCTCTCTCACTCTCACTTTATTTTTCTGTTGTTCCCTTGATAAATGGGTTTTTATATGAAATTGCAAGGGATTATTTATAGTTCAGCATACTCTTGTTATTGTATGTAATCGCTTTATTAATAAATGAAAACAATCCTATTGGCATACTTTACGAATGAAATCCTGAAAGTATGCAATGGATATTGTTTAAGAATATAATAAAAATGTGAACAGCGACATTTACAAGAAGTAAAAGATTAAATGTAAGATTAACAAGAAAGTAGAAGTTAAGTGGGATTAAATTCAGAACATTAATCTTTGTGGTGGTGATGAATCTGTACATTTACAATTTTCGACGGGGGAAGTTCGGATGGTATTAAAAAAGATGAGCTAATCTTTATATCTTTGAATACATAAGAGACCCGTGATTGATTGACTGACTGATTGAATAAACAAAATTTGGTTCGAATGTTGATCTTGAGTCAAAAGCATTTGATAAGACGGGGTTTTGTTGATATTTGTTCGTTTAGTTACAAAATGGTACCAAATGGTACGACATACTCAATGCACACAGGGCATAGACCAAGCACTCCGAAAGGTGACTTAAAAGTCACATGTTGGGAAATAGTGAACGTGGAAAAAAAAATTGAAAAGTTCTGCAAAAGGGAGAAAACATGGATTAATCTTGGCCTCTGAAGTTTGGCATTTAGGTACAACTGGAAAATACATGACGGGTGACGAAATGACCTTTTCAAAATTCTTGCATTTAGATAACAAAAAGTTCAAAATAGTACCGAATAGCCTATCTTCGCCTACAGCGAATGGCGACAGCTAGAATTAAGCAATTAGGTAAAAAGATGGTAGTCAGGGCAAAAGTACGATATGTCGTAACAAATCGTACCAGAGGTGGAAGAAAACGTACATATGGTCATATAATTGATACTATTTGGTACTTTATTAACGTATTGAGCTGGAGCTCTGAATTTGGGATGTGGGTATAATTTGAGAGCATATATTG
This sequence comes from Stomoxys calcitrans, assembly GCF_963082655.1. Classification (NCBI taxonomy): domain Eukaryota; kingdom Metazoa; phylum Arthropoda; class Insecta; order Diptera; family Muscidae; genus Stomoxys; species Stomoxys calcitrans. The sequence continues at coordinate 161,723,792 of NC_081554.1, read as the reverse complement.
GGCGTGTAGAAATTTGGTTAAATTCGTACACTTAGGTTTCGAAAGGTACAAAATGGTAAATTTTTACATAATAAGCTACAGCTCTCGAAATTGTAAAACAGTTACACCTTGGGTGTCGTAATAATGAAGAGTTGAGAACATTAGTTCGGTCTATAAAACGTCATTTGGGATTTGATCTACATTTGTGCGATAACTGTTTGAAACTTGGAGTGGCATTCATTTTAAATTGTAAAATCCCACAAGAACCCATCTCATTTTGCTTAAAGGTAACTATTGCGCATAAAATGACCCAAAATGTTTCATGGCAATGCATATCGTTCAATTGCAATTATTGAATTATTTTTTTAAATTTTTTAAAGTGAAATTTCCCTACTGCTTTTAATATCCGGTTTTTTCTCAATAGCTTCAGCTATAAAATAAACGGAAAGGAATTTCGTAACGCGTAGCTTGTATGCCTACCCGTAAGCCATAAGCGAAAGAAGAGAAAAAAAATTGCAAAAAGGCTGCCAGTAATTTGTCACAAAAAAATTTTGTGATTTATTGCTAATTCAACTTGGCTGTGGCCTAAAAATAGGCAATGATTTTTTTACATAACCAGGAAGTGGGCAATACTTTATTTTATCGATTTATCAAACTTTTTATTTAACACAGGAAATCTGACATATTTTGCATACAATGCAATGTGTAAAACAAGTAAAAAGGCATTGAGTTCGGCCGGGCCGAACTTTGAAACCCACCACCTCGAACGAATATAAGGGTTAAACCCAAATTATTGTACCAAATTTAACAACTAAAACAATTCACCTTTCATGGGCCTAAGGACATCTATACTCAAATATAGACCGACCTCAACCATATATTTTTTTTTTCAAGTAACCAACACGCTGGGGATATCCCCTATATATGGAGTTGATTTGCGTTCTAAATTAGGAAAGTTAAGGGTTGGAGGGGGAAAGAGGGAGTAGTGTTTATTGATATTTCTCATAAATTTCTAAACGTCAATGTCGGAGGGAAAGACATTAACCGGAAGTCGATTCCACATACGAATGGTTCGGGCGAAAAAAGAATTTTTTTCGGCAATGCATGGTTCGGTCGACTGGCCAATCAATTACAAACGGGTGTGAGTTCTTGGCAAGTCTTGTATTCCTGGTGAACATCCCAACGTCAGGGATAAGAAGACGAATATCTCTGGAACACACGCCATGAAAATAACGTTAGAACAATACAACGCTACCAACATTTCGACGATGATCAAGAGAAGCAATAGAGTTGGATACTCTACTGTCTCCAATCAACACCAACGCTTTTCGTTGAACCCGGTCAAGTAGCTCTAATGATGATTTTGTAGCTCCTGCCTATATATGAGAGTAATATTCCATCCTCGGCCTGATGCAGGTAGTATAGATATTGAGAAGATCAGAAGAGGTGAAATATTTCTTGCACCGCTTAAGAAAGCCCAAACACTTGAATGCTTCTTTCGACACTTCGAATACGTGTTTTGGCCAACGGACTACAAATTGTATCTTCATGCCCAGAACATCAAGAGCATCTGACTGCTCAATATTTATGCCGTCGATAGATATCGACGATTGAAGTGGGTCAGGGGTTCGCTTGTGAGACAAGAAACGGCACTGCGCCTTCTTTGCGTTAAAGTCTACTCTGTTCATTCTACCCACTTTGAAATGGCCAACAAATCCTGGGAGAGCGTCTCATCCATAATGCCCCTCCTGTCCACAATATCTTGAGGACTGGGCTTATGGTCGAATGAATATGAATGGCATAGACGAAGTCCAACCCAATTGATCGTCAATGAAAATAAGAAAAAGAGAAGGGAAAAGGACAGTGCCTTGTGGGGCACTCGCGGTCAATGTATACTCATCTGACGAGAACCCATCTACAAAAACTCGTATTGAACTGGGGTGTTAAGGAGCCTAACACAACACGCTATACAAAATTTCAGCGTAATCGTAAAATAAACACGCCTGTTATGGGCCCAACTCCCTTAATTGAAAGATCGCTCTATGTGGCAGTTATATCGAAATATATTGGGTTGCCCAAAAAGTAATTGCGGATTTTTTAAAAGAAAGTAGATGCATTTTTAATAAAACTTAGAATGAATTTTAATCAAATATACTTTTTTTACACTTTTTTCTAACGCAAGCTAAAAGTAACAGCTGATAACTGACAGAAGAAATAATGCAATTACAGAGTCACAAGCTGTGAAAAAATTTGTCAACGCCGACTATATGAAAAATCCGCAATTACTTTTTGGGCAACCCTATACCGATCTGAACCATGTCCGAATGTCGAGTGACCTAACGCAACTGATTGTACTTAATTTCAGCAAAATCGGTTAATAAAATCAACTTTTATGAGCCTTAAAACTTAAATCAGGTAATCAGTGTATATGGCAGCTATTTAAATCTGGACCGATCTAGGCCGTATTGAACTAAGATGTTGAGGAGCCTTACACAAATTTCTGTGAAATCGGATAAAATAGTCGGGACTAATACCATAAATCGAGAGAACGGTCTATATGATTGATATACCCAAATCTGAACCAATCTGGGCGAAACTAAACAAGGATTTCGAACGGCCTTACATAACTTACTGCTCAAAATTTTAGAGAAATCGGACAATATTTCTTTGAACATTTCTCAATTATGTAGGCTAATCTAGACTTGAAGAGGTCTACCGATTTGCTGTCGCTGACTTGAACAGATGTCTTAATCATTGTGTCCGTCATGACAAGTCAATGCCTGAGCGGATAACAAACTGACAGACTGAAGGAATTTATGAATTTATTGCTTATTCAAGTAAAATTGGCTATAGCCCAAAACTAGGCAACGTTTTTTACAAATTAATGCCAGGATGTATGCATTGCTTGTTTTTTAGAATATTTTTATTTTTAAACAATGTTATGCATTTTTTTTAATCGATTCATTTCATTTATTTATTTTATTTTAGAAAAAAAAGGTAGAAAAGCTATACTGACTTCCTTCCTACTTCCTTTCTACTTTGATTTATATGGGAGCTATATCAGCTGGTGAATCGATGTAGACCATACTTGACACATTTGTTGGAAATCAAAATAAACCACTTAATGCAAATTTTCAGCTAAATCGCTCAATATTAATTGCGCCCTCTAGAGGCTCAAGAAGTAAAGATCCGAGATTAGTTTTTATGGTAGCTATATCAGGTTACGAACCGATTTAAGCAGTACTTGGCACAGTTGTTAACAGTCACACAGAAACACTTTCGGCAAAATTTTCAGCCAACCGGACAATAATTACGCCCTCCAGAGGCTCAAGAAGTCAAGATCCGATATCGGTTCATATGTTAGCTATATCAGGTTATGAACTGATTTAAACCATACTTGGTGCAGTTGTTAGACGTTAAAACAAAATACCTCGTGCAAAATTTCAGTCAATTCGGATAATAATTGCGCCCTCTAGCGCCGCAAGAAATCCATAGAATAGAAAGATCCAGAATAGGTTTATATGGAAGCCATATCAGGTGATGAACATATAAAGACAATACTTGGTCAAACAGAAACACTTGACGCAAAATTTAAGCCAAATCCGATAAGAGCTATATCAGGTTACAAGCTGATTTGGACAATACTTGGCACAGTTGGTGGAAATAGAAATAAAATACCTGGTGCAAAATTTCAATTAAATCGGATACGAATTGTGCCCTCTAGAGGCTCAAGAAGTCAAGACCCAGGATCGGTTTATATGGCAGCTATATCAAAACATAGACCGATTAGGTCCATTTACAATTCCAACCGACCTACACTAATTAAAAAGTATTTATGCAAAATGTCAAGCGGCTAGCTTTACCCTCTCGAAAGTTAGCGTGCTTTCGACAGGTAGACAGACGGACAGACATGGCTAGATTAACTTAATGTCATGATGATCAATAATATATAAACTTTATGGAGTCTCAGACGGAAATTTCGGGATGGTACAAACAGAATGGCGAAATTAGTATACCCCCATCCTATAGTGGAGGGTATATAAAAATATTACCAATTGTTTCACTTTTCAATAAAATATAGTCAGCATTGAAAAATTCTAAGTAACACTATTAAGCACTTCAATATATTCTTAAATTGTTCTTTTTATTTAAACTGCGATAAATTATTCACTTTTATGTAACACCTACATGAAAATTTTAATTCCCACAAAGAGAGCAGTTTCCAGCGAAAACATATTGAAATCCCTAAGATCATTCAAGCAATTAACAACGTTTCATTAAATCCTAAACATGTCAATATAAATCCTAATGTGGCATACAATCAATCACTCAATGTTTGCCCTAGATAATTGAGCTCTGGCAGTTTAACCCCTGACAACAGCCAAAAATAATCCACACACACACACACACATGCATCCACATAAAAACTTCAAATCCCTCAAGCCCTTTAAATCTTCTTTTAAACGCCACAAAGGTGTAAAGAAGTCAACAATATGTAACTGTCAATTTTGAGATGAAAATTGAGTTCCTCTGTGACCAAAACCAGACACTCAACATTGTATTACTTCAAACAATTGTGAAGTATACCGGGATGTGAACGCAATCAATGTATGACAATTGCCACGTGTGTGGCTTTTAACAATTTCCGCAAATCGCATAGACAAAATCAATCCATCAATCAGTTAGGCAACATGAGACAGACGCCATTAAGAGGATTGAACAATTGTGAGAGTCACAATGAAGGTTACACTGATTAATTTTATTGCCTAAAAGCTTGCTACAGTTTAAGGTAGTTAAGCTATGTTGTCTAACATATGCATTGTTTTGTGTGCGTAGTTTTTGGAAGAAGGGAATTGGTAAGTCTTATTTGTATGAATCATGGATAGGTAATTTAAGTTCACAACAGCGTGTTTTAACTCTTCATAATACGTTTCGGACACAATTCTCACTGTATTCCCCAATTGTGGTAGATTTGAAGGGCTTACAAACAAAAACTTTTCCTTTGTTTCTCTTTCGATACGAGCTTAATGATCGAAGTATTTTGCAATGGTAAAGGAAAGACAGAAATCACAACACACCCACCACTATGGGTCGCGTTCCGTTTTTGATTAGAGGACTTTTCAACCTTATTAGGTGTGGAGGTTTCGAGGGCCATATATTGGCTGGTTGAATATACCGCCAAAACGTGTAGATGATGTAAGCACGACACTAACCCAAGTTTGACACCTTTCACACTAGCTGACAGCGGACACACTGAGCAACAGCCATTAATACAACTTCCGAAAGATTCACAAATATCTTGTATATATTGGGTTGCCCAAAAAGTAATTGCGGATTTTTCATATAGTCGGCGTTGACAAATTTTTTCACAGCTTGTGACTCTGTAATTACATTCTTTCTTCTGTCAGTTATCAGCTGTTACTTTTAGCTTGCTTTAGAAAAAAAGTGTAAAAAAAGTATATTTGATTAAAGTTCATTCTAAGTTTTATTTAAAATGCATTTACTTTCTTTTAAAAAATCCGCAATTACTTATTGGGCAACCCAATACCATGGAGGAAATGTAGTCGTATAGGATATAACTCCATGCGGTGGAAGAGAAAAGCTAGTGTGAAAGTTTTCAAACTTTTGTTAGTGTCGTGCTTATCATAGACACGTTTTCGCGGAATATTCGCTATATGTACGATCAGCCAATGTGTTGCTCTTAAAGTCTCACCACCCAATATGATTGAAAAGTCTTCTAACTACAGACTAAACGCCTCCCATAGTGGTTGGTGTGTTGTAATCCCTGGCTTTCCTTTTCCATTGAAAAAATCTTCGAACATTAAGCTCGTCACAGACGACGTCCTCGCGTTAGCACAATACCACCTCACGCATTCCGTGATCGCCCGGATCTTCACCCGCAGGACCGTATTATGATCAGGCAGTCGAAAATAGATCTCAATAACTGGGTTCTCAATGTAGACTCCCAAGTCCACTCTGTCCTCTAGCTTTAATCGATCTGTGAAGAATGATCTTCCAGACGGGAATACTATAGTTCCGTCATTCCAAGACTGTGCCGCTGACAGCAGTATGTCGCACTCGACCACAAGTGTCGTCTCAGGTATCCCATCGGAAACTTCTTACACTCCTTCCAAGTTTCCTATAGTCGCCTCGATTATACAGCGATGATATGTCTTGTTTCTATCCTCAATCCATTCTCCCACCGCCTTAAGTCTCATAGCCAATTTACATTAAGGCCGTGGGTTATGTAAGCCTACCGTGTTACAATAAAACGGTTGAAAGTACAATAAAGTTCTTATGGAAAGATCCGCATCGTGGCTAATACTGGGGGAAGTTAAGAAGAAGATCAGTATGGGTTTGTGTGTCATTAGGGTTCAGAATGTGTGCTGAAAGTATAGGCGTGTGTATGGCATGTAAGAAAGACAACGAGTCGTTGGAAGTCTTTTTTTGAGTCCATGCACGGCTTCTAAAGGTAACAGATTTCTACACTTGGTAGTAGCAACAATACTAGACTGGAACCAACTTAACAAATTAAATTGAAGATTTTTAGAGATTGTATGAGAAGCAGAGATTTCCAGGTATAGTATTTTCAAGGCAACCTTATATAGTTTCCATCATAGGATAGAAAGGCAACAGCCAAGAAAACACTGGGTTGCCCAAAAAGTAATTGCGGATTTTTAAAAAAAAAAGTAAATGAATTTTTAATAATACTTAGAATGAACTTTAATCAAATTTGCTTTTTTACACTTTTTTCTAAAGCAAACTTAAAGTAACGGCTGATAACTGACAGAAGAAAGAATGCAATTACAGAGTCACAAGCTGTGAAAAAATTTGTCAACGCCGACTATATGAAAAATCCGCAATTACTTTTTGGGCAACCCAAGTTAAGATGGCAAAGAATTCGCTCTACTCCAGTCCCAACTCGGTAGTAAGGAGTTGTGGGCTTATACCTCAACAATACACGGGATAATTAGGACATTGGTTTTACTAACTCCTACCTATTGATCTCTGCTATGCCATCAATCTCCCAGCAAATGTGTCCAGTATAATGTAGAACCTGAAAGATACCACGGCAGTGCAGATCTCAGGAGCAAAGAGGTATGACCCGAGAGAGGCGCTGAACAAAATTGATGAAGAACGGTTGGTGATTATATGAAGAGCACTGATTTGCTAGTAAAGACTTTTCAAGGCTACATTATATCACCAAAGAAACTACGCTGAACAAGGAAACTGCATGCGGTCTACTCCTGTTGCAACTCAATAGGAAGCAGTTGGTCGCGGACGGACACTGCATGTCTTGGGGTGTCTGTGGTTCGGCAAATTTTCACCTATATGTGAATATGGCATCTGCCTCTGGTCACCTGCGCTCTAAAGCGAGATTATCGAGAAGGTACAGTGTGCAACGGCAGTGTTGATCTGTGCAGCAATGAGTTGTGCCCCGTGATATGCACTAAAAGTCGTACTAAATACAAAATTTCCCATGATCATTCCATAAGGAGGAGAAGTATTTCCTTCTCTCACATCAATGAGTGCAGTCCGATTAAAGTTTTTTTTAGCTCAATGATAAGTGTCTCCTTTTTTATGCAGCATCCTAACGGCGTGCCGCATAGTGAAACCATTTGGTAGTGGAAGAGAGGTTTTCAGATGGCAGGATACCTCAAAAATGTAGCCAACTTTAGGAAGATGAAAATCACCGCTGAAAATTTTCTGACGTACACGCCGAGATTTGCATCCAAGCGTTTGGCGCCATAGGCGGACATGCTATCCTCTGCCCCGCGATGGCTCGATGTTATGCCTTTGCGCCCTTATGATTGTTGGCCACTATGGAGTATATGACGCTGAACGCCTGGCGAAAACATCAGTAACAAATTTCTGCGATGGCTACCCCCCTACTTACTGGTGAAATGAAATTTTTGAGATATTTAGCCGTGTTAAACTAATCTACAACGGGTATCGCTTTGCGGCACCCCCTTCGGTCACGGGAACATAAATGAGGCCCTAATTCATTGAACTTAAACCTCAATTGAACACCACTCCTTGATATGAGAAAAGTATTCCCGCTGTTCCCTAATGGCATTTTCATAGGATAATTTCCAATTACTTTTTAAAGGGTATATGGCATCGAAGGTGGCCATTAAACTAAGGAAGTAAACAACGTGGCGTTCCTCAAACATGGTCATTCTTCTGTTTTGCTGGGAGCTGAAGATGCGAAATGGCAGTATGCTATATGCAGAGTTTTCTGAAATAGCATTCTCGTGGCTGGCGGTATCCCGCCTTTCCCAAGGCTTTCGGTATACATGTATGGGTCTGAAGTGAATAGGAAACCCGGAGAAGATGTCTACATTGAGTTCCTTAAAATTGGAGAGTCATATATGCTTCCAGACTGCTGTAGCGTATTGATAATCCATAAGGTACCATCGATGTAGCAGCAGCTGTCTAATCAGATTGCCACGAAATATATAGACAGCCAGCGAAGTTCATGACTTTGGCGCCAAAACTATTTGCAGCCGAGTCTGCTTAGAGATTCTAGAGTTTCTTCGAACCATGGGAAAGGTTATCAGGCTCTACTGGGACCGGCCCATTAATAAGTGGGGGCGGGGATGAGATATACGAAGCTTTAACCAGGTTCAGAGGTTAACATGTCCGCCTATGACGCTGAACGCCTGAGTTCGAATCCTGACAGGAACATCAGAAATTTTCCCAACGGTGGTTATCTCCTCTTAATGCTGGCGACATCTGCGAGGTACTTTGCCGCGATAAAATTTCTCCCCAAGGAGGTGTCGCTCTGGGGCACGCCTTTCGGACTCGGCTATAAAAAGGAGATCCCTTATCATTGATCGTAAAATTGAACCCGACAGCACTCATTGATATGTGAGAAGTTTGGCACTGTTCTTTAATGCAATGTTCATGGGCAAATTTGCATTTTCAGATCGCTCTTGGGCGCATATCGTGCTACTGCACGATATCCTTTCCTGCCCTATTCGAGGTTCATGGAAGGTCACAGGACAAGGACATTACTGATGTAGAAGTGTTTGACTTGGTGAAGTCCTATGAGAGTTCCTCGCTAGTCCGCCTGGTTCTCTTTGGTTTTATACCCACCACCATAGGATGTGAGGTATTCTAATTTAGTCATTCCGCTTGTTACACTTCGAAATGTTGATCTGAGACCCCATAAAACATATATTCGTGATAGTCTTCACATTTTCAGTCGATCTAGCCATATCCGTCCGCCCGTCTGCCAAAATCACGATACCGCGGAACGAATAAAGATATCGGCTTAAAATTTTCCCCAGATGCAGGTTTTGATGCAGGTCGATGGAAATTTTAAAAAGGCCATATGGGCTCAGATTAGGGTATAACCCCCATATAAACCGATCCCCAGTTTTGACATCGTGAGAAACTGATGACCTCAATTTTCAACCGATTTGGCGTATGGACCTGGTTCTAACTTCCAATATCAGTGCCGAGTATGATCCGAAACGGTCTAAAAGCTGTGATATAGACTTCTTATTATCTGATCCCTGGTTTTAGCTTGTTGAGCCCCTAGACACCTCAATTTTCAGAAATTTGACTCATGGACTTATTTTATGACTTTCAACATATATAACAGGTTTAATCCGAATCGATATATAAAATGATATAGCGCCATATAAACCCGTCTCGGTATTTGATTTCTTTAACTCTTGAAACCTCTATTCTCATCCGAATTGGCTGAAATTTGGAAAAATGACTTCTGTTTTGACTTCAAAAATCCATGCCAAGTATGATCTGAGTTGGTATAGGTTGTGAACAAAATACAGATCTTAATTTTCATTCAATTATATTAAATTTGGTATAGACATGTTTTTTGACTAAGAGATGAAATCAGTTCTGATAAAGATAGAGCTCCTTTACATGTACATGTTCGACCGATTTGAACTAATATTGCTGTAAGATTGTCGTTTGTCAACTAATCCTCACGAAATTTGGCATAAATGATTCTCTTGTGGCTCTTTAGATTAATTGGTGAATTTTATATAAACCAGATCGGATTTAGTCATAGCACCATGTAAATGGTTTTGGACGATTTTAAATTTCAAAGGGTTTACAAACGTATTTACAATCGTATATTCTCAAAATTGAGTCTGTCTATTACTTCTGTGACGAGCCTGTAGATATTTGAATTTTGTTATTACTTCCCATAACCATCTCACTTAGGGTTCAATCCCAATATTCATAGGTCCAATATGACCTTTCTTTGATTTGACTCCTTGAGCCTCCCGAAAACGCAATTATTACCCGACTTTGCTGAAATTTGGCAAGTGGTGTTTTGTAACGACTTCCAATATCCAACCAAAGTTTAATCCAACTCGATGCATAATCCGTTATAGGTTCTTTATAAACCATCTACCAATTTGAATTCTTAAGCCTCTAGAGGTTGCAATCTTTATTCAATTTGTCTAAAATTTTGAACATGGTATTTATTTTCTTATGACTCCTAACAACTTCATAAGTATGGTCCACATAAGTCCATAATTTAATGTAGTTTCCATATAACGCCATCTACTTAATTTAAAAAGTTATTCATACGATCCGCAGGCCACCGTAGCGCAGAAGTTAGCGTAGCCACCTATGACGCTGTACGCCTGGGATCGAATTCTGGCGAAAACTTCTGAAAAAAAAATTTCAACAGTGATTATCCACTCCCCCCAATTGCTTGCGATATTGGTGAGGTACGATTCCATTTAGTATGGCAGCGATGCTGCTGCTGCACGTCGTAAAGACTCGGCTAAGAAAGGAGGCCCTTATCATTGAGCTTAAACTAAAATCGGACAGCATGTGTTGAAGTGTGAGAAGTGTGTCCTTGTTCTTAGCTGGACTGTTCATGGGAGATAGTATAAAAGTCTCGTCCCGGTCGAACTTCACGTTCCTTTTTTATATATTAAGTATATCCTTAACTACTAAGCCCGGCCTAAAAGTATGCTATAAAATTTAGTTTTCCAATCTTTCATCCCTAAAAGTATGCCCCAGTTTTTGGAAAATTGCCTGAATAATATTTTAATTTTCATAAAATCCACTTGAGTTCTATCCACATAAAAGTTCATAGAAACCCTAGTGCATAATAAATACTGATGAGAAATTTCACTAATTTTTTTTTTCTTTTTGAAGCCACAACGCACTTTCATTCTCAGATTATCCACTCTACAGCTCATTAGCACAATCTAAATTTCATTTTAAATTAATTGAAATTTCAACTATTTTGTCTATAGTTCACTGATTATCAACTCATACTGGCCAAAATGTGTGCTACAAAATTTAATGAACATATTTCCCCACCCCTTGAAGTATGCCCCAATTTTTCGAAATACACTAAAAATTCCAATTAATTGCATTGGGGTTGGCAGGGTTTTTAAACACACATTACCATGAAAAACATAAATTAGCAAACACTAAATTGGCAACAGCATTATCATATATGTCCAGATTTTGGGTGATGACGAATATAAGGCGGACCCTAATTTACAATCAGTGGAATTTCGTTTTTTTCTAAATTTTTATTAAACATATATTTTTACGAATTAATTTATCAAAAATTGTTATTCTCGTTAATTTGAATTTATGAAGTTGGTAAATGCAAATTTATCCATGAGCATTCCATTAAGGAACAGGGGCAAACTACCAAATATCAATGAGTGCTGTCCAATTCCAGATTTTAGCTCAACGATAAGGTGCCTCCTTTTTATAGCCGAGTCCGAACGATATGCCGCAGTGTGACACCTCTTTGAAGAGAAGCTTTTACATGGCAAAGTATCACACAAATGGCGTCAGCATTAGAAGGAAATAATTACCTCTGATTTTTTTTATTTGATTTTTTTTTAAGGATACGAACCTCTGCCCACAGTGTCCTCAAAGTTAAGCTTTTAGAAAAAAATCATTCGGAATTGATTGTATCTATTATAGTTTTTAAAATATCTACTCTACAACTCACCAGCTTTATCTAAAATTTTTGTACTACTTTTCAACTCTTCCTATCCTAAAAGTATACTACAAAATTTAATTACCATATTTACTACCCCTTAAAGTATACCCCAATTTTGATTAATTGCATTGGGGCTGTGAATGTTTTTGAAATACACATTATCATGAAAACACAGAAATTAGCAAACATTAAATTCGCAACAGGATTATCATGTATGTCCTTATTTTGGGTCATGACAAATAAGGCCGGTCTATAGGAGAGACATCCTAAACTGGAAGTTTGATAAACACTTAATGATGAACCTCTAATTTGCATAGTGGTTTACAGGACATTCAAAGTGAGTGCGTGTGCCAAAAAATGATTCACCATCATCATCACATCACATCACCAGTCATGGTGTCAATTAGAGCAAAGTTTGCTTTTCTCCTTTGGTTTCGTTTTTGCTCTATGAGTGGACATTTCACTTTTGCCAGTTTGAATGACACACAAAAACACATTCCATGGATGAATAAATGGGCCTTTGTGGTTCGATCAAATCGTAGTATTAGCCAAGACTAGCAAGACTTCTTAATTGTCTACAAATGACAAGGACTATGTACCAATGACTAAAGATTAGACATAAATCACTCAATCAAATCAGCAAAAAGTTCACAAAAAGCCAGGCTCCCAAAATTTATTCCACATCAAAGAAAAATCCTTTTGTAATGCCCAACTTGACCATTTGTTTTCATATCGGATTTTTGGAATAAATTTTCATTTTTGCTCGATTCTTTTGACAAAACTTCATTTTTGCTTTTATAATTTTCACTTTTTTTCTTCCTCTCTGCCATACACAATCTATGGTGTGTGGTGTTCTTCATCAAACAACTGTGGCTACAAAATGCTATTAACATTTTTATTTTTCAGAGCTTTGCTGGTTTTAGTAATTTTTGTGTGTGGCGAATTCAATTGTTTTTTTTTTCGCTTTAAACCGCTTAAAATTTTCGATATGCATTGCCAAACCAAAAAACACATGGCTCATGAGCAGCCATGAAATGTGCCAACATATATCATAAATGATTGATGTATTTGCATAATAAAACCAAAAGAGAGAGAGAGAGAGAGAATCAAATAGCGAAAAAGAGCGGAAGGGTGTAGGGAAAATTCAATGAGATTATGTTGTGGTTTTACCATTGGAAATAATGTGACATGTTGCCGGTTGTTGGGTATATTTGAGCTTCACTAAGTAGATAAATATGAGTGTGTTATATAAATATGCAAGCTATTGCATACTTTTGGGATACAAATAGCAAAGTAAGAGGCATAAGGCTATATTACCATAACCAATGGTTTATGCATCTGCAAGAGCATAAATTCTGCATGTTTATGGCATTTGTCCGTCCCAATTAAATAAGGATTAAAGGCTTTGTCAAATTTTGGCAAAACTATTAAGAAAAACATTGCATACTTTTAGGGTCTAACTGACTAAAGTTTGTATCGGGTACTGCAAAATGCAATTTCAATTTTTAATAATATGTTTAAAATATATTTTGAATAAAAGTTTATGCCAGCTTACCCATTGTCGCTCCGCTATCTTCAATGCTATACTTCATGTTAAGATGTAAATGTATCCCAATTGTCAAATCTTAAGCCTTATCCTTAATTTGGTAAAGATCAGATCGAATAGTGGCTTCTACAGCCTTAAACGACCATATCGGATGAAAGATAGATATGGGAGCTAAATCTAAATCTGACCCGATTTTAATGAAATCTTGCACACTGCAATGGTGTGTCAAGTAGAATTCCTCATGCAAAGTTTTGTAAAAATATGGCCAAAATTTTAGTTTTTATGTAATTAAATGTGGCCTACATCGGATGAAAAATATATATGGGAGCTAAATCTAAGCCGATTTTGATGAAATTCTGCACACATATTGGAACATCAAAAAAGTACTCCATATGTATCCCAAATTTCAGAGTTTTAGCCCAATCTTTTAAACAAGTACCAATTACAGCATTAAAGTTCGTTTTCTTCAACTCCTGGTAAGATTACAGGATTTCGTATATGGCACAACTAATCGTATTTTTGTCAAAACTACAACCACCGACATGGCTCAGAGGAGAGCATATCAGTCTATGACGCTGAACGCCTGGGTTCGAATCCTGGCAAGACCATCAGAACTTGTTTTTCTTCAGCGTTGGTTTTCCTCTCCGTATTCTGGCAACCTTTGTGAGGTACTATGCAATGTAAAAACTTCTTTCCAAACAGTTGTCGCACTGCGGCACGCCGTTCGGACTCGGCTAAAAAATGGAGGACTCTTATTGAATCGGATTGAGCTCATTGATATGTGAGAAGTTGGCCCCTGTTTCTTAGTGGAATGTCCATTAGCAAGTTTACATTTTCGCAGAACCACAGTGGATAACCACATGGATAAGACTTGCTATGCTATTTCAGCTATGTGGCCATACTTGGTTTGGCTGTTGGAGACCAAAGTGGCATTCATAGTGCGAAATTTAAGCCAAATCGGATAAGAACTGCTCCCTCTCCCGGCTCAAAAAATAAAATTGGGAGAACTGTTTACATGGGAGCTGAATCATTTTATGGACAGATTCAGGCCATATTTAACGGACACGTTAATTGTCAAGAATTTCAGCCAAATCGGATAAGAATTGCTCCCTCTAGAGGCTCAAGAAGTATAATTGGGAGATCGACTTATATTGGAGCTATATCAGGTTGTGAAGCGATCTGGGCCATACTTGGCGCAATCGTTATAATTTAAAACAAAACACTTCAAGCCAAGTAGGATAATAGTTTCGACCTCTTGAAGTCAAGATCTTCAAGAATGCAAGATCCGAAATCGGTTTATATGGGAGCTATATCAGGTTATCCAAAGATTTAATCCGTACTAGGTCCTGTATTAGAAGCAAACAAATCACTTCATGCAAAATTTCAGCTTAATCGGATAATAATTGAGCCCCTTTATATGGGAGCTATATCTGGTTATGAACCGATTTCGACCATGCATGGCACAGTTGTTGACGTTCAAACAAAAAAACTTCATGCAAGATTTCAGCCAAATCTGATAATAATTACGCCCTCTATCGGCTCAAGAAGTCAAGATCCGAAATCGGTAAATATGGGAGCTATATCAGGTTATGCAACGATTTGAATCATACTTGGGGCAGTCGTTAGAAGTTAAAACGAAACACTTTATGCAAAATTTCTACCACATAGGATAATAATTGCGCCCTCTAACGGCTCAAGAATTCAAGATCCTAAATGGGTTTATATGGGAGCTATATCATGTTATGAGCTGATTTAAACTATGCATGGCACAGTTGTTGATGGTCAAACCAAAAAATTCATATAAAATTTCAGCGAAATTCCATAATAATTGCGCCATCTATCGGCTCAAGAAGTCGAGATCCCAGATCGGTTTATATGGCAGCTATATCATGTTACGGACTGGTTTAGAGCATACTTCGCACATTAGTTGAAAGTCATTTCAAACCAACTCATACAAGATGTTTGCCGATTCGTACCATATTTAAATTGAATGTTGGAGACCATAGTAGAAGTCACTATATAAATTCGTATAAGAATTGCGCCCTTTAGGGTCTCATGGACTAAAATCGGGAGATCGGTTTGTATGTTAGCTGTATCAGACTATAAACCGATCCAGACCATATATGACCTAGCAGAAGTCCAGACCATATTTGACCTAGCAGAAGTCGGTGTACAAAATTTCAGTCAAATCGTATAAGAATTGAGACCTCTAAAGGCTAAAGAAGTATAATCGGGACATCGGTTTATATGGAAGCTATATTAGGTTTTGAACTGATTTAGACTATACATGGCGCATTCGTTGCGAAACAAAATAAAACTCTTTAAGCTAAATTTCAGCCAATCGGATAAGAATTGCGCCCTCTAGTGGCTCAAAAGGTCAAATTTCAAGATCGGTTTATATGGCAGCTAGATCAAAACATGTACCAATATGGCCTATTTACAATCCCAAGTGGCCCACTTTAATTAGAAAGAAGTATTTTATGCAAAATTTAAAGCATCTAGCTTCACTCCTTCGAAAGTTAGCGTGCTTTAGAGAGCCAGACGGACGGATGGGCAGACAGACGGACTGACTGACAGACAGACGGAATATTTCGAGGTGATACAAATGGAATGTCGAAGTAAGTATACCCCTATCCTATGCTGGAGGGTAAAAATATATTGGGTTTGCGCTTGATAGTAAAAACAAGTTAAGTTTGGCCACATCAAACTTTGGACACCCACGATTTATGATCTGATCTAGACCAAGCCCAGAACTGACGTCGAGGATCTTCAGCAACTCACTGTTCTAAAATTCAGTGAAATCCTGTCATAAATAAGCCATTTATCGGTGAAAGACGGTAAATCGGAAATAGGTGAAAATGGCAGCTGTATCCAAATAGGGTCCGATCAGAATCATACTTTGCACGGACCAAAAAAAAAAGGTCTAAAACGGCACTCAGTGGCAAATTTCAATGAAATCAGGTAAAAGTTGCTGTTTCTTTGGGTCTTAGACCTGACATCAGGAAATCGGTCTATGAGGGCTAGATAAATATGTGAAAATAGCAGCTATATTAAATAGGGCCCGATCTGAATTATAATCAGCACCGGTGACAAAAAGCCTTACACAACACTCAGTGCCAAATTTCAGTGTAATCGGGTAATAGTTGATGTTTCTTTGGGTCTTAGACCTCACTTCGGGTGATCGGTCTATATGGGGGCTACATCAAAACATTGTCTTCTCTAAACTATATTTAACACAGATATTGAGGGTACTAAAGCAACTTGTTGAGCCAAATATCAGCGCAATTGGGTGGTAAATGCGACTTTTATAACCCCAATACTTTAAATCGGAAGATTGGCATATATGGCAGCCATATCCAAAGATTGACCGATTTGAACTATATTCGGAATGTGGAGGAACCTAACAAAACTCTCTTTGCCGAATTTCAACAAAATCGGCCAATAAATGCGGCTTTAATGGGCCTTGGACCTTAATCTGGAGATTAGTCAATATGGGGACTACATCAAGATATAGTCCCATATAGCCCATCTTCGAACTTAACCTGCCTAGGGCAAAAATTAATAACTATGTTAAGTTTCAGCTCGATATCTTCAATTTTAAAAACTGTAGCTTTATTACCACAAACAGACGAACGGATATTGCTAGATCGTCTAGGAATTTCAAGACCATCAAGAATATATATACTCTGAAGGGTCGAAAACGGATATTATGATATGTTACTCACGGAATGAAGAATCGAATATACCCCCATTCTTCTGTGGAGGGTTTAAAAATATTATGGAGGACTTTAGGCAGATTTACACATGAAATTTTTTTCAAAGATTTTTTTTTTATCTGATTTTTTTTAATTTACTTTACTTTAAATTTTTTAGAGAAATATTTGTTTCAAGAAAGAATTACAAAAATTGTGGTAGATTTCTGTTTTAAATAATATTTTCAACAAACAACAAAGATGTTAATTCTTAATACCTTGTCCCCTGAAACTATGCTATGGTTTTCATGTTTAACATGTCCGCTTGCAAAACATTTGGTCAATAATTAATAATGACAAAAGCCTACCAAAAACTTCTGGCAGAAAAAAATTTTTTTGTAGTTTATCGAGGGAAAAAATCCTCTTACAAATAAACATTGTTAATATTTAATTACCATTGATGTTCATGGATGATGCCATACAACTTTAACAAGCACAGAAACGACCGAACAGCACAACGGAAAAAGTTTTTCATTCGATAATTTCAAAGTTATTTTTGCTGCTGTTGTTGTGCTACCATAACCAATGTGTATATGTTTGTTTGATAGTGGTGTAAAAGTTACTGTGTAAACATTTTTATTTAAAATCTATAAAATATTATTGAAGGCAAACAGAAATGAAATCAAACACCATGCCATGCGAAACTTTTCTCCATTGTTTTTTTTTTTTTTGTATTTCTTTACTACCAAATGTGACAGACAGACAGCTTAAATGTTTTTAAGCCCCAAGAACAGGCAGCCGTGAATTTTTGGAGAATTGGAACATTGGCTAACGATATGCGAGACAAAGAAAAATATTTAAAAATTCCCAATACTATGCTACATATTCCAAATAACATCATCATCGTCATCACATTTGCCACTGTTGAGCAAAGCAAACAAATATGAAATATTATATTTTTGCCTCTTGTTTTTTTTTATTATTTGTTTGTTGGTGTGTATGAGAACGACATATTTATTAATATTTGTGGTGTTATGTTTGTGGAAAAAAAAACGAAAATTTATTTTTTTTCCCAAGCAAAGAAATAAATATTCGCTTGTTGGGGAATATAATCATTTGTGGTATAAATAACAGTTTTGTTGGATCGAATGTTATAAAACAATAAATTATGTGTTTTTGTACCAGAGGATTGATTTTTATTATTCATGCACGCCTAAAAATATGCATTAATTTAGGGATTTATAGAGAATATGCTTCAATTAATAATAATGATACGCCGTGTGGTTCATTTTTGGATATAAAAGCTGAAAAGAGGATAGACGCGAAAAAGAAGAGAGAGAGTAGTTAATATATTTTCTTTATTTACAAGTAGATAGCACAAAAGTGAGATTTGACAATTTATTGGTCTTTAAATAACTTTAAGCCGTTGTCGAGAATCAAGACTTTAAGGTCTACGGGAACTTTACGAATATTATTTCATTTGTTATAATATTCCGTTTAATATCAAAATCATGTTTCAAAAAATCACAAGTATTTTTGGGGTCAACTTTACTCAACTTTTGGATGTAAGATTTACGCTCTACTTTTCTACGAGTCCTATTAACTGAATATGTGGGCCCAATACACTTGTCCCGAATTTAAATATCGGGTTAGTTCCCTACTCTTTATCTCTTTTATTTTTTCCGGAGGGAATTACATGTTAGTTTGGGAATTTTTGTGGGGAAGGGTGACCCATAAACACCTAATATATGAACCATTATATGCTCTCAAAATCTTTTCATTACAGTTCCATATTGTCAAGATCGGGTTAAATGTTTAGTTGAGTACTTGTCTGCAAACTGTAGATAACTGGTCACGTTTACTAATATCATCAGATTTCAGTTCTATTTCTATGATCTTTTCATTAACCTAATCATAGAATATTACCTTCAATAGAGCAAAAGCCACAAGAGCACCACACGATTGGGACATCTTTAAGGCTGAGCTAAGAAAATATAAGGGTGAGCTGAGAAAGGCGTGGAGCTCCGTGGAGAATACATCTAAGGCATATAGGCTAAGAAAGATTCTGTCTTCGAGACCTATTACTGTGGGGTATATTCAGAAGTCTAGTGAGGAAACACTAGAACTACTCGTTTATATTCATTTCTCGGGAAATTCTCCAACGGACAATGTGGCTCCAGAAGAGGTTGTCACTGGTACTGCTTTCGTCGAAAGCTATTAGGGAAATTATGTCAAATCCAACATTTTGGAAAGGGCAAGAAAGGCACCTCTTGCCCAATACACCTGCAAGAGAGCAATTGGCAAAAGTTGGTGGTTTAGACCGTTTGTCATGCATTGGGTATATACTGCAGTTGTCAGACCTATAATGCTATATGGTGTTGTGGTCTGGTGGACGGCGCTTCAAAAGTCCACCTACTGCTCAATACTTAATCGGATCCAAAGGATGGCCTGTTTGAGCATCACAACCGCACTGAGGACGACACCATCTGAAGCACTGAATTTAATGCTACATCTCATACATTGCATTGCATGCATTGACATTATGGCTACCCAAATTGCAGCGACTACTGCCGTGAGGTTAAGGGAGCTTTCTCATTGGTCATGTGGTGGCTACGGACACTGTGTTATCCTATAAACATCCGAGGTTCCAGGCAGTGTGGATTACACCCTACCTGAGCCTGTACCACTATTCCTGATAGAACCGATTGAAACTACGATATCCCTGGCCACAGAAGTTACATAGACTTCTATACGGATAATTCCAAACTAAACGACCAGGTGGGCTTTGGGGTGTACTCTAAAGATCTTGAACTGGTCATATCTAAAAGTTTACCCGATCACTGCAGTGTGTATCAAGCAGAGATCCTTGCAATTAAGGAAGGATCGGCATAAATTCTTCTCAGACAGCGAGGCAGCCATTAAATCCCTGGAGAACGTAAATCTGAACACAAAAACTGCTCTCGACTGTCGCAGATCTCTCAAAGAGATAGCTGAACAGTTCAAAATTCACCTGTTCTGGGTGACGGGCCACAGGGATATCCCAGGGAATTGTAAGGCGGATGAGCTCGCGAGACTAGGAACTACCCTACACATTCCAGGGATACAGGAATCTGTGGGCATGCCTCTAGCTATGTAAGCTATGTTTTTAGGACCAGGCCTGAAGGACAACGAATGATATATGGTCACAAAGAGGGGGCTGTGAGCATTCATTGACATTGACGGCATGACAGGTCTTTGTTTAATCGGAAAACATGCTGACAGACTGAAGGTTGCCAGCAACGACTTTTGCAGAAGCTGTATGGACATCGAGGAAGAATAGACTATAAAACTCCTTCTGTGTGTGTGTCTCGCACTAGCAGTCAGAAGGAGTTCCACTTTAGGTTATCATTTCTTTAAGAACCTGTCTGATTCAGCGGATGTGAACATTCGCAAGTTATTGGGCTTTTAAAGGCGATCTGGAAGGTTCAACGGTAGGATCTAGAAGGCATCTTCCTTCTTCTGTGAGTCTGATGGCAGACTGCCATTTAAACCTAACCTAACTTATATCAGGTTATGATTCGGACCATAATTCAATTGAATGTTGGAAAGTATAGTAGAAGTTTATATGCAAAATTTCAGCCAAATCGGACGAGAATTTTGCCCTATAGGGGACAATAAATAAAATTGAGAGATCGGTTTATATGACAGCTATCTCAAGTTATAGACCATTTCAGACCATTTTTGACACATATGCTGAAGGTCATAGGAGAAGTCGTTCTACACAATTTCAGCCAAATTTTATAAGATTTGATCCCTCTAGAGGTTCTAGACCTATGATCGGGAGATTGGCTTATATGGGAGATACATCAGGCTATGAACCGATTTACACCATACATATATAGTGAAAGTGCGGTATACGCGCTGGCGGCTATATTGGAGAAGTACAAGGCAGATTTTGGCGCATTTCAGTAAGTGCTATGGACTTGGAATGGCGTCACAACATCACCAAACGGTGACAAACTACAATATAGCTGCCATACACGAGGCATAAAATTGACCGTGGATTTGTGGTTAGTCGGAGACTGAAACACCTTATATCAAGCTTTACTGCGGTGGATCAAAGACTAGCCACAATCCGCATAAAAGCCAAATTCTTCAACATCAGCCTTATTTGTGCCCATGGCGCGACGGAAGACAAGAACAAGCAGACCAAGGATATTTTCTACGAGCTCCTAGAGAAAGAATATGACCGCAGCCCCGCCCCGCCCAAACGGTGACGAACTATTCTATAGCTGCCATACACTACATAGAAAATGCTGCGATATGTGTGTTTGGGTACCGGAAGCCTCCCCCAAAAAATCAATGGTACGACCAAGAATGTTGAGATGAAACTAAAGCCAAAAATGCGATATAAAGAGCAAGTATCCAATAAGTAGCAACACCCCTAATGAAGTAGTGGCATCGGGGGTAAAGGAGAGATGAGAATCGTCTATCCAGCAGAAAAAAGAAGGAAATGGAAAGACATGAGTGTGAGCGAATTTAGATGTACAGGGGTCAGAATGAAGTCCAGAAATTTCATCAAAGAATTAAATATCAAACCGATGGATTTAATGCAGGCACAGCCTCCTCCAGGGACAAAGAAGGAAATATAGTAACTGAGGCATATAGGCTGCTGAGGTTGTGGAATAAACATTTGAACTAACTGCTTGTGTCCGACGATGGCGGCGAAGAGTTTAGACTCCACTCTAAGTAACAGTGACCCGATTAAAGAACAACAAGCCAGGAGTTGCCGACGGATTACCCACTGAACTATTTAAGACCGGAGGCGACAAACGCATAAGATGTATGCATCAGCTTGTCTGGCTATAAGAACGCATACCTGAAACCAGTGACCCGATTAAAGAACAACAAGGCAACACGAGCCGACGAAAGAATCTCTCCGAACCATTTAATACCAAACGACGTTTCAGACAAGGAGACAGCCAATCGTATGATCTCTTTAATATCCTGCTGGAGAAGATTATGCGAGATGCAGATGTAAATAAATATGGCACACAACTCACAAGAGAACACATGCTACTCGCCTATGCCGACGACATCGATATCATGGGTCGGTCACCAGAATTAGTAACTGCAGCCTTTGAAATAATCAAATAGGAATCTGCGAAAATGGGTCTGGCAGAAAATGGGGATAAAACGAAATGGATGGTATCAGCTCCCAAAACGCCCTGTAAAACCGATCAGATAAAGGCAAGTAAAAGCGTGCTATGTTCGAGCTGGCCGAATCTTAGGAACTCACCCCCATGGATTCTACTAAAAATGTATACAAAATAAATTTAGTTGAAGAGCATAATTTAATACTATTGTACATGCCAAACTTCTGTCAAACCAGCAAAAATTAAAGCTTCTAGGAACCGATCAAGGATAATCGAGAGACCGGTTTATAAGGGAGCTATACCAGGTTATAGCCGATATAGACAGAACAGTTGTTACAAGTCATTACAGAACACAATGTGCAAAGTTTCAGCTAAATCAGACAAAAATTGCAGCTTCCAGGGGCTAAATATATCAATTTGGAAGATCGGTTTATATGGGAGCTACATCAGGTTATAAATCGATTAGAACTGAACTTGGCACAGTAATGGGAGTTATAACAGAATACTATGTACAAAATTTCAGCCAAATCGAACCAAAATTGCGGCTTTTAAGGGCTCTAGAATTCAAACTGGGAGATC
Source organism: Stomoxys calcitrans (assembly GCF_963082655.1). NCBI lineage: Eukaryota > Metazoa > Arthropoda > Insecta > Diptera > Muscidae > Stomoxys > Stomoxys calcitrans. The sequence goes on along the minus strand of NC_081554.1, from coordinate 161,700,902 downwards.
GGTTTATATAGGGTCTATATCCAAATTTGAATCGATATGACCCATTTGCAATCCCCAACCTATCTACATCAATAAGAAGTATCTGTGGAATATTTCAAGCGACTAGATTTACGCCTTCGACCACTATCATGATTTTGACAGACGGACGGACGGACATGGCTTGATCGACATAGAATGTCGAGACGATCTTTATATCATGTTACACACGGAATAACTAGATTAGTATACCCCCATTCTATGGTGATGGGTATAAATGTGGGGAAGGTTGGGAACAACTTTAAGATAACAAGTTTGTCTACCTCGGCACCGCCGAAACCGAATCAAATGACACCAGTTTGAAATAAACCGGAGAATAATACTGGCAAACAGATGCTATTTTGGATTAAGTACACAATTCATAAACAAGGCCACCACTCGACAAACGAAAATTACACTTAACAAGACACTGATACCACCCATGTTGTTGTATGGTTCTGAGGCATGGATACTTGTGACAGCAGACGAGGCAGTACTTTGAGTGTTTGAGAGAAAGATTCTTCATAAAAATTGAGTACCAGTTTGCGTTAATGGTGAATATAGGCATCGTATGAACCAAGAGATGTATGACGACGACAGCATAGTTACACGCATCAAAATACAACCGCTGTATTGGCTAGGTCATGTTGTCAGAATGGATGAAGAAGCTCCTGCAAAGAAGTTTTTGAAGGCAAACACGGTGGTATACACAAAAAAAAAAAGGAACAAAATCCCGATGGAAAGATCAAGTGGTGGGAGACACCTCGAATCCTGGTATCAGAGATTATAAAATGACCGTAGAAGATCGAGATTCTTGAAAAGCTTTTCTACGTTCGGCTAGCGGAACAAATGTACTGTCATATCCAATTAAAGTAAAGTAAATAACTTTATTCCTTCGAAAGTTAGAGTGTTTTCGACAGACGGACAGACAAGCGTACGGGTTGATGGACGGACTTGGCTAAATCTACTCAGAATATCAAGACGATCAAGAATATATATACTTGCCTGGGTCTCAGATCACCATCCTATGGTGGAGGGTATAAATATGTAATACTAAATCCATTCGCTTATGCGAAGAAAATGCTCTTCTTCAAAATACAATTTGCTATATGAAATATTTTTGTTGCAAAATAAAATTTCTCAGAAGATGCCATCTAGTCTGCAGATGACGGTCAGAATGTTGTTGGTATTGGCTTATACGGTGTTTTATTCAAAAGTTTTTATTTTCTTAGGAAAAATATTTTCTTTTCTTCAAATCCCAATTAAAGACAATCCAGAATACAATTTGTTTTATGAAATATTTTTGTTTCAAAATAAAATTCCTCGGTAGATGCCACCTAGTCTGCAGATGACAGCAAGTGTTTTAGTGAAAATTCTTGTTTTCTAAGGAAAAATATTTTCTTTTCTTTAATTCGCAATAAAAGACAAGCTAACAATGTTCCAACAATTTTAGCAAAAACAAATCAAATGCATTCGCTAAGTGTTCTATAAAGTATTCCACTCACAATTTTTTTTTAACCTTAAAGAAAATAAAATTAAAAAAAGACATTTGCATTCTTTGCTATTCGTAGCCTTGAAATAGAACTTTTTCTTAATATTATCCAGCTCTATTTTTGACACATCCCTCTTCGCTTAAAACACAGATAGTCCCCACAGAGCAACAAAATTGTAGAAATATGCAAATATTTCGTTTTGCTTCTACGTACTACGGCGCCCAAAAGTATGCTAAATTTTACATTAACTAGTTTATTACTGACTGCATAATTTTCTACAGTCGTTTCTTTTGTTTTGCTGATATCCTGGACTGAGGTTGAGGGTGGAAAACAGTTTTGAAGGCTTGGGGTAGAAATGTTTTACTGCTGTTGATGATGAAGGCTTTTGTCTCTTGTCTTCTTTAGATTTTCGTTTATTTTCTGTTTTTACTTTACGAGTTTTCGTAGCCTTCAACTCATATCATTAAAACTCAAAGAGTGGAAAGAGCTAAAATGCGATAGGCTAGTTTTTTTATCTCCTGACTATTTTGGTTGGAAACGATAAAGATTTGTAATAAATATAAAAGTAAATTATGCTATGGCAAATAAGACATTTTCTTTAGATTTACATTTATGCGAATTGTTACTTAGTTTGCCTTTTGTTTAATCGAGGGCATGTACCATAAAATAGTAGAATAAGTTTTTTTTGTGTTTAGTTTAACCAGAGATTTGAACTAAGGTTTATGTGTATGCCATACCAGAGGCTATGGCTGGCCTTCAATTTTGTAACAATAATGAACTTGTTTTGATGTTTTTGATATTTCATTTTTTTTTATACCCTCCACCATAAGATGGGGGGTATACTAATTTCGTCATTCTGTTTGTAACTACTCGAAATATTCGTCTGAGACCCCATAAAGTATATATATTCTTGATCGTCGCGACATTTTATGTCGATCTAGCCATGTCCGTCTGTCCGTCCGTCCGTCCGTCCGTCCGTCCGTCCGTCCGTCTGTCTGTCGAAAGCACGCTAACTTCCGAAGGAGTAAAGCTAGCCGCTTGAAATTTTGCACAAATACTTCTTATTAGTGTAGGTCGGTTGGTATTGTAAATGGGCCATATCGGTCCATGTTTTGATATAGCTGCCATATAAACCGATCTTGGGTCTTGACTTATTGAGCCTCTAGAGTGCGCAATTCTTATCCGATTGGGATGAAATTTTGCACGACGTGTTTTGTTATGATATCCAACAACTGTGCTAAGTATGGTTCAAAGCGGTTCATAACCTGATATAGCTGCCATATAAACCGATCTTGGGTCTTGACTTCTTGAGCCACTAGCTTGCGCAATTCTTATCCGATCAGAATGAAATTTTGCATGACGTGTTTTGTTATGATATCCAACAACTGTGCCAAGTATGGTTGAAATCGGTCCATAACCTGATATAGCTGCCATATAAACCGATCTGGGGTCTTGACTTCTTGAGCCTCTAGCGTGCGCAATTCTTATCCGATCAGAATGAAATTTTGCACGACGTGTTTTGTTTTGATATCCAACAACTGTGCCAAGTATGGTTTAAATCGGTTCATAACCTGATATAGCTGTCATATAAACCGATCTTGGGTCTTGACTTCTTGAGCCTCTAGAGGGCACAATTCTTATCCGATTTGAATGGGTTTTTTGCACGAAGTATTTCGTTATGATATCCAACATCTGTGCCAAGTATGGTTGAAATCGGTCCATAACCTGATATAGCTGTCATACAAACATATCTGGGGATTTGAATTCTTGAGCTTCTAGAAGGCGCAATTCCTATACGATTTGGCTGAAATTTTGCATGACGTATTTTATTTTTACTTTCAACAACTGTGTCAAATAAGGTTCAAATCGGTTCATAACCTGATATAGCTGCCATATAAACCGATCTGTGATCTTGACTTCTTGACCCCTAGAGGTCGCAATTATTATCCGATATGCCTGAAATTTTGTACGACGGATCCTCTCATGACCATCAACAAACGTGTTTATTATGTTCTGAATCGGTCTATAGCCCGATACAGATCCCATATAAATCGTTCTCTCTATTTTACTTCGTGAGCCCCAATGGGCGCAATTCTTATACGGATTGGCTGAAATTTTACACAGGTCTCCAACATATAATTTAATTGTGGTCCAAACCGGATCATATCTTGATATCGTTTTAATAGCAGAGCAACTCATTTCTTATATCCTTTTTAGCCTAAGAAGAGATGCCGGGAAAACAACTCGACAAATGCGATCCATGGTGGAGGGTATATAAGATTCGGCCCGGCCGAACTTAGCACGCTTTTACTTGTTTTTTGTTATTTTTGCAAATGGTGATGTCATTCATGAAAATGGTTCCTCAAGGTATGCTAGGATTTTATAATAACTAAGGAAAATCGTTGCCTACCCAAAAAAAAACACGAAATTTAAAATACTTAAGTGAGGATTTAAATATGATCTTAATGAGATTGATAAAAAGTAAAAAGCAATACGCTTGCATAGATCGAATTTTATATGCTCTTCTTAATGGTTTTGAAAGTTCCCTGGACGACTTCTTACCATAGGCAAAGACAAAGACCGGCAGAAGGTTCTAGATATTACTTTTATTTTGGATAATAGCAGAGAAAAAATATATGATTGGAATGCCTTGAATAACAACCCATATTCGATTAATCGAGGGCATGTATCATAAAATAGTAGAATAAATTTTTTGTGTTTAGTTTAACCAGAGATTTGAACTAAGGTTTTTGTGTATGCCATATCAGAGACTATGGCTGGCCTTCAATTTTGTAACAATAATGACCTTGTTTTGATGTTTTTGATATTTAAATTTTTGTTTCTGTTATTTTTGCCAATGGTGATGTCATTCATGAAAATGGTTCCTCAAGGTATGCTAGGATTTTATAATAACTTAAGAAAATCGTTGCATACCCAACAAAAAAACAAACATTTTAAAATACTTAAGTGAGGACTTAGATATCATCTTAATGAGTCTAATAAAAGGTAAAAAAGCATTACGCTTGGATAGGTCGAATTTTATATGCTCTTCTTAATGGTTTTTAAAGGTCCCTGGACGACTTCTTACCATAGGCAAGGACAAAGAACAGGCAGAAGGTTCTAGATATTACCTTTGTTTCGGATAATATCAGATAAAAAATATATGATTGGAATGTCTTGAATAACAACCGATATTCGATTAATCGAGGGCATGTACCATAAAAGAGTAGAATACGTTTTTGTGTTTAGTTTAACCAAAGATTTGAACTAAGGTTTTTGTGTATGCCATATCAGAGACTATGGCTGGTCTTCAATTTTGCAACAATAATGACCTTGTTTTGACGTTTTTGATATTTAAATTTTTGTTATTGTTATTTTTGCCAATGGTGATGTCATTCATGAAAATGGTTCCTCAAGGTATGCTAGGATTTTATAATAACTTAAGAAAATCGTTGCATACCCAACAAATAAACAAAAATTTTAAAATACTCAAGTGGGGACTTAGATATGATCTTAATGAGTCTAATAAATGGTAAAAACGCATTAGGCTTGGATAGGTCGAATTTTATGTGCTCTTCTTAATGGTTTTTAATGGTTTTGAAAGTTCCCTGGACGACTTTTTACCATAGGCCAAGAACAGGCAGAAGGTTCTAGATATTACCTTTGTTTCGGATAATATCAGAGAAAAAATATATGATTGGAATGACTTGAATAGAAACAGATTTTCTGAACATCGTTATGTTTGCTTCAGCCATAAAGAAAATATCTGGACACTCCGCTAAACGGAAAAAAGGCGAATCTGGATAATTTAGGCAATAATTAACAACCACCGTTTTGGTCCTCAGAACAACTTGGTGTAAGGAAATGTTGCTGAAAACTGGGGTAGGACATATATAAGAGTATGTTACGAAAATACAAAGGCGTTCTCAAAAAGGCTCAGAACAAACCTGCCTGGAATTTTGCAGCTTCGTATATAAAATATTTACATTTGAGACTTCTAGGGTACGGAAGATCCTAGCCTCTAACCAATTACAAGAGGTCACATTCAAACATCAGAAAATATATGAACAATGTATAGTGAAGAACCATTTCTTATATTTCTCTAGAAACTCTCCAACGCATAACGTGGCGCCAGAAGGGGTTTTCATCGATATGCATACGAAAAATTTTGGTCTAAGTCAAAAATCCTTTGGGCGATAAAAAGTTTCTTATCAATCCGCAGGTCCTGATAATGAATTGCAAGGTGTGTTCGATAGATTGGCTACTTGGCTTAGGAAGATAAACTCTGTTTGCATCAGCATGTCTTATATACCTGTGAGATGAAGAGACGCAATGGTCATTTTATTTCCAAAAGCAAGATAACTGTACCATACGAATAAGATCCACTTTCATCCTACTTGTCTCTCATCCTTTATGTTAAAGACTCTTCATAAGTTTATAGAAACATATATGGGGATATGTTTATAGAAACATATCATTCCTGGAAATCGAGTGTTTTAACAACAGCATGCATGCATACAGGACGCGCTGGTGCACTGAAAGAGCCCATCCCAACCTAGTATGCTACAAGGAGGTTCCCTCAAAGTCAAGGAATACACAGTTGCAGCATTTCTTATCATTCAGAGTGCTTTGGATAATGTGAACAAGTGAAAACGTGCTAATTTCAGCCGGGCAGAATCTTGAGAACCCACCACCACGGATTCTGCTAGAAATGCATACAAAATAAATTTATTTGAAGGGCATAATTTTATTCTACATACCAAACATCTGTCAAACCCGCAAAAGTTTAAGCTTCTAAGAACCGAACAAGGATAATCTAGAGGCCGTTTATTTTGGGAATTATACTCAACCAAATTTGTTATACAAAACAGCAAAATGTTTAATTAAAAAGCAGTTGTCTGCTGAAAATCGGGTTTGTCGGCAAACATAGGGCTGCTGTGTTAGCTAACATTTCGGTCAGCTAAATCAGCAAACAAAATCTGCTGTTTTAAGTAGAAAAATCTGCAGAAAGAAAATGTTATGCTATTTGTATACTCACCACCATAGGATGGGAGTATACTAATTTCGTCGTTCTGTTTGTAACACCTCGAAATATGCGTCTAAGACCCCACAAAGTATATATATTCTTGAACGTCCTGACAATTTAAGTCGAACTAGCCATATCCGTCTGTCCGTCCGTCTGTCCGTCCGTCTATCTGTTGAAAGCATGCAAACTTTTGAAGGAGTAGAGCTAGTCACTTGAAATTTTCCACAAATACCTCTTATTAGTGTAGGTCGGTTGGAATTGTAAATGGGCCAAATCGGTCCATGTTTTGATATAGCTGCCATACAAACAGATCTAGGGTCTTGACTTCTTAAGCCTCTAGAGGGCGCAATTCTCTTCCGATTTGACTGAAATTTTGCCCATATCGTTTCGATATCACTTCCAACAACTGTGCGTAGTATGGTCCTAATCGGTTCATGACCTGATATAGCTGCCATATAAACTGATCTTGGGTCTTGAATTCTTTACCCTCTAGAGGGCGCAATTCTCGTCCGATTTGGCACAAATTTTGTACAACGGCTCCTCCCATGACCTTCAGCATACGTAAGCAATATGGTCACAATCAATCTATAGCTTGATACAGCTCCCATGTAAACCCATCTCCCGATTTCGCTTCTTGAGCCCCGAATCGGACTATAACTTGATATAGCTGCTCCTCCGTCCTTATTCATTATACTTTGTTTGCCTAAAAACAGATACTGCGTAAAGAACTCGACAGATGCGACCATGGTGGAGGGTATATAAGATTCGGCCCGGCCGAACTTAGCGCATTCTTACTGTTCATGTTTACCTATTATTGGGTTGATAACTTTACTAATCTTTTAGAAATTTTGTTGGAAGAAATGATTTAAATTTGTGGAACATTACTGTAAAGAAGCTACCTGATCCATCCATGGAGCTCGCTCGTACTTGGCCCATATATTGTAACAGAACACCGAATGCCAAATTTTAGCCCAATCGAACAAAAATTGTGGCTTGTAAGGACTCAAGAATTCAAATCGACAGATCGGTCTATATGGGAGCTATATCATATTATAGACTGATTTGGACCATATTTGGCACCAGAGTTGCCGTTTTTGGTAGGTTCCTACCAAGCTTGGTAGGTTTTTATTATCTTGGTCGGTTGGTAGGCTAACCCCAATTTTTGGTTGGTTATTCCCTTAAGGGCGGTATGCACGTCAAACGAAATTTTCGTTACCATAAGCAATGCATTGACATACTCTAAACGAAATAGTCGGTTAGATTTGTGTTACAGGGTGACGTCCACAGCATTGGATATTTTTATACCCACCACCGTAGGATAGGGGGTATATTCATTTAGTCATTCTGTTTGCAACACATCAAAATATCAATTTCCAACCCTACAAAGTATATATATTTCGGATCGTGATAGAATTCTAAGACGAATTAACGATATCCGTGTGTCTGTACGTCCGCTTTTTGTAATCACCCCACAAACTTCAAAAATTGAAATATTGAGCTGAAATTTGGCGAAAAACGTCTTTTTGATGCACGCTGGTTAAGTTCTTGAACGGGTCAAACCAGACCTTATTTAGGCATTAGCCGGAAAGCGAATCCACTTACAAATGGTTCGGGCGAAAAATGAATGTTCTCGGTAATACATGGTTCGGTCGACTGGCCAATCATTTACAAACAGGTGTGAGTTGCTGGCAAGTCTTGTTTTCCTGGTGAACATCCTAACGCCAGGAATAGGTTTTAAGTGGCCGTCTGCCATCAGACTCACTTAGACGTTTTCGTCCATTGTGATACCACAGGAACAGAAGAAGGAAGATGCCTTCTAGTTCCTACCGTTGAACCATCCAGATCGCTTTAAAAACCCAATAACTTGCAAATGTTCACATCCGCTAAATCAGACAGGTTCTCAAAGAAATGAGAACCTATCGTGGAACTCCTTCTGACAGCTAGTGCGGGACACACACACAGAAGGTGTTCTATAGTCTCTACTTCTTCGATGTCCCCACAGCTTCTGCAAAAGTCGTTGCTGGCAACTTTCAGTCTGTCAGCATGTTTTCCGATTAGACAGTGACCTGTCACGACGGACACAATGACTGAGACGTATGTTCTAGCCAATTTGTGACCATCCATCATTCGTTGCCCTTCGGGCATTGTCCTGAAAATTTAGCTTACATGTCACTAGAGACATACCCACAGATTCTAGTATCCCTGGAATGTGTCGGATAAATCCTAGTCTCGCAAGCTCATCCGCTTTACAATTCCCTGGGATATCTCTGCGGCCCGTCACCCAGATCAGGTGAATTTTGAACTGTTCAGACATCTCGTTGAGAGATCTGCGACAGTCGAGAGGGGTTTTTGTGTTCAGAAAGACGTTCTCCAGGGATTCAATGGCTGCCTGGCTGTCTGAGAAGATATTTATGACAATCGTCGTAATGACATTATATCTTAGCCATTCCACAACTTCCTTAATTGCAAGGATCTCTGCTTGATACCGACTGCAGTGGTCGGGTAACATTTTCGATATGACCAGTTCTAGATCTTTAGAGTACACCCAAAGCCCACCTGGTCGTTTAGTTTGGAACCATCCGTATATAAGTCTATGTAACTTCTGTTACCAGGGATATTGTAGTTCCAATCGGTTCTATCATGAATAGTGGTGCAGTAATTTTTATCAAAAAGCGGCTCAGGTAGGGTTGTAATCCACACTGCCTGGAACATCGGATATTGTATCAGGGATAACACAGTGTCTGTAACCGCCACATGACAATGAGAAAGCTCCCTTTACCTCACGACCGTGGACGCTGCAATTTGGATAGCCACAATGTCCAGAGGCATAAGATGCAGCATTAAATTCAGTGCATCAACGTCAGGGATAAGAAGACGAATATCCCTCGAACACTCGCCATGAAAATAACGATCGAGCAGTACAACGCTTCCCACATTCCGACGATGTTCAAGAGAAGCAATAGAGTTGGATACTCTACTGTACTCAATCAACACCATTGCTCTCCGTTGAACCCGGTCAAGTAGCTCCAAGGATGATTTTGGAGCTCGTGCCCTGAGAGTTATATTCCTGTCTGTTGTTGGTAGTATAGATATTGAGAAGATTAGAAGAAGTGAAATTCTTCCTGCACCGCTTAAGAAAGACCAAACACATGAATGCTTCTTTCGATCCTTCGAATGCATGTTTTGGCCAATGGACATCACATTGTATATTCATGCCCAGAACATCAAGAGCATCTGACTGCTCAATACCTATATCGTCAATAGATATGGACGATTGTAGAGGGTCCGTGAATCGATTGAGAGACAAGAAACAGGACTGCGTTTTCCATGCGTTAGAGTCTACTCTTTTCATTCTACCCCACTCGAAAATGGCCAATAAATCCTGGGCGAGCGTCTCTTTCATAATGCGGCTCCTGTCCACAATTTCTTGAGGACTGGGTCTATGATCGAATGAATATGAATGACACAGACTACTTTTTTTCGATATAAATCGAAGGAAGCTATTACCGACTCCAAAACGACAAGGTTTGATAAAAGTGCACCGTGCCAAACCCTAATAAATGCCTTGGAGATATCTAGAGTCACGACCTTACTCTCACTTAACTGGCGGATTATTGAATACTTCCCTCATATCAATGAGTTCAGTCCCATTAAAGATTAAGCTTAATGATAAGGGACCTCATTTTGTATGCCGAGTTCGAATTGCCTGCCGTATAGCGACACCACTTGGTAGAGAAGTTTTAATATGGCAGGATACCTCACAAATGTAGCCCGCATTAGTAAGGGAATAACCACCGGTGAACTATTTTCTGATGTTCACGCAGGGATTTCTACAGAGGCGTTTGGCGTCTGACAGCAATCAATGATATGAGGGAAGTATCTCCACTGTTTCTCAGTGAACAATTTGTAACCAAAATATTTTTAAAACTACACTGAACAAATTTTAGTCTAAAATTTAAGGATTTGAGCCAAAAATGAAGAACGTTGAAACGAATGCAATACATCAAATTTTAAAGGAAGTCTTCCTTTTTATATCCATCACCGTAGGATAAGGGGTATATTCATTTAGTCATTCCGTTTGCAACACATCGAAATATCAATTTCCGCTCCTGCAAAGTTTATTTATTTCGGATCGTCATAAAATTCTAAGACGATTTAACGATGTCCGTGTGTCTGTCCGTCTGTCCGTCCGTCTGTCGTAATCACTCTACAGCCTTTGAAAATTGAGATATTAAGCTGAAATTTGGCACAGATACGTCTTTTTGACGCACGCTGGCTAAGTTCTTGAACGGGTCAAATTCCACTATGGGTCTGAAGCCCATAGAAACTTTATTTATCATCCGATTTCGCTGAAATTTGAAACAGTGAGCTATGTTGAGCCTCCCGATATCCGAGCTTAATATGGTTGAGGTCGGCCTATATGTAGATATAGCTGCCATATAAACCGATCTGCCGAAAAAGGTCTGAAGCCCATAAAAGCTTTATTTTTTGTCCGATATCGCTGATATTTGAAATAGTGGGTAGTTTAAGGTCTCCCGACATCCGTTCCAAATATGGGTTCGGATCGGACTGTATTTAGATATAGCTATCATATAGACCGATATGCCGATTAAGGGTCTGAAGATCATAAAAGCTTTATTTATTACCCGATTTTGTTGAAATTTGAAATACAAAATTCAACAGTGACTTATATTTAGTAGACCACTCAATGTCCGTGCTAAATTCGGGTACATAGATTATCCAATTTTCACCGGATTGCGACGAAAGGGGGTTTACATACAGGGTGGCTGATGAATATTGCTACAATGATGAATATTGCTACATTTTTTTTTCGGTGTATGGAATACATTTTTCTTTTATTCATGTTAAATTAAATTATTAAATTAATTATTAAATTATTATTAATTAAATTAATTAATTAATTAATTAAATTAATTATTAAATTATTATTATTAAATAGAAAAAAAGTTATTACATTTTTTTTTGGTAGCGGCTTTCATCAGCCACCCTGTATATACACGAAGTGGTGGATATCCAAAGTTCGGCCCGGCCGAACTTAATGCCTTTTTAATTGTTGTATATAATATTGGGTTGCCCAAAAAGTAATTGCGGATTTTTCAAAAGAAAGTAAATGCATTTTTAATAAGACTTAGAATGAACTTTAATCAAATATACTTTTTTTACAGTTTTTTTCTAAAGCAAGCTAAAAATAACAGCTGATAACTGACAGAAGAAAGAATGCAATTACAGAGTCACAAGCTGTGAAAAAAATTGTCAACGCCGACTATATGAAAAATCCGCAATTACTTTTTGGGCAACCCAATATTTGGAAATTTTAATCATAATTATTGTTAAAGACAAAGTTGTTAGGTTAAGAAAATAGGATGCATTTTCATAAGTTGTACGTAGTGAAAGATTACCAAATTGGTTCATTTTAAAACAAAAATCTATAGTAACCACAGAAATTTTAGCCAAAATCCATGAATAGATGTAAACTTTAGGAAGCCCAACTACCCCTTGTGGTAATATTTGGTACTGAGTTTTATGACTACACACTTGAAGCAATTTTCTTGTAAACTAGTGTTAACATTGAAATTACTAACGCCGCAACTTCAGACACCACAACCACTTTGGAGGGGGATGTTTTTCTTGTCACCAAAATGTGGCGTTGGTGTTTTGTGATGGCTTATGGTAAGTGTGGTGATGCTAAGAGTGAGGCTAATGGTGGTGGTGTTGCTTTTATTTGGTTTTATTGACACATGCTAAACGCTGACTGCTGTGTTCAAAAATATTGTAGGCAAACATACAACAGGACTGTAATAAACAGAAACGGGAAAATATGAAAGCATACACGCACACACACAGGCACTGACACGACAACAATGAAACACCCCGGAAAAAAGTATTTAGTCCTTATGTGGTAGATATGGAAAATGAGCATGTGAATGTAAAGAGTGTGTTTTTTATTTTTTCTCCTTTGTCATTTTGTTTTTTTGTGAATGTAACAAATGTTGTCTTACTAGTATATGGGTATGTTTTCCTTTATTGTTTATATATCGTAGTTTTTGTTATTGTTGCTGTCTAAGGAGGCCTTGGTATAAACAAGAAAAAAAAGTGGATAGAACATTAGTGTATTAACAGCAGAGCCGCCCCATACACTCACAAAAAATTTGGGAATTTTTCATAAATTATTCAGATGTGGGGGAAGGAGGCTCAGACACACATTCACGCTTTCAGGCAGACATGTTATTCATACAACAACACACGCACACACACACTCGCACTTATATTTTATATGGTGGTACATATTAAAAAATTTTTATTTTAGTGATGTTTTTTAAGTTTTTTTTTTTGTTTTATTTTTTCATAGACTTTTCAGTATTTTGTGATTTGGGGTATTTTTGGTTTTCATTTTATTGCAATCCCAGAAAGGATATGAATAGCCATAATAATACAAATGGGGCCATTGCGTTTGTTAGTGTTTGTATGGTTTTTTATATTGCATATTTTTGGGCGGGTTTTATTTCCTGCCGCTGGATATGGCTAAGCACTACAATTCTCATTTAAAGATAGTCACACACTCACTCACACATTTTCTACAAAACTCATTTATGGCTTGATTTTCTCAACAGTTGCAATACATGGTTTTTCTTTTTCAAACTAACTAAACAATTGCTGATTTTCTTGAGATTTTTTCAGGGGTTTCTTGCATTTTTATTTTGGCTTTTTTATTATATTTTTTGTCATATTCTTTACTCACTCTGCAATGCTTTTAGATAACGGCCATCTCTCCATGGAGGCCTGATATTTCATATTTTCGATTTGTTTCTTTAATGCGTCCCGATCCATGTTTTGTAAAGCACTGGGATCCATGGCGGCTAAAATTTATCAACATACCACTCCTGCAATGAAAAAAATGAGAAAAGCATATAATATAAATTATGGCAAAAAGCTCGCTCTCTCTCTCCCAAACATTGCATCTCTTTCTAACCCATTGTTGTTTGCCCTTAGGCTAATGCTGGGCTAAGCTTTTGTATCCTCACATGGTCTCTTTTTTCAATCTCACATCGTATCCTTTTTGAAGGCACCACTTTGCAATGTTTTGCTTTTTATTTTATATGGGGGGTTGCAAAATGCTATGCCGCCTGTTTTTCAGTGCGGATATTATTTTTACACTCTCTTTCTCTCTCGATTTAATTGCTCTCCACAATAAAATAACGTAGAAAAAAGTTACCCCAAAAGTTTCCCGGTCATTTGTTATGCTATAATCACACCTTAAAATTACAGGGTGTAAGTACATGTCTAGATGTTAAACAGAATGTGAAGCTTGTGTCTTAGTTGAAAAGGAGAAAGAACTAGGGAAAGTAAATAAATGATAAAATATCGTAAGAAGTTTTTTACAAAAATCAAAATATGTCTTAAGAGTGTACAGAAAGTTCTTAAATACCAATTTGCAGAACTGAGGATCTCTTTTACATCGCTTGAAAAAATCACTACCATTTAAAGGCTGGTACTGTATTCGTTTTTCACCGTCGCAAACCCATTTTTTGCGATTACTTTTTGAAATACTAGTCATATATCAATGGTAAAATCACAATTTTATTAAAACTTTACAGTAAGTAATAAGGGAATGTCCTACTGAATGAAAGTAATCGGCGAAAAAAAAACGCAGAAAGGGAATTCCTTCCTTAAAAAAATTCCTTAAAAACAAGTGAAAAGACGGGGCTGAACTTTGGATACCCTCCATCTCGGGCATATATCTAAGCCACCTTTCATCATAATTCGGTGAAAAATTCATAATTTATTCCCCCATAGCAGCTTTATCAAAATATGGTCCGACTTGGACCAAATTCGACACTGATATTGAATGGTCTAACAAATACAATTCATTGTTTAATTTGGTATAGCAAAATATTGGTCTTTTTGGTAGCTATATCCAAATATAGATTGATCTAAAGCATATACGACGCGGATGTCGAAAAGCCTAGCATAAGTCACTGTATCAAATTTCGGCGAAATCGGATTATAAATGCGCCTTTTATGGGCCAAGACCTTAAATCGTCGGTCTTTATGGCAGCTATACCCGAAACTGGACCGATCTGGACCAAATTGAAGAAGGATGTCGTAAGCCCTAACATAACTCACTGTCCCACATTTTGGCGAAATCGGACAATAAATGCGCCTTTTATAGGCCCAAAACCTTAAATCGAGAGATTGGTAAATATATCCAAATCTGGACCGATCGGAACCAAATTGAAGAAGAATATCGAAGGCCCTAATACGACTTACTGTCTTAAATTTTGACAAAATCGGACATTAAATGTGGCTTTTATGGGCCCTTTATGATACCAATAACTATACTGACCTCCTTATTACTTCCTTTCAGTAATAGCCTCTTCCTCTCACGATCGGGGTTAGCCCACAGGATTTTCGCCGTACTACCGACAGTTTCGCTGTTCCAGAAGGTTAAATGCGCATTTGTCGCCCATGCCCTTAACTCGGTGTGCGTCTACCCGAATGGCTTCGGGTTAACCAAGTTTATTGACGGCAGTCCTCTGACCTTAACTGCCAAATCGTCTGCCCTTTCATACCCCCTTACTCCGTTATGGCCCGAGACACCCAAACGATACGGATCGTGCCATCCTCAGAGAAGGCGTTAATCTCCTTCTAATACTCCAAGACTGTGCGAGACCTTACCTTCCTAGTTGTTATTGCCATTAAGACCACTTTACTGTCCGTAAAGATGCTCGCACTCGATGTGCTCGCGTTAATACCACTCTACGCATTCTGTGATCGCACGGATATCCGCCTGCAGGACCGTATTATGGTAGTCTAAAACAGATCTCAGTCCCTGGGTTCTCAATGTAGACCCACAGGCCCACTCTGACTTCTAGCTTTTATCCATCCGTGTAACATGATCTTCTAGATGGCAATCCAAGACTGTGCCTCTGGCAACAGTGCCTCCCACTCGACCTCAAGTGACGTCTCAGGTATCCGATCGGAAACCTTTTCCCTTCCTTCCAGGTTTCCTATCGTCGCCTCGTTTATACCGCGATGATATGAGCTACTCCCATCCTCAATCCATTCTCCCATCGCCTTAAATCTCATAGCCGCAGTGGCTGCCTCACACTTAATCTGTATGTCAATGGGTCGGATATATAGAATAGTCTTCAGTGCTATAGTGGGTGTGGTCCTCATCGCTCCGCCTATGCCAAGACAACATGTTCTCTGAACCTGTTGTATGGTACTTATGTTGCACTTTTGCTACATAGCAGTCCACCAAACTACTGAGGCGTAAGTAAGTATTGGTCTATTCTGTAAAGCCAGTGAACTATCCTCGGATTCAGGCCCCACTTCGAGCCTACGGCTCGTCTAGATAGTGCCCAACATCTGTGAGCCTTCTCAATATGCTCCTGTATTTGATACTTCCAATTAAGTTTCCTATCCAAGATCACACCTAAGTATTTGACCTTGTCAGATATCGGAATCGTTTTATTGAGGAAACGTGGTGCGTCAAATTGACCCAACATGTCCTCCGTTTTTTCGGCTCTCACTCCCAAGTCGTCTACTAACGTTTCATACTAGACACGGATGCTGGAAATCTGAACAGAAGTCCTTGGGCTAAATTTCAGCCAAATGGAATGAAAATTAAGGCCCCTACGAGCTCAAGAAATCAAAACTGGGGATCGGTTTTTATGGAGCCATATCAATTTATAAACCGATTCGGATAGTAAAAGTTTTGCAAATTTGCCCTTGAACTAAGAAACATGAGGAAACATCTCACATATCAATAAATGCTGTCCAATTCAAATTTAAGCTTAATGATAAGGGACCTCCCTTTTATAAACGAGTCCTAACGGTGTGCGCAGTGCGACCACTATGTGGTGAGAAGTTTTATCACGGCATAATACTCACATATGTTGCCAGCATTAGTATGTTCTTGGTAGGTGTTCATCGTCATAGGCGGATATGCTAAGCTCTGCGCTACGGTTCCCTCCATGATTGCAACACCTCAAAATATTGAGTTGAAACCTTATAAGGTCTAGATCTAGCCATGTCCGTCCGTCCGTCCGTCCATCCGTCTGTGGAAATCACGATGTCGACGAACGAATTAGGATATCTGCTCGAAGTTTTGGATTGCATGTGGACCATATCGATTCAGATTTAGATATAGTCCACATATAAACCGATCCCCAGTTCGGTTATCCAGATCAGTCAATACGGTTGGTCAGCCAAATGTTCCTCCTCAGAAAAATTTGGCCCACAAATTCTGTTATACCCATGAGATAGAAGTATACTAAACTAGTCATTCCGTTTGTAACACCTCGAAATATTGATCTACGACCTCATAATCTCGACATTCTGAGTCGATCTAGCTTTGTCGGTCTGTCCGTCCGTCTGTCGAAATCACGATAGTGGTCGAACGCGTAAAGCTAGCCGCTTGAAATATTGCATAGATACTTCTTTTTGATGTAGGTTGTGGAAATTGCAAATGGGCCATATCGGTTCAGTTTTAGATATAGCCCCCATATAAATCGATCCCCGGAATTGAGCCTCGAAGCCTCTTGAGCCCCTCGAAGCCTCAATTTTCACCCGATTTGGCTGATATTTGGAACAAGAACTTGTTTAAATGACCTCCAACATCCATTTCAGGTATGATCCGAATCGGTCAATAAACAGATATACCCCCATATAAACCGATCTGCAGATTTTATTTCTTGATCCCTTAGAAACTTCATTTTTATCCGATTTAGCTAAAATTTGGAACAAAGACTGGAGTTATAACTTTAAACATTTAATCCAAGTGCGATCCGAATCAGTCTATAATGAGATATAATCCCTATATAAACCGATCCCCAGATGATTTCCAATATCCATGTTAAGTATGATCCGAATCGGTCTATAAACAGATATAGCCACATAAACCGATCTCCGGATATGACTTCTTCAACCCTTAGAAGCCTAATTTGGCTGATCACATGATTTGGCTGAAATATTGCCAAAACCTCCATACCAAGTTTTATCCAGATCGGTCAATACGTTACCGATATCCCAATATGACTTCTTGAGACCAAAATAATTCAAACACGAATTCAGTTAATGAGGGTAAATTTTAAGCGGAATTCATGGTGGTGGGTACCCAAGATTCGGCACGGCCTTAGCGGAACTTAGCACGCTTTTGCTTTTTCTCCATTTGCATTCACTTAATCGATCTATTTCCAGGTTTTAGCGTCCTGTCAGTATATTCTGTCTTCAGATTTTTTTTTTCGTGTCTTTAATCCTTCCAACTGCCATTAGTGACCACTGTTGTACCTCATCTGTTGGGAATTGAAACCACAAACCCCAATGGTAAGCCGCGCACACTCCTGATTTTATAGTTTTAAAGGCTACTTGTCCTTCGGCCAAGCGTGGGTCGTTTTTCCCTAAACCGTCAACCCAACCTTTGGTATTTTCCCTAAACTGTGCTCATTCCCTACACTTTGCTCATTCATTCCACTTTTCAAACTAAAATTTTGTCATGAATATTCCATTAAGGAACAGAGGAGAATTCTCACATATCAATGAATGCTGTTCAATTCAAATTTAACCTGCATTTTATAGCCGACTCCGAACTGTGTGCCGCAGTGCGATATTTCTTTCGGGGAAAAGTTATAAACATGGCTTCTGTACATTGCTTATTACCTCCCAAATGTCGCCAGCATAGGGAATTTTCTGATTTTCTTGCCAGGATTCCAACCCGAGTATTCAGCGTCATAGGCAAACATGCTATCAACTTTTCACTAATGTTTATTTTTATGCTCTATGGTTGCTGTATTTTTATTTCTATGGCAAAAAGTAGCTGAAATGTTTTTCTTTTTGTCAAGTTTGTCAAAAGCCCGCAATTTTCGTTTTTTGTCCCCCGTAGAATTGATAATATCTCTTGATGCTCTGATTTCCATTTTGATGGTTCCCAGCGTATTTTCGCCATCTTCGAATGTCATACATAATTAATGTCTCTTTAGAGTCTGCATAAAAGTAAATCTCTCCATTTAATACACCACCAGGTCCCGCATATTTCATGCCCCTGGAAGAATTTTGATATCATTAGTCTTTCTAAATTCCGTTTTTCTAGCCCCTTGAATGACTGATGTCACTCCTATATTCCGAGATTCCTGTCTCCCCAAGTAATTTTGTGTTTGCTCTGTGATGCTATGTCGTTAGCAATGGTAAAAATTTTATTCTTTACCTCTCTACAAGATTGTGAAGATAAGCACCAGTTGTAGAAAAATTTTACATAAATGAAATGGTCTCAAAATACTGCTGCAAATTTTAAACCTATATATACGTCTCTTACACTTTATGCACCACATTTTATTTATGCGCCTAATAATATGCAGCATTTACTTCAATTAACTCCATTTGCCAATACAACTCCCAAAACTCAGCCACCCTGTTTTCTGTCTACATTATTTCCCTTACAAATTATGTTGCATTTTATTTTAGCAGCCTTCGAGTATATTTAGCTCATGTCCTCATTTCTATGTTGCTATAAAAATATACAGCACAACATATATCGGTGTTTTTATGCTCTTCCTTGCTCTTTGCGGTGTGTCACCTGGACAAGACTTGCGCACTAAAGACTTGCAGTGGTGGAAGCATTTCATACAATAAAAGTGTAAGAAACGGGAAGAGAAAGGGAGTGAGTGAAAAAGAGAGGAATGTGAAAAGAAGCAAGCTGAGAGTAATTCAACAACAAGGGAAAATTTGAGGATTTGAGAAAAGTTTTATGTAAAGCCTTAAAGCGTTCCCCAAAAAAAGCTTTCAAAAAATCCTTAGTAGCTTTATGTTATGCTTAGTTCAAAAAGGAAATTGTACTCAACTATAAACAGTCATTCAAATAGATTAAACTATATTTAGTTATTTAGTTTTTAAATTTAAATAAAGAATTTCTGCAAAACACAAGCTTAAGAAGCCATTTTTTAATTTATAGTTTAAAAATCTTCTTCTTTTTTCTTGCAATAATATTTTATTCAAATTTTTCTATAAAGCTCCCTTTAAACTAGCCAAGTCACACACCACCATGTAGGCGCCTGGTAGATATGCTACATATTTTAATATACAAAATCTAAAGCATATCCTATAGCATGCTAGTTAAAAAACTCTATATTCTTAAACATTTCCCTGCCTTGCTACTTGGCATGACAATTATGTTAGTTTATGCCCAACTATTATCACCTTCATCCCCACACCTTCACTACATTAACCCTGGAATCACATTCATCATTTTATCACCTTTTGGCATGTGAACTGTCAAGAACAGATTGTTTCACTTAAAACGAGTACTAACATGCATTCATAACATCCTAACCAGAGAAGCAAGGCCCTTTCACATGAACCCCCTTCTCGTAAACTGTACATCAATGTAAATGTCTGTTGTTTGTCTTGTTAGCTTGGCCAGGCAGCCAAGCTGATGGGTGTTTGGCAGATGGACGACACAGAAAAAGGTCAAGCAGGTGGCTGGGATTAAAGGCCTAAAGGTATAAACACATTTTCCAACTAAATGCCAAACAAAAGTGTAAAAAGATTGATAACGAAACGATGGCAACTACAGCCTGGTTTGACTGGGTGGTTGTCTAAATCAGGTAGCACAAGTAGCATCTACTATGAGTCAACGATATGGGGATTTATTGTAACAACTCTTCCAATTGAAGATAAATGGAAAAGAAAAAAAAACTAATTTAGATCTAATAGAGGCCCAAGCCATTTTATGTTCCTGTTTTGTAAGTTCATTTGAAGAAGTAAAATTTATGGCAACTAAAGGGTTAAAAGTGTTAGAGAAGATTTGCCCTTTTTTATGTATTTGGCCTTTTTTAATATGAAGTATTTGTGCAAAATTTCAAGTGGCTGACCTAAGTATGGATTAGATCGGTCCATATTAGATATAGCGACCATATAGACCGATCTGCCGATAAAGGGTCCGAAGGCCATCAATGCTTTATTTATTACCCGATTTCGCTGAAATTTAAAACAGTGGGTTACGTTAAGCCTCCCGACATCTGACCTAAATATCGTTCAGATCGAATTACATTTAGATGTAGCTGCCATATAGACCGATCACCCGATAAAGGGTCTGAAGGGCCATAAAAGCTTTATTTTCGCTAAATTTTCGCTGAATTGAAAAGTGCGCAGTTTTAAGCCTCCCAATATCCGACCCAAATATGTTACAGATCGAACTATATTTAGATATAGCTGTCATATTGACCGATCTGACGATTAAGGGTCTAAAGCCCATAAAAGCATTATTTTTTAACCGATCTCGCTAAAATTTGAAACAGTGAGTTATTTTAAGCCTCTTGACACCCGACCTCAATATGGTTCAGATCGAACTATATTTAGATATAGCTGCCATATAGACCGATCTGCCGATAAGGGGTCTGAAGCCAATAAAAGCTTTATTTATTACCCGATTTCGCTGAAATTTTAAACAGTGGATTTTTCTGGGCCTCGCGATATCCGACCTAAATATGGTTCAGTTCGGTTTATAATTGGATATATCTGCCAAAATTACCAATATTTTGTTCTACAAAATTAATTGATGTCATATATATTAGACCACTCAATGTCCGGGCCGAATTTTGGTGTTTAAGTTATTCCATGTTCAACGGATTGTGACGAAATAGTAGGTTTACATACAATATATACCCGAGGTGGTCGGTATCCACAGTTGGGCCCGGCCGAACTTAATGCCTTTTTACTTGTTTTTCAAGTGGTTGGTTATTACAAACTGTTCCTCTAACTTGGATACCCACCACCTCGGGTATATACGTAAACCACCTTCCATCAAAATCCGGTGAAAATTGCATACCTTATGTCTTATGATTATAAATGCCACTTTTTTGGGGCCAAGAATTTAAATCGAGATATCGGTCTATATGGCAGCTAAATGCAAATCTTCATCGATCTAGAGCAAATTGCAGAATTATGTGGAGGGGCTTAACTTAACTCTCTGTCCCAAATTTAGGCAACATCGGACAATAAATGCGCTTTTTATGGGCGCAAAACCTTAAATCGAGAGTTCGGTCTATATGGCAGCTATATCCAAATCTGGACCGATTTGTGCCATAATGCAGAAGTATGTCAAGAGGCTTAACTTAACTCACTGTTCCAAATTTCGGCGACATCGGACAATATATGTGGCTTTTATATGCCTAAGACCCTAAATCGGACGATCGGTATATATGGCAGCTATATCCAAATCTGGACCGATCTGGGCCAAATTGACGAAGAATATCTAAGAGCCTAACACAACTCATTGTCCAAAATTTCAGCGAAATCGGACAATAAATGCTCCTTTTATGGCCCAAAAACCTAAAACCGAGAGATCGGTCTATATGGCAGCTATATCCAAATCTGGACCGATCAGGGTCAAATTTAAAAAAAATGTCGAAGGGCCTAAGACAACTCACTGTCCCAAATTTCAGCAAAATCGGATAATAAATGTGGCTTTCATGGGCCTAAGACCCTAAATCGGAGGATCGGTAGATATGGCAGCTATATCCAAATCTGGACCGATCTGGGCCAAATTGACGAAAAATGTCGAAGGGCCTAACACAACTCACTGTCCCAAAGTTCGGCAACATCGGACAATAAATGCGCCTTTTATGGGCGCAAAACCTTAAATCAGGAGATCGGTCTATATGTCAGTTATATCCAAATTTGGACCGATCTGTGCCATAATGCAGAGGTATGTCAAGAAGCTTAACTTAACTCACTGTTCCAAATTTCGGCGACATAGGACAATAAATGTGGCTTTTATGGGCCCAAGACCCTAAATCGGAGGATCGGTCTTTATGGCAGCTATATCCAAATCTGGACCGATCTGAGCCAAATTGAAGAAGGATGTCGAAGGGCCTAACACAACTCTATGTCCCAAATTTCAGCAAAATCGGATAATAAATGTGGCTTTTATTGGCCTAAGACCCTAAATCGACGGATCGGTCTATATGGGGGATATATCAAGATATAGTTCGATGATGAGCTATATGGACCAAAAAAGAATCTGTGCAAAGCTTCAGCTCAATATCTCTATTTTTGAAGACTGTAGCGTGCTTTTTAACAGACAGACGGACGGACATGTCTAGACCGTCTTAGATTTTTTCCCTGATCAACAATATATGTACTTCATAGGGTCGGAAATGGATATTTCGATGTGTTGCAAACGGAATGGCAAAATGAATATACCCTCATATTTCGGTGGTGGGTATAAAAATGTGTTTCCTGCTCGTGGAATTGAATTCGTTGTTGATGTCTTTCTTCTTTTTCCATTTGTTATAATGTCATTTCTTGTTGTCTTCGTTACGAATCTAATCGCATTGAGGGTGGATCTAACGCTCCGTATTGTCTTTCGGAAATTCCATTTACCTCTGCAACCTCTTCCTCTAAACACATAAAATTCAGAAAAATGCATGAAATCTCAATTTGAATCCATAGTATGGTCCATATAATATAATGATTGAAGATTATTTCATACAAATGTTGACCGTGACTGCGCCTCAAATAGTCCATTCGCTTAGTCCTGTATCTCACGAATAAATGCTTCAATGTTGTCTTCCAATGCGTCAATTGAAGCGGATTTGTCTGTGTAGACATGCGCTTTAACATAGCCCCAAAAACAATAGTCTAAAGGCGTTAAATCGTACAATCTAGGCGACCCATTTACCAGTCCCGAACGTGAAATAAAATGTTCACCGAACTCGCCTCTCAATAAGTTCATGGTTACGCGTGCTATGTGGCATGTGGCACTGTCTTATTGAAACCACATGTCATGCAAGTCAAGATCCTGCATTTCGGTAAAAAAAAGTTGGATATGATCTCACGGTAACGCACGCCATTCACAGTCACACGCTACGATTCGCATCATCCTTGAAGAAGTACGATCCAATGATGCCACGAGACCATAAACCGCACCCAACTGTGACTTTGTCTGGATGAATTGGTAGCTCATGCAATGCTTCTGGCTGATATTCACTCCAAAATCGACAATTCTACCCATTCATCAAAAATTCTGCGTTGCGATCGTTCAACTTTAATTTTTGCACCAGCTGTATTTTGAAAGACTTCACACCTAAATCCTTCCGCAAAATGTTCTACGTTGTTGAGTAACAGAGGCCTAATTGCTGCGAACGACAACGAATCGATAATTGATGGTCATCATTAACACTGGCCGTTACAGCTGCAATATTTTCTTCAGTTCGCTCTCTACGTAACGTTTTGGTGATTTAATGACCAACAATGTAAATTTGGTGCGAAATTTAGTCACAATAGCCCAAAAGGCCGCTTCAGTGTGTCAATTACTGACCTATTTGGGTGGTGTTGTGGGGTGGCCCCATAGACACATTTCCCGAGTATTGATATCAGATTTGTGCCTTACTCCCAAAGACCTTTCATTTGAGCCCCATATTGCTTTGTTCGTAAATTTGTCCCCTTTGGGGGATGTTTTTGGGGAGAGGCGGCCCCCCAAACACTTGGTCCCATATTTGGATATTAGATTCGTATTCTACATTCAAAAACCTCAAATTCCCATGGTCAGTAAATAAGTCCTGTTTGGGGGAGGTTTTGGGTAAGGGGTGGACCCCCAGAAACGTGGTCCCACATTTGGATATCAGATTCGTATTCTAATCGCAAATACCTTTCATTTGAGTCCCATATTGCCATGGTCGGTAAATTTGTCGGATTTAGGGGTGTTTTGGGGGTTGGGGTGGTCCCCCTTACACTTGGTCCAACAATTGAATATCAGATACGTTTTCTTATCCTAAATACCTTTCATTTGAGTCCCATATTGTCGTGATTGGTCTAAATATATGTTTGGTAGATTTTGGGGTGGGGCAGCCCCCCTAGGTACCCCATCCGCAATTTGGATACCAAATTTTTATTTTTAGGGTACTATATGAGAGCACACAAAATTTCGCTTAAATCGCACAACCCATCTCCGAGATCTGGCGTTTCTTAAAATTTGGGTAAGGGGGAGGGTCCGACCCCCCCTTCAGATATCAAAAAATGTGGTACCCTTTTTGCACAACGGGGTCATTATGCACCATCTGTGAAAATTTCAAGAAAATCGGTTCAGCCGTTTCTGAGTCTATAGGGAACACACAAACATACAAACAAACACAGAAACAAACCTACAAACAAACACAAATTGATTTTTGTATATAAAAATTTAACATAATTAAATTTGCATTTCTATTTATTTGTTGATATAAAAATATCAATTAAACTGCTTTATTGGCAATAATTTCATTACAAGCCACAATACCTGCCCATGGCAATGAGGCTTTAAGCACTTCAACTAGTTTTTGGTCCAAAAATCCAAAAAAAACTTCATACCAAATGGTTAGATGAATGGTTGGTTATTCGGTAATGGCGATTTCTGGTACATTGACAGCTACCATTGCATCTGGTTTGGTAATTTACAAACGCTTACAATTAAAACCAAAATGAGCGCGAACACACATACACCACACACTCGAACTTGTGCCTAGTTACAATATATATTCAAATGTATTGTAAAAACAATTGTTGTAAATTCAAATTCATATTGTCCTCTATATGAGTATGAAAGCTTAATGAGCAGATACAGCATTCTGAAAATACACATATTCTATTCGGTAAGCATGTCGTAGTCAAATTAGAGTTAAAATATATGAACATACAATGAACTATAGTGTATATGGAAACTTTGTACAAAAATGATTGTGTTAGTGTGTATGAGGCATACAGCCTGCCTACCTGCCTGCCGGCCTGTCCTTGCGATTGATAATACAATAGTTTCAATTTAATTGTCTTCAAATTCATACAATGTTATTGTTAACATTTTTATAGCACTTTCACAAATCGGCTTTGTATATTTCATTTGGGGTTGAAAAACCAATTGCCAAAGGCGATCATTTTTTCAATGACATGTAGCTTAGAGGCATATATTTTGTATATCATCATTTTTTTTAGATGTATAGACAAAAAATTAGAAATTTTTAAAAATAAATAACTAATAAATTAAAGACTGCAAATTTAAAAATGTCATTTATATATTGGGTTGCCCAAAAAGTAATTGCGGATTTTTTAAAAGAAAGTAAATGCATTTTTAATAAAACTTAGAATGAACTTTAATCAAATATATAATTGCCATTTTGTTCGATAACCTTTTGCCATCTTCCTGGCAAATTTAGTATCCACGCTCATAGAACTTCTGGCCTTTATCTGCAAAAACCTGAACCAAGTGCGATTTTATAGCCTCATCATTGCCGAAAGTTTAACCATTTAAGAAGTTCTGCAAAGATCGAAATAAATAGTAGTCTGATGGTGCAAGGTCAGGGCTATATGGTGGATGCATCAAAAGTTCCCAGCCAAGCTCACTCAGTTTTAACAGAGTCCCAAGCCGTTGAAAAAATTTGTCAACGCCGACTATATTACTACTATATTACCGACAATTACTTTTTGGGCAACCCATAAAGTATATATCTTTTTGATCAGGGTAAAAATCTAAGACCATCTAGCCATGTCCGTCCGTCTGTCTGTTGAAATCACGCTACAGTCTTTAAAAATAGAAATATTGAGCTGAAACTTTGCACAGATTCTTCTTTATCCATAAGCAGATCAAGTTCGAAGATGGGCTATATTGGACTATATCTTGATATAGCCCCCATATAGGCCGATTTAGGGTCTAAGGCCTATAAAAGCCCCCATTTCTTATCCGAATTTGCTTAAATTTGGGATAGTGAGTTGTGTTAGGCCCTTCGACATCCTTCGTCAATTTGGCTCAGATTGGTTCAGATTTGGATATAGCTGCCATATAGACCGATCCTCCGATTTAGGGTCTCACGCCCATAAAAGCCACATTTATTATCCGATATTGCTGAAATATGGACAATGAGTTTTGTTAGGCCATTCGACATTCATTTTTAATTTGGCCCAGATCGGTTCAGATTTGGATATAGCTGTCATATTGACCGATCTCTCGATTTAAGGTTTTGTGCTTATAAGAGGCTCATTTATTATCCGATATTGCTGAAATTTGGGACAGTGAGTTG
The DNA here is from genome assembly GCF_963082655.1 of Stomoxys calcitrans. Classification (NCBI taxonomy): domain Eukaryota; kingdom Metazoa; phylum Arthropoda; class Insecta; order Diptera; family Muscidae; genus Stomoxys; species Stomoxys calcitrans. The sequence continues at coordinate 161,674,302 of NC_081554.1, read as the reverse complement.
TGTAAGTCCCTTCGATCGGTTCAGATTTGGATATAGCTGTCATATAGACTCTCGAAATAAGGTTTTGGACTTATAAGAGGCTCATTTATTGTCCGAGTCGCCGAAATTTGGGACAGTGAGTTAAGTTAAGCCCCTTGACATACTTCTGCAATATGGCACAGATCGGTCCAAATTTGGATATAGCTGCCACATAGACCGATCTCTCGGTTTAAGGTTTTGGGGCCATAAAAGGCGCATTTATTGTGCGATGTCGCTGAAATTTGAGATAGTGATTTTTTTAAGGCTCTTCGACGTTCTTCTTTAATTTGGCCCAAATCGGTCCTGATTTGGATATAGCTGCCATGTAGACCGATATCTTGTTTTAAAGTCTTAGCCCCATAAAAAGCGCGTGTATAATCCGATTTCACTGAAATTTGACACATTGACTTATGTTAGGCTTTTCAACATCCGTGTTCAGATCGGTTTATTTTTAGATATAGCTACTAATAAGACCAATATTTTGTTATACACAATTGAACAATGACTTGTTCTCATTAGTATTTGGTCCAAATCGGAATATATTTCGATATAACTACTATGGGACATAAGGTATGCAATTTTCACCGGATTTTGATGAAAGATGGTTTACATATATATCCGTGGTGGTGGGTATCCAAAATTCGGCCCGGCCGAAGTTAACGCCTTTTTAATTGTTTTTTTTTTTTTATTCCCTACACTACAGGGTATTATAACTTAGTGCATTTGTTTGTAACAACCTAAACCAAGCGAGAAAGACCCATTGATAAGTATACCGATCGACTCAGAATCACTTTCTGATTCGATTTAACTATGTCCCTCCGTCTCTCTGTCCGTCTGTCCATGTTTATTTGTGTACAAACTACAGATCGCAATTTTCATCCGATCGTCTTCAAATTTGGTACAGGCATGTTTTTCGGCAGAGAGACGAAATCGCTTCAGATTTGGATACAGTTCCCACATGGCATATTTTCGTCCGATTTGCAATAATGATGCAATAAATGGTCATTTGTTAACCGATTGTCTTGAAATTTGTTTGGAAGGATTTTCTCTTCACCCTCGACATTACTGGTGAATTTCATGGAAGTCGGTTCAGATTTGGATATAGCTCTCATTTATATATATAACCCGATTTTCACTCCTAGAGCCATTGCAAGAGCATTTATTGACCAATCTTCCCAAAGTTTTGTACATCGCTTTCCTCGATAAATTCCACAATATCCATAAAGTATAGTCGAAATCGGTTTAGATTAAGATATAGCTCCCATGTATATGTTCGTCCGATTTTGAGAAATATTGCAATAAAGTGCTCAATTGCTAACCGATTCTCTGAAATTTGGCAGGAAGGATTTTCTTATGACTTTTAATATTACTGGTGAATTTCATAGAAATCGGTTCAGACTTAGATTTAGCTGATATATATGTATATTGCCCGATTTTCACTCCAAGAGCCCTTGCAAGCGCATTTATTGAGTAATCCTGCCAAAATTTTGCACACCGCTTTCCTCGACTACCACAATATCTGACTTTGCTCGATATCGCTTCAGATTTAGATATAGCTCCCATATATATGTTCGTCTGATTTTGGATTGTTTAATAACCCATCTGAAAACATCAGCCGAGGTTCATCAAAATATGTACAGAATTGGATATACAATAGCTCCCACATTGTACTTATATGGTAGATGAAGGGTATGCGCAACGGCACCGCCCGACTTTTGCCCTTCCTTACTGGTTTTTATTAAACTTGCGTCATTAGGTACAATTTGATTACCATATATTAAATTTCCTTTAATCTCCAAAGGGACTTAAACATTTTATGAACAATAGTTGCATATATTCGATATTTTAGTAATAATAATTAATGGCTCTTGTGATTATTATGGCCAGTTGCCATATGGAAGGGAAATCATTAAATTTCCTTCCGTTTGCAAAATTAAATGCTTGTTGCATTTCAAATTGCAATCGACATAAATGGTCAATTTGTAAATAAATAAGTTCTATAATTGAATTTACACAAATATCCAATAGAGACAGAAATATTTTAAATAAATTTTTGATTGTCATAAAATTTAGTAAATAATGATTTTGTACTACTATTAAATGATAAAATTGTTAAAATGAAAATTATACAATTAACACCAGTATTGGTAAATAAAAGTGTGTCGTTATCGATTTAACTGTTGCAGAAGCCAACGTGTGATTGTTGTGACATAAAGGCATTGTAATGCTATGGTATACTGATGATTCCCAAAAGCCCATTGACGGAGGGTCCATAAAACATGTTCAGATTGAATATAAACATATTGGTAGCGACCACGTCAGCTAGAATAGTAGGATCCATGTGGATGGTTTGATGATGACTTTTCCATTTTATATTCACCACCGAAGAATAGGGGTACATTCATTTTGTCATTCCGTTTGCAACACATCGAAATATCCATTTCCGACACTATAAAGTATATACATTCTTCTTGTCCTATTTCTAAAAATAAACCGATCGAAAAGCCTTACCTAAGTCACTGTGTCAAATTTCAGTGAAATCGGATTATAAATGCGCCTTTTATGAGGCAAAGACTTTAATACGAGATATCGGTTTATATGGCAGCTATATCCAAATCTGGACCGATTGAAGAAAATTGTCGAAGAGCCTAACACAACTCACTGTCCCAAATTTCGGCAAAATTGGACAATAAATGCGCCTTTTATGGGCCCAAAACCTTAAATCGGGGGATGGGTCTATATGGCTGCTATTGTATATTCAAATCTGGACTGATCTAGGCCAAATTAAAAAGAGACGTCGAAGAGCCTAACACAACTCACTGTCTCAAATTTTGGCAAAATCGGATAATAAATACGCCTTTTATGGGGCCAAAACCTTAAATCGAGAGATCAGTCTATATGGCAGCTATATCCACATCTGGACCGATCTGCGCCATATTGCAGAAGTATGTCAAGGGGCTTAACATAACTCAATGTCCCAAATTTCGGCGACATCGGATCATAAATACGCCTTTTATGGACCCAAAACCTTAAATCGAGAGATCGGTCTGTATGGCAGCTATATTCAAATCTGGACCGATCTGGGCGAAATTGAAAAATGACGTCGAAGGGCCTAACACAACTCACTGTTCCAAATTTCGGCGACATCGGATAATAAATGCGCCTTTTATCGGCCCAAAACCTTAAATCGAAAAATTGGTCTATATGGCAGCTATATTCAAATCTGGACTGATCTAAGCCAAATTGAAAAAGGACGTCGAAGAGCCTAACACAACTCACTGTCTCAAATTTTGGCAAAATCGGGTAACAAATGCGTTTTTAGGGCCCCAAAACCTAAAACCGAGAGATCGGTCTATATGGCAGCTATATACAAATCTGGACCGATCTGTGCCATATTGCAAAAGTATGTCAAGGGGCTTAACTTAACTCAATGTCCCAAATTTCTGCGACATCGGATAATAAATGCACCTTTTATGGACCCAAAACCTTAAATCGAGAGATCGGTCTGTATGGCAGCCATATTCAAATCTGGACTGATCTGAGCCAAATTGAAAAATGACGTCGAAGGGCCTAACACAACTCACTGTTCCAAATTTCGGCGACATCGGATAATAAATGTGACTTTTATGGGCCTAAGACCCAAAATCGGAGGTTCGGTCTATATGACAGCTATATCCAAAGCTGGACCGATCTGGGCCAAATTGACGAAGGATATCAAAGGGCCTAACACAACTCATTGTCCCAAATTTCAGCAAAATCGGATAATAAATGAGGCTTTTATGGGCATAAGACCCCAAATCGGAGGATCGGTCTATATGGCAGCTATATTCAAATCTGAACCGATCTGGGCCAGGATGTCTAAGGGCCTAACACAACTCATTGTCCCAAATTTCAGCAAAATCGGATAATAAATGTGGCTTTTATTGGCCTAAGACCCTAAATCAGAGGATCGGTCTATATGGCAGCTATATCCAAATCTGGACCGATCTGGACCAAATTTATGAAGGATGTCAAGGGGCCTAACACAATTCACTGTCTTAAATTTCATCAAAAGCGGACAATAAATGTGATTTTTATGGACCCCAAGACCTTAAATCGGCTGATCGATCTATATGGAGGCTATATCAAGATATAGTCCGATATAGCTCATCTTCGAACTTAACCTGCTTATGGACAAAAAAAAGAATCTTTGCATATTTTCAGCTCAATATCTCTATTTTTAAAAACTGTAGCGTGATTTTAACAGACAGACGGAAGGACATGTCTAGATCGTCTAAGATTTTTAAGCTGATCAAGAATATATGTACTTCATAGGGTCGGAAATGGATATTTCGATGCGTTGCAAACGGAGTGACAAAATGAATATACCCCCATCATTCGGTGGTGGGTATTAGAAAATTCTTTGTTATACCCTCCACCATAAGATGGGGGGTATACTAATTTCGTCATTCTGTTTGTAACTACTCGAAATATTCGTCTGAGACCCCATATAGTATATATATTCTTGATCGTCGTGACATTTTATGTCGATCTAGCCATGTCCGTCCGTCTGTCCGTCCGTCCGTCCGTCCGTCCATCCGTCCGTCCGTCTGTCTGTCGAAAGCAGACAGACGGACTCCGAAGGAGTAAAGCTAGCCGCTTGAAATTTTGCACAAATACTTCTTATTAGTGTAGGTCGCTTGGTATAGTAAATGGGTCATATCGGTCCATGTTTTGATATAGCTGCCATATAAACCGATCTTGGGTCTTGACTTCTTGAGCCTCTAGAGTGCGCAATTCTTATCCGATCAAAATGAAATTTAGCAAGACGTGTTTTGTTATGATATCCAACAACTGTGCTAAGTATGGTTCAAATCGGTCCATAACCTGATATAGCTGCCATATAAACCGATCTTGGGTCTTGACTTCTTGAGCCTCTAGAGTGCGCAATTCTTATCTGATTGAAATGAAATTTTGCACGACGTGTTTTGTTATTATATCCAACAACTGTGCCAAGTATGGTTCAAATCGGTTCATAACCTTATATAGCTGCCATATAAACCGATCTTGGGTCTTGACTTCTTGAGCCTCTAGAGAGCGCAATTCTTATCCGATTGGAATGGAATTTCGCACGACGTGTTTTGTTATGATACCCAACAACTGTGCCAAGTATGGTTCAAATCGGTCCATAACCTGATATAGCTGCCATATAAACCGATCTTGGGTCTTGACTTCTTGAGCCTCTAGAGGGCACAATTCTTATCCGATTTGAATGAATTTTTGCACGAAGTATTTCGTTATGATATCCAGCAACTGTGCCAAGTATGGTTGAAATCGGTCCATAACCTGATATAGCTGTCATATAAACAGATCTGAGGATTTGACTTCTTGAGCTTCTAGAGGGCGCAATTCCTATCCGATTTGGCTGAAATTTTGCATGACGTATTTTATTTTTACTTTCAACAACTGTGTCAAATAAGGTTCAAATCGGTTCATAGCCTGATGTAGCTGCCATATAAACCGATCTGGGATCTTGACTTCTTGACCCCTAGAGGTCGCAATTATTATCCGATATGCCTGAAATTTTGTACGACGGATCCTCTCATGACCATCAACAAACGTATTTATTATGGTCTGAATGGGTCTATAGCCCGATACAGATTCCATATAAATCGTTCTCTCTATTTTACTTCGTGAGCCCCAATGGGCGCAATTCTTATACGAGTTGGCGGAAATTTTACACAGGTCTCCAACATATAATTTAATTGTGGTCCGAACCGGACCATATCTTGATATCGTTTTAATAGCAGAGCAACTCTTTTCTTATATCCTTTTTTGCCTAAGAGGAGATGCCGGGAAAAGAACTCGACAAATGCGATCCATGGTGGAGGGTATATAAGATTCGGCCCGGCCGAACTTAGCACGCTTTTACTTGTTAAAATAGTCAAATTATTTCATACTAAACGGTGATTTTTTAGCTAATATTTTTATTTTTTTTGTGCAACAATGGTCTAAACTGCTCACTCACGTTTTGTTTCACTGTCAAACAACTTCAGTTTGGTCTATGATTTAACCATGTCTTAAAAACGAACAACGCTTGTAAATTATTGAATTTTATTATTCAAATGCGAGCTCTGTTAAAAAAGATCATCGCTCGTCTTCCATTTTACGACGAAGTTCATTTTTGGCTCAATGGGTACCTAAGCAGAATTGTCGATTTTAGAATGAAGACTAGCCAGAAGCATTGCAATAACTACCAATGCATTAAGAAGAAGACACAGTTTGGTACGGTTTATGGGCTGGTGACATCATTGGACCGTACTTCTGCAAAGATGATGCGAAACGTTACGATTGTGAATGATGAGAGCTACCGTGAGACAATATCCAACATATTTTGCCTAAAATTCAAGACCTTTACTTGTATGATATGTGGTTTTCACAACACGGTTCCACATGTCATGCAACACGCGTAACGATGGACTTATTGAGAGGCGAATAGGCCGCCTAGATCGTGCGATTTAACGCCTTTAGACTATTTTGTGTGGGACTATGTTAAAGATCATGTCTATACAGACAATCCCCCTTCAATTGACGGAATGGAAGACAACTATGAAAAATTGGACTAAGCAGATGGACCATTTGAGGCGCAGTCACGATCAACATTTGCATGGAATAATCTTCAAATCATTAAATTATGTGGACCGTACTATCGATTTAAATAAAGATTTCATGCATTTTTCGGAATTTTTATTTATTTTTTTTTTTTTTTTTTTTTTTTTTTTTGAAAAACTCCCCTATGGTTCTTAAAAAATCACTCTTTTTCTAAAAACGCACACATGAACTGACTGATTTTTCAACTCAGAATGAATATTCTGTACCTTGATTTAACAAATGCATAGAAGAATAGAGTCGTTCAGTATACTTATACTTCTGAATCGTTCAGTATACTTAAGTGAAAGGGGATGAGATAGACCGCCTTCTTAGCGTTGCTAGCGAATACATAGACGAATAGATTAAAATATACCTTTACCATTTAATTTCAGCCCCCTTAGTAATTCAAACATTTATGATTCTTAAGGGCGGTATGCAGCTCAAGCAAAATTTTCGTTGCTACAAGAAATTCATCCGCATATCCCAATAATTGATGTTTAGTTTTCATCACCATGTGTTTGCTATCGAAAATTTCGCTTTAGGTGCATACTCACCAATCTCTTGCACACCCCTTATTTCGAAATATTTTGTTTACAAATTTTCTTCAACTATTCAAAGTCCTTTTTTGTTCTTGGATACTTTATAATTTGTTGCTGAAAATTTTACATGGAAAATCTGAGTACCTTTTCACAATTTGAACTTTAACAATATGCTGCTCGAACTTTCTCTATCGCCCAATGCGCTTCAGGTGTTCTTCTTCTACAAAAGACCAGAAATAAGTTATTGATTGTCATGTTGTTGGCAAAATTTAGTTTCCAATATTGCTATGGTATTCTTTTGTTGTGCATTTTGTGTTTCTAGCAAAATTCCCAAATAGTTGTTATACACTGCACCACCAGATGATGATGATGATGATGATGTAGACTTCGTCCTAATCTGTAACCAGTGTTACATATTTGCATCTAAATAAGCCCTATGTGTTTCCAGTAAAATATTTGTTTGCCAAGCAGCCAATGAACAGAACTGAACAAATGTTGCCGGAAGTTCAGCATTATGGAAAGGAGTCGATAATTTTTTTTTTCTTTTTTTGGAAATGCACAACTATTGGTAAGATTGCCTGGCTGTTAGTCTTGTGTCTGAATATTGGAATGCCTATTTGCAATTCGTTTCTTCAGTTGTTCGCTCCATTGCCCATGGCAGACAATTTGGCCAAAGGGCGATAAATATATATATATTTTTTCTATTTTTAACTTTTCTCTTTTTATACCTTCCACCATAGGATGGAGGGTATACTAATTTCGTCATTCTGTTTGTAACTAATCGAAATATTCGTCTGAGACCCTATAAAGTATATATATTCTTGATCAGCGTAAAAATCTAAGACGATCTAGACATGGCCGCTCAAAAATAGACATATTGAGCTGAAATTTTGCACAGAGTCTTTTTTTGTCCATAATCAGGTTAAGTTCGAAGATGAGCTATATCGGACTATATCTTGATATAGCCCCCATATAGACCGATCCGCCGATTTAGGATCTTTGGCACATAATAGCCACATTTATCATCCGATTTTGTTGAAATTTGAGACAGTGAGTTGTGTTAGGCCCTTCGACATCCTTCGTCAATTTGGCTCAGATCGGTTTAGATTTGGATATAGCTGCCATATAGACCGATCCTCCGATTTAGGGTCTTAGGCCCATAAAAGCCACATTTATTATCCGATTTTGCTCAAATTTGTGACAGTGAGTTGTGTTAGGCCCTTCGACATCCTTCGTCAATTTGGCTCAGAGCGGTTTAGATTTGGATATAGCTGCCATATAGACCGATCCTCCGATTTGGGGTCTTAGGCCAATAAAAGCCACATTTATTATCCGATTTTGCTGAAATTTGAGACAGTGAGTTGTGGTAGGCCCTTCGACATCCTTCGTCAATTTGGCTCAGATCGGTTAAGATTTGGATATAGCTGCCATATAGACCGATCCTCCGATTTGGGGTCTTAGGCCCATAAAAGCCACATTTATTATCCGATTTTGCTGAAATTTGAGACAGTGAGTTGTGTTAGGCCCCTCGACATCCTTCATCAATTTGGTCCAGATCGGTCCAGATTTGGATATAGCTGTCATATAGACCGATCCTCTGATTTAGGGTCTTAGGCCCATAAAAGCCACATTTATTATCCGATTTTGCTGAAAATAGGGACAGTGAGTTACGTTTGGCTCCTCGATATCCTTCGTTAATTTGGCCCAGATCTGTCCAGATTTGGATATAGCTGCCATATAGACCGATCCTCCGATTTATGGTCTTAGGCCCATAAAAGCCACATTTAATATCCGATTTTACTGAAATTTAAGACAGTGAGTTGTGTTAGACTCTTCGACATCCTTCATCAATTTGGTCCAGATCGGTCCAGATTTGGATATAGCTGCCATATAGACCGATCCTCCGATTTATGATCTTAGGCCCATAAAAGCCACATTTAATATCCGATTTTACTGAAATTTAAGACAGTGACTTACGTTTGGCTCCTCGACATCCTTCGTTAATTTGGTCCAGATCGGTCCAGATTTGGATATAGCTGCCATATAGACCGATCCTCCGATTTATGGTCTTAGGCCCATAAAAGCCACATTTAATATCCGATTTTGCTGAAATTAGGGACAGTGAGTTACGTTTGGCTCCTCGACATCCTTCGTTAATTTGGTCCAGATCTGTCCAGATTTGGATATAGCTGCAATATAGGCAGGTCTCTCGATTTAAGGCGTTTTGCCCATAAAAGGCGCATTTATTATCCGATGTCACCGAAATTTCTGACAATGAGTCATATTTGTCCCTTCGACATCCTTCGTCAATTTGGCTCAGATCAGTCCAGATTGGGATATAGCTGTCATATAGACCGAACCTCCGATTTAGGGTCTTAGGCCCATAAAAGGCGCATTTATTGTCCGATGTCGCCGAAATTTAGAACATTAAGTTAGGTTAGACCCCTTGACATAGTTCTGTATTATGGCACAGATCGGTCAAGATTTGAAGATAACTGCCATATTGACCGATCTCTCAGTTTTAGGTTTTGGGACCAGAAAAAGCGCATTTATTATCCGATGTCGCCGCAATTTGGGACAGTGAGTTGTGTTGGTCCCTTTGACATCCTTCTTCAAATTCACCCAGGTCGATCAAGATTTGGATATGGCTGCCATATAGACCGATATCTCGATTTAAAGTCTTGGCCTCAAAAAAGACGCATTTATAATCAGATTTAACTGAAATTTGACACATTGACTTATGTTAGGTTTATTTTTAGATATAGCTACTAAAAAGACCAATATTTTGTTATACATAATTGAACAATGACTAGTACTTATTACTATTTGGACCAAATCGGATCAAATTTCGATATAACTGCTATGTGATATAAGGTATGCAATTTGCAACGGATTTTGACGAAAGGTATTTTTCATATATACCCGAGGTGGTGGGTATCCAAAGTTCGGCCTGGCCGAACTTAACGCCTTTTTACTTGTTTTGCCTAAGAAGAGATGCCGGGAAAAGAACTCGACAAACACGATCCATGGTGGAGGGTATATAAGATTCGGCCCAGCCAAACTTAGCACTCTCTTACTTGTTTGTGTTCATGCAATTCACCAATATTCGTTTAGCATTGGGAAAAAAAGAAGACAAGCGGGAATTGCTTCCGGGGATTTTACACAAAAACATTGAAAACCAACTCAGTTGTTAAGAGTTGTTTTTTTTTCACTTTTTAGTTTCAGGGTTTTTCCTATTCATATCATTTTTTTGGGTTTTAAAAATTGCAAATTCAATTTATGGATATAAATTTATGATGTTATTCGTAGAAGTATGCAAATTGAATGCTTTTATGCTAAATTGATTAATTTGTTATGGTTAAACCCAAACCGAATTGTACAGGTCCGTGGAGAGTTTTTTTTTTTTAATTTTATTCATAGGCAGACAATTTGCATATTAAACAAAAACCTAACGCGATGTTATTGTAATAGGAAAGAAGTAAAATCGCGTTAAGTTCGGCTGGAATGAAGCTTATATGCTTTATATACCACCATGGGTCTCATGTGACAAGTTGTTTGAATGACTTTTTCGAATTTATGGGACCGTTCTTTTCATGGCAGTTAGTTTTTCGTATAGCTTGAATATACCATGTTCATAATTTATGGCAAATCGTGCAATAGTTGCGCCCTCTAGATCTAGAGGCTCAAGAAATCAATCGGGTGATCGGTTTATATGGGAGCTATGCACATGCAAATTTGCCCATGAACATTCCATTAAAGAACTAGGGCAAACTTCTTACAAATCAAAGAGTGCGGTCCGATTCAATTTTAAGCTCAATGATAAGGGACCTCCTTTTAATAGCCGAGTCCGAACGGCTCCCTCTTTAGGGAGAAGTTTATAAATGTCAAAGTACTTCACAAATGTCGCCAGCACTAGGAGCGAATAACCACCGCTGAAAATTTTTCTGATGTTCCTGCCAGGATTCGAACACAGGCGTTCAGGGTCATAGGCAGACATGCCAAACTCTGGGCTACGCTGGCATACACAGGAGCTAAATAAGGTTATAAACCGATTCCAACCATAGTTGGCATGGTCGTTTGAAGTTATTTCAGGCAAGAGGAAAAAAAATTACTCCTTCTAGAGGTTCAAGAAGACACATCAGGTAATCGGTTTATTTGAGAGCTATATCACGTTACAGACCGATTTAAACCATAATTGGTACGGCTATTGAAAGTCATAGCAAAAGGTAACGTGCAAAATTTCAGCCAAATCGAATACTAATCTCGCCCTCTTTCCAACCATACTTGGCACGCTTGTTTGAAGTTATAACAAAACACTATCAGCCGAATTGGGTTATAATTAAGCCCCCTGGAGGCCTAAGAAGTCAAATCGGAGGGGTTTATATGGTAGTTACAGCAGGTTATAAATCGATTTCGACCATACTTGGTACGGCGTTTGGAAGTCATAGTTAACCCCTACAAGCAAAATTTTAGCCAAATCTGAAAATAATTGCAATCTATTGACGATCAATAAGTCAAATCGGACGGTAGGTTTATATGGCAGCTACATCAAAACATGGACCGATTTACGCCTTCTCTAATTTCAACTGACCTGCAAGTCTAGATTAGGCCACGTAGTTTTGGAATGCTCACAGCCCCGACTTTATGATCATCTGCCATTCGTTGTCCTTCAGTCCTGGTCCTGAAAACCTAGCTTACATGTCCAGAATTCCTGAAATGTGCAGGGTAGTTCCTAGTTTCGCAAGCTCGTCGGCTTTACAATTCCCTGGAATATCCCTGTGGCCCGGCACCCAGAACAGGTGAATTTTGAACTGTTCAACCATCTCGTTTTGAGATCAACCACAGTCGAGGTCGGTTTTTGTGTTCGAAAATACGATTTCCAGGGATTTAATGGCTGCCTGGCTGTCTGAGAAGATATTTATGCCAATCGTCGTAATGACATTATATCTTAGCCATTCCACCATCTCCTAAATTGCAAGGATCTCCGCTTGATACACACTGCAGTGCTCGGGTAACCTTTTCGATACGACCAGTTCTAGGTCTTTAGAGTACACCCCAAAGCCCACCTGGTCGACTAGTTTGGAACCATCCATATAGAAGTCTATGTAACATCCTTTACCAGGGATATCGTAGTTCTAATAGGTTCTATCAGGAATAGAGCTACAGTACTTGTTATCAAAAAGCGGCTCAGGCAATGTGTAATCCACACTGCCTGGAACATCGGACATTGTGTCAAGGACAACACAGTGTCCGTACCCACCACATGACCAAAGAGAAAGCTGCTTTAGCTTCACGGCTGTAGTTGCTGCAATTTGTCTAGCCACAATGTCCAGAGGCATTAGATGTAGCATTAAATTCAGTGCACCAGATGGTGTCGTCCATAGTGAGGATGTGATGCAAAAACAAGCCATAGTGGGTGGACTTTTGAAGCACCGTCCACCAGACCACAACTCCATATAGCATTATTGGTCTGACAACGGCAGTATATACCCAATGCATGACAGGCGGTCTTAACGCCCAACTTTTGCCAATAGCTCTCTGGCAGTTATATAGGGCAAGAGTTGCCTTTCTTGCACTTTCCAAAATGTCGGCTTGAACTTCAATTTCCTGTCCAGCAAAACACCCAGGTATTTTGCATGATTATTTTTGTGTTTTTTAGAAGAACATTTTGAAACGGATTAATTGACATGACTCTTTTTATACCCACCACCGTAGGATGGGGGTGTAGGTTAAGTTAGGATCGCCCACCAAAGGTGAGTTCACTCGTAGGTCACTTTGGCCCATTGTGGTACCCTAAAGAGAGAAAGGGAAGAAACAGGAAAACGTGAGACCTCGTACTAGAGGTTATACACGAATAAAAAGAAAAAGACACGAGGAGTGGAGAAATTCGAGCGAGAGGTGAAGAACCGCCTTTCGCTATGCAAGGACGGACCTATCTACGCCGGAGCCCTTGTCACCCCTCGTAGGAACCATCCTGTTCCCTCAACAAACCTCAGGAGAGATACCAGAGGTACGTTCGCAAGTTCACTCAGATCACAGAAGAAACGGCTCCCCAGAAAGGAGAGCTTACGCCCCTGCAAACCCGGACAGGAATAAAGCAAGTGCTCAATAGTCTCCTCCTCATCGAGGCAACTCCTACAGAAGTCATTGTGCGGTATCCCCATGCGCGCCGCCATGTGGCCTATGGCACCGTGTTCGGTTATGACCCCTGTCAAAGTACTCATCGACCTCTTATCGAAAGCCAGCAATTCCCTTGCCCTCCTCCGTAGCGCTTTCGCAGTCGGGCAACCATCTACGGCTCCCCAGAAAGGAGAGCCTACGTCTCTGCAGACCCGGACAGAAACAAAGCAAGTGCACAATAGTCTCCTCCTTATCCTCATCGAGGCAACTCCTACAGAAGTCATTGCGCGGTATCCTTATGCGCGCCGCCATGTGGCCTATGCTCCGGTTATGAGCCCTGTCAAAGTACTCATTGACCTTTTATGGTAAGCCAGCAATTCCCTTGCGCTCCTCCGTAGCGCTTTCGCAGTCCGGCAACCATCTACGGCTCCCCAGAAAGGAGAGCCTACGTTTATGCAGACCCGGACAGGAGCAACGCCAGTGCTCAATATTCTCCTCCTCATCCTCATCGAGGAAACTCCTACAGAAGTCATTGTGCGGTATCCCCATGTGCGCCGCCATGAGGCTTAAGCTCTGGTTATGAGCCCTGTCAAAGTACTCATGGACCTCTTATTGAAAGCCAGCAATTCCCTCGTCCTCCTTCGGTCGAAGACCGGCCATAGCGCCTTCGCAGTACGGCAACAATCTACCGTGTCCCACCTCGTCACCGACGCCGCCCTGGCCATCCCCTCTACTGTGTTCAGTAGCTCAACAAATGACACTTAGGCAAGTCCGATGGCTGGTCCGCCCGTCGCAGATGAACCCCTCCTGGCGAACTCGTTCGTCTACTCATTTCCTGGAATCCCCTCATGCCCAGGAACTCATCTCAACGTCACATTGTGGGCGGCCGTAGCCTATCCAGGGATTCCAAACAGTCCGCCACGTATCTCGACCTCACCATTCCCGACCCTAAGGCCTTGAGCGCCGCCATACTGTCCACATAAATTCTGAGTTTTGAGGGCGGCAAGCCCCTTGCCAGAATTTCTCTTGCGGCTACTGCAATGGCACAGACCTCTGCCTTAAAGGCCGTACACTCGTCCGGAAGTCTCAGAGACATTTTAATATTCAGTGCATCAGAGTAGACCCCCAAATCCAGTCCCTGGCTCCATCTAGGAGCCATCTGTGTAGATCGAGGTCTCATCCTCCTCAAGTACACCATCCGCCCTCCATTCGTCTTTCTCAGAAAAACGAATCGTGAATGCCCTCACTCCAGTCGGCACTGGTGTCAGGTAGTCGGAGATCCTGCTCAGTCTGCCCTCCGTATCCATAACACCCAGAATCGAACTGTGGCCGCAACCATCCTCCTTCAGCAGGCCGAGCTCTCTCAGCGTAAGCGCGACCTTGACGTCGTAGTTCTGAATATAGGCCTCAATGGGCTACATATCCAGCATCGCCTCCAGGCCTGCCTGCGGTGCGGATCTCAGTGCCCCTGTGATCCCGACGCAGGCCGGTCTCTGGACCTTCTCGAACTCCTTCACACGCGTCCTCTTCTCTACGGCGTTCCACCATACCGTAAACATCCAATAAATCATCTTGGGAGACAACCCCCACTTCCTACCGAACATCCTCCTGCAGGAGTAAAATGCGCACAGTGCATTATGGCTTCTTTCCTCGGTGTTCATCTTCCAGGACAGTTTCGAATCGAGGTATATGCCTAGGTACTTCGCCTCCTTCGACAGCCGCAGGGTGACACCGTCCAAGGACTGGAGTCTGAACTCCGGTTTCTTATATCTACGCGCAAAGAGCACCAGCTCCGTCTTCCCGAGGTTGGTCCTCAACCCATTTCTGGTATCCCATCGGGACAACCTCGTCAGTGATCCTTCCATGATTTTGCTGATCGTCGACAGAAACTTGCCTCGGACCAGCAGCACGACGTCGTCCACATAAGCGACAATCCTCGTGCCGTCCATACCGAGGTCCATCAGGATTTCATTAATTTCATTAATCACGAGGATCCACATTATCGGTTAGAACACCCCTCCTTGGGGCGTTCCTCTGGTCACCCGCCTTCTCACCACACAATCTCCCAGGTTTGTATAAATAATCCTGCCGTAAAGCATATTATTTGTCCATTGGGAGATAAAGGGGTGAATCCCTGTGCGGTCTAGTGCAGCGACTATCGCCCCAATCTCCACATTATTGAAAGCCCCCTCAATATCCAAGAAGGCCGCCAAAGTGTAATCCTTCTGTCGGAGAGCCGTCTAGACCTCCTGTACCACCTCGTGGAGGGCCGTCTCCATCGACCTGCCTTTGACGTATGTGTGTTGTGCCCACTGCAGTTCTCCGGCGTCAGTCCCCCTCTCACCTTCATGTCAATCAGACTTTCCAGTGTTTTCATCAAAAACGATGACAGACTAATAGGCCTATAATCCTTCGTCGTACTGTGGTTTATTCTTCCCGCCTTGGGAATAAAGACCACCTTGACTTCCCTACATGCCCTCGGTATGTAGGACCATGCCAGGTAAGCCACAATTTTTGTCCGATTTGGCTGACATTTTGCATACAAAGTTCTGTTATGACTTCCAACAGCAGTGCCAAGTACGGTCCAAATCAAACTTTAATTTGATATAGCTCCCATATAAACCGATCTTCCGATTTGATTTCTTAAGCCCTTACTAACCGCAATTTTTGTCCGATATGGCCAAAATTTTGCATGCGGTGTTCTGTTATGATTTTCAATAACTGCGCCAAATACGGTCCAAATCAGTCTTTAACCTGATATAGCTCCCATGTAAACTTGTCTCTCGATCATCCTTGTCCGGTTACTAGAAGCTTTAATTTTTGCTGGTTTAACAGAAGTATGGTATGTTGAATAAAATTATGCCCTTCAACTAAATAAAAAATAATTTTAACCATAAATAAATTTCATAATTTATTTATTTTTTTTTTTTTTTTTTTGATTTTTGTAATTCCTTGCTATTTTTGCATTGCAGAACGTTTAATCATTATGTTGCGTTCTTCCGCTTTTAGTAATTGTCATTCAGATTGAATGATGACATCATATAAAACATTTTTATTCAATTCTAACTTCTTTAGAAAAATTTTGTAAACATTTTATTTCAATAAAAAATTTGGTGAACAATTTATTTCTCTATTTGTGTACCGATCGTCAGTAACCATTTCAAAAACTTTTGCTGTTAGTGCACATTTAATTTGTAAAGGACAAGCTCATACATGTGTTCTAGCTGTTCTTTTCATGGCTTTTGTGTTCGAATGATGGCTACCTGTTAAAAAAACAAAAAAAGACTAACGTTTAAACTTACACTCCTGCACAACCCCTTCCACACATATTTTGAGCACAAAAAAAGTTCTGCTAGTGTTTTTGTATAAATACGAACAATAAATGAGAACTTGAGAGTTTGAAAAGAAACTAAAACTGGCAAAAATACACATACAACTATAATGAAAAATTGTCTATGTTAAAAATTAAAGCATGCATTTAGGGGCAATGCAAACCCCGTTTGTCAGGATTTGCAAAAGAATGTAGTTTGGTTTTACTCGTTTAGTGTTGAACGCAGGGCAATATTTTATTTTAACGCATCAAGTATTTAATGCACGTTTTATTTCAGTGATATCTAAATGATGTTGGAATTCTAAATAAAACAATGAACGTTGAATGTTATAGTAGCAAAAATGCAAATTTTACCCATGAACATTCCACCAAGGAACGGGGGCAAACTTTTCATATACCAATAAGTGCAGTCCGATTCAAGTTTAAGCTCAATGATTAGGGGCCTCCTTTTTATAGCCGAGTCCGAACGGCGTGCCGCAGTGCGACACCTCTTTTGGAAGAAGTTTTACAAGGCATAGTACCTCACAAATGTTGCCAGCATTAGGAGGGGAAAACCATAGCTGAAAATTTTTTCTGATTGGACACCTCATAATGTCCCAGACAGACCCAGCCAAATATGAAGCTATAAGAAGAATTCAGTGCCAGTCAGGAGATTTGTAGCCTTTTATAATTACTACAGGCGTTTTATACTAAAATTTGCTGACAAAGAAAAATGTTTAAATATGCTTCTAAAAAAAGACCAGAAATACGTTTGAACGTTGAAATTTGCCAATATCCTAGGTTAGGTGCTCATTGTCCAAACATGATTCAATCAAACTGTTATAGAGAAAGAAAAAGAACTCCTTGCTATACATTGGGGAAAAAAGGTGGCACAGGGCACGCCAAAGGGGGGCATTTTATCGCCACTCCTATGGGTGACCACCATAAATGACCTATTACGGATGCTGACTGAGGAGGGATTTGAACATCAGACGATGTTATAATACTTCTAAGGGGTAAGGATCCGAATGAGCTATGCAGATAGGACGAAAAGGTCTTGCATAAGGTATATGACTGGGCTATACCCAGAGGTCTCTATGTTAATCCAGAGAAGAGTGAAATATGCCTGTTCACGAGGAAGACGAAGGTGGAACACTTTAACGCACCACGTTTCTTCAATAAAACGATTTCGATATCTGACAAGGTCAAATACTTAGGTGTGATCTTGGACAGGAAACTGAATTGGAAGTGTCACATTCAGGAGCGTACTAAGAAGGCTAACAGATGTTGGGCACTATGTAGACGGACCGTAGGCTCGAAATGGGGCCTAAATCCGAGGATAGTCCACTGGCTCTACAGAAGCGTGATTAGACCAATACGTACTTACGCTTCAGAAATTTGGTGGACTGCAATGGAGAAAAAGTGCAAGATAAGGACCATACAACAGGTTCAGAGAACATGTTGTCTTGGCAAAGGCGTAGCGCAGAAGACCACAACCACTAGGGCACTGGAGACTATGCTAGATATCCAACCCATTGACATACAGATTAAGTGTGAAACACCCACTACGGCTATGAGACTTAAGGCGATGGGAAAATGGGAGCAGCTCATACCATCGCGGTATAATCGAGGCGACGATAGGAATCCTGAAGGGAAGGTAAGAGGTTTCCGATCGGATACCTGAGATGAACCTTGAAGTCAAGTGCGAGGCACTGCTGCCATCGGCACAGTCTTTGATTGACGGAACCCTAGTATTGCCATCTGGAAGATCATCTTACACGGATGGATCAAGGCTAGAGGACAGAGTAGGCCTGGGGGTTTATATTGAGAACCCAGTGACTGAGATCTGTTTTAGACTGCCTGATCATAATACGATCCTGCAGGTGGATCACGGAATGTGTGAGTGTTGTGGTGCTAATGCGAGGACGTCAAGTATGAATATCTTTATCGGCAGTAAAATTGCCATAAGGGCAATAACAACCAGGACGATAAGGACACGAACAGTCTTGCAGTGTAAGAAGGAGATTAACGCCTTCTCTGAGGATGCCAAAATCCGCATCGTTTGATTGCCGGGCCATTAAGGGGAAATGAAAGGGCAGACGATTTAGAGTGAGGCCAGAGGACTGCCGTCAATAAACTTGGTTAACCCGAAGCCTTTAGGATCGACGCAGTCCGAGTTAAGGGCGTGGGCGAGGAATGCGCATGCAACATTGTGGAACAGCGAAACGGTCGGTAGGACGCCGAAAATCCTATGGGGGGATCCAGATCGTGAAAAGACGAAGCTTTTACTGAAAGGAAGCAAGAAGGAGGTCAGTATAGCTATTGGTATCATAACAGCACACATAGGACTACGATCTCACTTATGTAAAATCGGTGCGGCAAGTGATAGCATGTGTAGGGCATGCGGCGATGATGATGAGACGTTGGAGCATTTCCTTTGTCATTGCCCGGCTTTCGCGTCTAACAGATACCGGCACTTAGGTGGAGGCACAGTACCAGACATGAGCCAACTTAGGGTAGTGGTATTGAAAACAATTAAGGATTTTGTAAGTAGCGCGGAATTCCTAACTTAAAATTTTCTTTTTAGAGTTTTTATATAGTTTTATAGTTTTTAGCGCGCACTACAAGCCGATAACTGGCTTAGGTGTATGTCGTTGGTGGCATGGGGCGGATTAATGTCTGCACCCTCTTTTCAACCTATCCTAACCTAACCTAAGCCCCTCTATATCCTTCTTGAAGATGACCCAGATCGGTTCAGATTTGGATATAGCTGCCAATTTTAGTCCGTTTTTGCTAAAATTTTGCATGTGGTGCTCCGTTATGACTTCCAACAACTGTGTCTAGTACGGTGCAAATCGGTCTAAAACCAGATGTAGCTCCCATATAAACCGAACTCCCGATTTGACTTCTTGAGCCCCTGGAAGCCTCAGTTTTCATCCGATTTGGCTAAAATTTTGCACACAGTGTTCTGTTGAAACTTCCAATAACTGTGCCAAGTGTGGTCAAAATCTGTGCATAACCGAATATAGCTCCCGTATAATTCGATTTCCTGATTTGACTTCTTGAGCCCCTGGAAGCCTCAATTTTCATCCGATTTGGCTGAAACTTTCCAGTGTTTGGTTAAAAGTTCCAACAACTATGCCAAGTATGGTCAAAATCTGGTTTTAATCGGATATAGCTCCCATATAAACCGAACTCCCGATTTGACTTATTGAGCTCCCGGAAGCCTCAATGTAATATGGATACATGAGTATAACCGGATTTAGCCCCGATATAGAGCAATCTCCCGATTTTACTTCTTGAGCCCCCGGAAATCACAATTTTCATCCGATTTGGCTCTAGAGGGCGTAATTCTTATCCCATTTAGCTAAAATTTTGCACAATGAATTCTCCTATAACCACCAACTTACGTGACAAGTATCGACCCAAAACCTGGTACAGCTCCCATATAAACCGATCTTCCGATTTGAGTTCTTGAGACTCTAGAGGGAGCGATTCTTGTCGCCAGATTTTACTTCTTGAGCCTCTAGAGGGCGCAATTCTTTGCAGATTTGGCTGAAATTTTGTACTATGACGACTTCTATGACATTCAATGCATGCACCAGGTATGATTCGAATCGGGAGCTATATGCTCGCATATAAACCAATCTCCCGTTTTTTCTTCTTAAGCGTCCATAAGGCGTAATTCATATCCGATTTAGCTGAAATTTTACACAGTGACTTCATCAACGACTACAATATACGTGTTCAATATAGTCTGAATCTGCTCATAACCCGAGCAGACGGACTTAAGAACCGTCTAGGGCACAATTCCTTTCCAATTTGGTTGAAATTGTGCTCAAAAGGATCTTCTATTGTCTTTAACATCCAAGCCATGTATGGCCAGAGTTGGTTGATAGCTTTACATAGCTCCAATAGCATAGCCATTCTTATCCATTATGCTTTGTTTGTCTATAAAGAGATACCGGGCAACGAACTTGACAAATGTGATCCATGGTGGAGGGTATATAAGACTGGACCCGTCCGAACATAGCACGCTTCTACTTGTTTTTAATCTCCTTCGGAAATTGTATAAAATTGTTAGACTTCTGGATGCTTATAGAGAATGCTTAAATCGCTTCCTTTGTAAAGGATATCGACAGACATTTGTGTTAAAACTTAAGTATGTATAAAATACATCTCCATCCCGTTCATACAAACGGGAACAAATTCTATGGACTTCCTCGTTAGTAAGAGAAACTGGACAGGGATAATATTCTGATAGTCCATGAAGGGACTGATACATGTTCTAATAACTGTTTCTTTTTTCTCGTCAATGTTTAGTATGCAACCATTATGCTTAAATGTGGAAAGATTTGTATGGCTCTTTTTTCAAACCAGTTGTTGATTTATTTCTCTTTTTTCCTTTCCTTACATCTACCTCTTTGTTGATGTTTACCGTTCTAGGGGCAGCTTACACCGTTTGGCAACGGATAAACCACTATTGTTTAGTTGTTAGACAAACGACACAACATCGATGGCGATGATGATAATCTATTGAACCATAAAATTGAGAACGTTACTCAGGTCAGTTCCATCCATGGATGACGATGACAAAAACAATGGCATCCATTGCTATATTCAAAGCTTACTCTTGAGTTGTGATTTTGTTTTCTTTTTGTAGCTGGTCTTCTCTTGTGTGTTTATTTTCTGGTAAGAAAAAAGGACATACAAAAATTTATAGTGTCGATAGGGTGGATAAAAATAATTCAAAACATAGCAACATGGGACACTTTTAAATGCTACATTTAACTTGGGAGTTTAGTTGTTAAAAAATATATGAAACGTAACTAAAGTTTTTTGGGACCGAACGAGAAGAACAGAAAAACAAAACAAAATTGCAAAAAAAAAAGTCAAATAAAATAAAACAGTTGCTTTAGAAAGTATATTTCATTGAAAACTTTACACTAAAATCTAAAGCATACATTCAGGCTGAATTTTTTTTGCCATTCATGCACTTCTATGATTATGTTGTAAATATTTTACTAACTAGCTATGAAGTAGAAAATCTTTTTATATAGAATTATTTACTTTTCTCACACATACACACACACACATTGCAAACCATGATACCACACCGTATTCCCTTATAAGCTTTCAACACTACCTAGGTTTTTTTTTTTGTTATCCAATGAAAAGTTAGTACTCTAGCAACATATACCTGAAGCGCCATAAAGTATGCAAAGTTTACTGAGAAAATATTGAAAGTATATAAGAGCATAATTTAGGGTTAATGTTGCATACTCTATAAGCTCTTTCTCCACACTTCGCAGGTTGTGTAGTTTCACACTTGCACATGCAAGCAATGTGTTGGCAAAGGATTATGCTATAAATTTAATAGAATTACTTGTTACTATTTCATGTTAATAAGTAGAAAGGAAAATCATAATGGGAAAAATTCCTTGATTCAAGAAGAGATGACGAAAAAAGTATGAACTACTTAAAGTTTAAATAAGTCTTTAATGTTAAACGGCTATTTTATTATGTAAAATTTATTATTTATTTAGAAGAGAACAACAAGTTGAATTATATTCAATTCTTACATTCCTACTGTCCCCTGCAGAACAGTACAAAGGTAATGCAAGTCGGTAAATCGGATTCTATTAAAAAAAGGCTGTTTAAATTAAAACTTAAGTCCAGAACACAAGTTTACAAACTCAACTCTTAATAACATTGACTGCATATTGTACAGCTTGAAATTTAATTATGTTCACTTTTTCCATTGTTCCATCACCAAACCAGACAAGAACACAAATTGTGTTGACATCTTCTACATGTGTAGAACGCCCAAATGTGCTCCCACATCGTATGAGGCCCACCAAAGATGAAAAACAAAAAAAGCAAACTCTAGAAAGGTGTTCCTTTGCACTAAAGCACCAGGCATTCACCCCAGATTGAACATTTTTGTGAGCGTATAATAAATTCCAATGCCTGTTTTTTGCACTTCTTTTGGAAAAGGGCATTGGTTTTTTGCTTTTGTTAGTTAGAAGACTAAAATACATGCAGGCTATATGCATGGAAGTAAGAACCCGCAAAGGAAAAATTAAAGCAAAAACCTACAGCAATTCCGAAAAGTGCCAAACAACACAAAAATAACCACATCGTCGTCTTTCCTTTGGTTTTTTTTTAATTTTATTTTCCAGATTTATTTCATTTGTTTGGTAAATCCACGAAATCTTGGTCTCAGTCGACTGCAAATTTAGGATTTCTATTTTAGGAGTTCTGTTCTTCTATATATGTGAAAATGTCGAGAACATGAAAATATTTAGTGGGCGTACGTGGGAGTGTTATATGTATAACCTATCTTCCCTTGGAAGAAGCAAATGTTGAGAAAATTCATTAAGCAAAGGAAACCATTAATTTTATGTTTAAATAAAGATGCAAGAAGTGCCAGTCGTGATAATTAATTTATCGAAAATTTTGTGATTTTAGGAAGAAAATAATATAACAATAATATAACTACCAGAGTTAACACATAGGTCATAAATAAACTACTATCAAGGGAAAAAGAACTAAAACTAACTACTCCCAAAGGCAAATGCACTAAAATTTCCAAAACCCAAGGGAAAGGGTACTAAAACCATATAAAACAACCCAATCCTAGGGATATGTTTACTAAAACTTCCCTTTTCCAAAGAAAAGGGTAATAAAACTACCTACTTCCAAAGAAAAGGTTACTAAAACTAAACACTCCCAGAAAAAAGAAAACTATGGGTTGCCCAAAAAGTAATTGCGGATTTTTTAAAAGAAAGTAAATGCATTTTTAATTAAACTTAGAATGAACTTTAATCAAATGTACTTTTTTTACACTTTTTTTCTAAAGCAAGCTAAAAGTAACAGCTGATAACTGACAGAAGAAAGAATGCAATTACAGAGTCACAAGCTGTGAAAAAATTTGTCAACGCCGACTATATGAAAAATCCGCAATTACTTTTTGGGCAACCCAATACAAACACACATTCGTCCGAAAATATTATTTATTTAAGCTATCCACCACAAGGGAAAATTACTAAAGCTACCAATTACCATGAAAAAGCTTACCAAACCTACTCATTCTTAAGGAAAGTTGCACAAAGCCTACCCATTCTTAAGGGAGAGGTTACTAAATCTAACCATTTCTCAAAGAAAAGGTGCTAAAACTAACTATTTCGAAGCGAAAGGGTATTAAACTAGCTATTTAAAAGGAAAAGTGTATTAAACTTCCTATTTCCAAGGGAAAGGATATCTTACTATCCATTTTCAAGGGGAAGAATACTAAGACTACCCATTGCCAAAGGAAAGGAGTAATTTAAGTAATTACCCATTCCCAAGAAAATGTACTAAACCCGGCCGTTCCCGTGGGAAAAGGTACCAACTCCAACCATTTCCAATGAAGTACCAAAATAGACCATTTCCAAGGCAAAGAATACTAAAACAACGCATTCCCAAGGGAAAAGTTACTAAAACTACCCAGCGCCAAGGAAAAGACTACTAAAAATACCTTTTCAAACAGGAATTGGTAATAGAACTGACCGTTTCAATTGAAAAAAGTACTAATATCACCCGTTCCCATGAGATAAAATACTTTAACTAACTACGCGTTCCCAAGTACAAAGTTTTTAAACTGCCCATTTCAACGAAAAGGGTACTAAAACTAACCATTTCCACAAAAAGCGTACTAAAACTACCCATTTTCACTGAAAGGGTACTAAAACTATCCATTCCTAATGGAAAGGGTACTTAAACTACCCATTCCTACATGATAGGGTACTAAAACTACCCATTCCCAAGGGAAGTGGTACTAAAAATATGTAAACTACCCACTTAAACAAAAAGATACTAAAACTACCCGTTCGCAAGCTAAAGGGTTCTAAAACTACGCGTTCCCAAGGGAGAGGGTATTAAAACCACTCATTCCCAAGGGAAGGGTTCCAAAACCATTCTAAAGAAAAAGAATACTTCAACTACCCATTTCAAAAGAAGGCGGTACTAAAAATATCCATTCCAATGGACAAGGGTGCTAAAACTACCCACTCTCAAGAGAAAATGTACTAAAACTACCAATTCCAAAGTAAAAGGTACTAAAACTATACATTCCTAAGGAAAAGGGTACTAAAACTATACATTTCTAAGAGAAAGGGTACTAAAACTACCCATTCCTAAGGGAAAGGGTACTAAAACTACCCATTTCTAAGAGAAAGGGTACTAAAACTTCCCATTCCGTAGGGAAAAGAGACTAAAATTATCTATTCTTAAGGGAAAGGGTACTAAAATTACCCCTTCCCAGGGGAAGTGGTACTAAAAGTATTTACACTACCAATTTGCACAAAAAGGATGCTAAAACCACCCGTTACCAAGTTGAAGGGTACTAAAACTACAAATTCCCAAGGGAAACGGTACCAAAAATACCCATTCTTAAGGGAAAGTGTACTCAAAGAACCCATTCCTAAGGGAAAGGGTACTAAAACTACCCATTCCTTAGGGAATGGGTACTAAAACTACCCATTCCTAAGAGAATGGGTACTAAAACTACCCATTCCGTAGGGAAGGGGAACTAAAACTACCCATTTCTAAGAGAAAGAGTACTTAAACTTCCCATTCCGTAAGGAAAGGGTACTAAAACTATCCATTCTTAAGGGAAAGGGTACTAAAACTACCCCTTCCCGAAGGAAGTGGTATTAAAAGTATTTAAATTACTCATTTCCATAAAAAGGATACTAAAACTACTCGTTCCTAAGCTAAAGGGTACTAAAACCACCAATTCCAAAGGGTAAGACTACTAAAAGTTCCCAAAGGAAAGTATACTTAAAGATTTAAGCAACTCATTTCCACAAAAAGGTAAGAGTACTTTCCTAAAGGAAAGGGTACTACAACTACCAATTCCTAAGGGAAAAGGTACTAAAACTACCGATTCCTATGGAAAAGGGTACTAAAACTACCCATTCCCAAGGAAGAGGGTACTAAAATTACCCCTTCCCAAGGAAAGTGGTACTTAAAGTATTTAAACTACCCATTTCCACAAAAAGGATACTAAAACTATCAGTTCCCAAGTTAAAGGAATACTAAAACTACCAATTCCAGAGGGAAAGGGTACAAAAACTACCCATTCCAAAGAGAAAAGGTTCTAATAATAACCATTCACCGGGACAAGGGTAATAAAGCTACCCAATCAAAAGGAAAAGGGTAATAAAGCTACCCAATCAAAAGGAAAAGGGTAATAAAACTACCCATTCCCGTGCGAAAGTGTTCTAACACCGTCCTTTATCAATGCAAAGGTTAAAGGGCACTTAAACTACCTATTCTAAAAAGAAAGGTTACTTCAGCTACCCATGCCCTAGGGAAAGGTTAATAACTACTCATTCCCAAGGAAAGAAAACAAAAACTACCCTTTGCAAAGGAAAAGGGTGCTAAAACTAACCATTCCCAGGGAAAGGGTACTAAAACTACCAATTTTCATGAGTAAAGGAGTCTAAAACTACCCATTGTCAACTGTAAAGGGGTCTAAAAATATCCTTGGGGAAATCCATTCTCAAATCTCATTCCCAAGAGAATAGATACCAAAACTACCTGTTCCCATGGGAAAGGGTACCAAAACTTCCCGTTCACATGGAAAAAGGTGCAAAAACTAACCGCTCCCAAGATAAAGCCTACTAAAGCTAACTGTTCCCAAGGGGAAGGGTACTAAAACTAATCATTTCCAAGGGAAATTGTACTAATACAACCCATCCTCAAGGGAAAGGGTACTAAAACTACCCATTCCCAAAGAAACAGGTAATAAATCTACCCATTCCCGTTTGAAAGTGTACTAAAACTACACATTTTCAAGGAAAAGGATAATAAAACTACAAATTCCCGACGGAAATGGTACTAAAAGTATTTAAAATACTCACAAAAAATGTACTAAAACTACCCGTTCCCAAGTTAGAGGATACTAAAACTACCCATTCCCAAGTTAAAGGGTACTGAAACTACCTATTCCCAAGTTAAAGGGCACTAAAAATACACGTTCCCAAGTTAAAGGGGTATTAAAACGACCCGTTCCTGAGTTAAAGGGTACTAAAACTACCCGTTTTCAAGGGAAAGGGTACTACAGCTACCCCTTCTCAAAGGAAGGTTACTGAAACTATCCATTCCCAAGGGAAGGGTACAAAAACTAACCTTTTTCAAGGGTGGGTGGTTCTAAAACTACCCGTTTCCAAGGGAAAGGGTACTATAACTACCTATTTCCAGAGAAAGGGTTCTTAAACTACCCATTCCCTAGGACAAGGGTGCTATAACTACATACTCCCTTGGCAAAGGGTAATAAAACTACTCATTCCCAAGGGAAAGGGTACTAAAACTACTCATTCTCAAGGTTAAAGAGGTCGAAAACTACCCTTTCCTAAGGAAACGGGCAGTTAAACTACCCATTCCCAAGGGAGAAGTATTAAAAATACCCATTCCTAAGGAATGGAACCAAAATTATCCATTCCTATGGCAAAAGGTACTAAAACTACTCGTTCCCTTTGTAGTACTAAAACTTCCCGTTAGTATGGGAAAAGGTACTAAAACTACTTTCCTAAGGGAAAGGGTTCTAAAACTACCCATTCTCAAAGGAAGGGTACTAAAACAGTCCCTTCTCAAAGGAAGACTACTGAAAGTATCCATTCCCAAGGGAAGGGTATTAAACTAACCTTTTTCAAGGGTGAGGGTTTCTAAAACTACCCATTCCTAAGGGAAAGGGAACTTAAACTACCCACTCCCAAGGGAGAAGTACTAAAACTACCCATTCCTAAGTGAATGGACACCAAAATTACCCGTTGCTATGGAAAAAGTTACTAAAACTACCCGTTCCCTTAGGAAAAGGTACTAAAATTTCCCATTCGCATGGGAAAAGATACTAAAACTACCCGTTCCCAAGTAAAAAGTATCTCAAAGTACTTATTCCCAAGGAAAGAGTACGAAAACATCCCATTCTCAAGGGAACGGGTACGAAAACATCCCACCCCCAAGGGAATGGGTACGAAACTTTCCAATTCCCAAGGGAATGGGTACGAAGCTTTACCATTTCCAAGGTAAAGGGTACTAAAACTACCCATACCCAAAGAAAAGGGTACTTAAGATACCCATACCCAACGAAAAGGGTACCAAAACCTCCCATTCCCTTGTGAAAGGTTACTAAAACTACCCATTTTCAAGGAGGGGGTACCAAAACTATCCATTCCCAAGGGAAAAGTTACGAAAACTACCCATTCCTAAGGAAAAGGGTGCTAAAACTTCCCATATCCAATGGAAAGGGTACTAAAACTACCTATTTTTAATGGAAAGGGTACTAAAACTACCCATTCCCAAGAGAAAGGGTACTAAACCTTTCCCAAGGGTAAAATGGTCTGAAACTACCATTCCCCTTTCCCAAGGGTAAAATGGTCTGAAACTACCATTCCCAATGGAAAGGGTACTAAAACTACCTATTTCCAATGGAAAGGGTACTAAAACTACCCATTCCCAAGAGAAAGGGTACTAAAAGAAGGGAAATGACACTAAAACTACCCATTTCCAAGGGAATGGATACTAAAACTACCCGTCCCCATGGAAAATGATACTAAAACTACACGTTCGCATGGGATAAGTACCTTTTCCCTACCCATTCCCAAAGAACTGTGTACTTAAACTACCCATTCCCAAAGTATGGTGTACTAAAACTATCCATCTTCAAGAGAAACAGTAATAAAACTACCCATTTCCAGCAGAAATGGTACTAAAACTCCCGTTTCATAAAGAAAAGGGTACTAAAACTACCCATATCCAAGGATAACTGCCCATTTCCCAATGGAAGGGGTACTTTAACTACCCATTCCCAAGGAAAAGCGTACTTTAGCTATCCGATGTTAAGGGAAAGTGTACAAAAACTACCCATTGCCTAGAGAAATGGTGCGAAAACTACCCATTGTCAAGGGAAAGGGCAAAAAAACTACCCATGCCCCAAGGAAAAGGTGCTAAAACTACCCATTCCCCCTTCCTCCCAAATTTCGACAGAATCGGTTAACAAATGACCACTTTATTGCAATATTAGTCCAAATCGGACGAACATATATATGGAAGCTATATCCAAATCTGAACCGATTTTTTTTTTCAATTTCAATAGGCTTCGTCTCTAGGCCGAAAAACATGCCTGTACCAAATTTTAAGACGATGAGACGAAAATTGTGATCTGTACGGATGAACAGATAGAATGAAAGTGATTCTAAGTCGATCGGTATCAATGGGTCTATCTTTTTTTCTTCTGGACGTTACAAACAAATGCAATAAGTTATAAGTGCAGGGTATAATATGACATTAAAATACTTGTACCTGTATTCACTTACAAAAAACTTACAAACTTAGAACATCTCCATAGTAAAGGAAATCTGCAAATAAGCCTACTTTAACTTTAAGTTTTCTGAATATGAACATTGGTCTTTAATTTGAGATTTCTTTTTTTATCACCATCTCGCCTAACTCATCATCACCGTTTACCACTCTCTATGTCCTTGTTAGTCATCATATTTTCAATTTAAAATTTTTAAATCTAATTAACCATTACACTTATAGCTGTTTCTCTCCATCCATACACAGGCAATCATGTTCAGTTCGAATGCTATCTGAAAACGGTTATTATAATGGTAGAGAAGAACGAATTACCGTTGGGCATTGGTCTCAAGTGTCGGTAAACATGAGCCCTGTGCGTGGTGGCAACACATATTTGTGCGTTGCCAATATAGCTGTTGTTGTGTGATTATGAAAATCTGTGTTATGATTACATTTGCAACCAACAGGATGCACAATGTTAGGGGATATCAGGCAAAACAGGAAATAATTGCATTACAAGCTAGCATACATAAACAGTAACAAACTACATATGCGCCACACACACAAACACATGTATTCGAATATATATGCATAGGGAGAACTCGTTGTTCATACGGTGGTACTACGAGAACCGCATTTGAGAACATCCAGTGACAAATAGTTTTTTTTTGTACTCGAGAGATAATAGAATAGTATTTTGGGGGAAGTAAAATGACGTAAGGCCCGTCTTCACTTCAATTTGCTTTTTATACCCACCACCGAAGGATGGGGGTATATTCATTTTGTCATTCCGTTTGCAACACATTGAAATACCCATTTCCGACCCCATAAAGTATATATAATCTTGATCAGGGTAAAAATCTAAGACGATCTAGACATGTCCGTCCGTCCGTCTGTTGAAATCACGCTACAGTCTTCAACAATTGAGATATTGAGCTGAAACTTTGCACAGATTCTTTTTTTGTCCATAAGCAGGTGAAGTTCGAAGATGAGCTATATCGGACTATATCTTGATATAGCCCCCATATAGACCGATCCGCCTATTTAGGGTCTTAAGCCCATAAAAGCCACATTTATTATCTGATTTTGCTGAAATTTGGGACAGTGAGTTGTGTTGGGCCCTTTGGCATCCTTCTTCAATTTGGCCTAGATCGGTTCAGATTTGGATATAGCTGTCGAATAGACCGATCCGCCGATTTAGGGTCTTTGGCCGATTAAAGCCAAATTTATTATGCGATTGTGCTGAAATTTGGGACAGTGAGTTGTGTTACGCCACTCGACATATTTCTTAAATATGGCCTAGATAGGTTCAGATTTGGATATAGCTGCCATATAGACCGATCTCTCGGTTTAAGGTTTGCGCCCATAAAAGGCGCATTTATTGTCCGATTTTGCCAAAATTTGGAACAGTGAGTTGTGTTAGGCCCCACGACGTCCTTCGTCAATTTGGCCCAGATCAGCTCATATTTGGATATAGCTGCCATATAGACCGATCCTCCGATTTAGGGTCTTAGGCCCATAAAAGCCACATTTATTATCCGATTTTGCTGAAATTTTTTTGTTAGACCCTTTAATACTCCTTCAATTTGGCGCAGATCGGTCAAGATTTGGATATAGCTGCCATATAGACCGATCTCTTGGTTATAGGTTTTGGGGCCAGAAAAAGCGCATTTATTGTCCGATGTCGCCAAATTTTGGGAGAGTGAGTTAAGTTACGCCCCTCGATAAACTTTTGCAATATGACACAGATCGGTCGGGATTTGGATATAGCTGCCATATTGACCAATCTCTCGATTTAAGGTTTTGAGCCCATAAAAAGCGCATCTATTGTCCGATTGCGCCAAAACTTGGGACAGTGAGTTGTGTTGGACCTTTCGACATTCTGCTTCAATTTGGCTCAGATCGGTCCAGATTTGAATATATCTGCCATATAGACCAATCCCTCGATTTAAGGTTTTGGGCCCATTAAAGACGCATCTATTGTCTGATTTCGCCGAAATTTGGGACAGTGAGTTGTTTTGGGCCCTTTGACATTGTTCTTCAATTTTGTTCGGATCGGTCCAGATTTGAATAAATAGACCGATCTCTCGATTTAAGGTTTTGGGGCCATAAAAGGTGCATTTATTGTCCGAGTTCGCCGAAATTTGGGACAATGAGTTGTGTTAGGCTCTTCGACATTTTTCTGCAACTTAGGTTCACAACAAATCGGTTCAGATTTCGATAAAGCTGCTATGTGGCATAAGGTATGCATTTTTCACCGGATTTTTACGAAAGGTGGTTGACATATATACGCGAGGTGATGGGTATCCAAAGTTCGGCCCGGCCGAACTTAAAGCCTCTTTACTTGTTTCTTAGAAATTAAGGTAAATTTGCTTTATGGCGGGTTTCTCTTAAAAAAAATAGAGATCGTGATAATTAACCGGTACATTAATTTATCGAGGACATAAGCCAAAATAGGGTTCGTGATAACTAACCGGTACATTAATTTATCGAGGACATAAACATTCTGTTAACAAATTTTTTCTCTTACACTTATAAGGTAAATAAAAAAGAGGGGCAACATCAAGCGAGCGATTTAGAAAATATGACAACATTATGCAGCAATCATTAATAAGAGTGTTCGCTAACTCAAAATGTGTACAAATTTGCACAAATTTTTACTGAAAGTCGTTGTTCTACCAGCAAAAGGGAGCGTGAGAGCAAAAAAACCATTGTGAGAGTCTTGTATATGACAGTTTGTAAATTAGGATGACTTTTTGAGTTTTTTTCTCAAAAATGTTTTACTGTTGCACAAATGAATAAAATTTTGTCTATTAATGACTAAAATAAAATTTATTCCATTTGCTATTATAAGGGAATCAAGTCTCCTTAAAGATCCCTGTTCAAATTCAGATTTGTGCTTTACCAGCTATTCTAGTTGGGATGGTTGTAAAGCACCACGATCCATTTGCACCATGATTTCGAAATTTAAATCGCGATACGGGACTGAAAAAAAGTGCAAACAGACGAATCGCCTTTCGCTTAAAATATTCTCTAATCTTAAAAAAAAAAAACTAATCAAAATATGATACAGGCATATGAGGTTTCCAAAATGTCATCGCCCTATTGCAAATTTCTATTGGAGGCATTTTCCCCAGCAGAAATTTCTTACACTTCCCCAAATTTGAACTGGAAAATATTCACTAGAAAAATTGGCGAACACAAAATAAAGACAAGTAAAAGCGTGCTAAGATCGGATCTAGACCGATCTGGGCCAAATTGCAGAAAGATGTCGAAAAATACGGTTTTTATTGACCTAAGACCTTAAATCGGTGGATCGGTCTTTTGGGGGGCTATATCAAGATATAGTCCGATATAGCACATCTTCGAACTTAATTTGCCTATGGATAACAAAAAAAATCTGTGCAAAGTTTTAACTCAATATCTCTAATTTTAAAGACTGTAGCGTGATTTCAACAGACAGACGGACGGACATGGCTAGATGGTCTTAGATTTTTACGACGATCAAGAATATAAATATACCCCGATTCTTCGGTGGTGGGTATAAAAATACACTTTTTTCACATACTTGACTTTCAAACTGAATAACTTTTAAGGGCAAAGTTGTTATTAATTATGTCTGAAATCTCAGTTATGCATAAAACTGAAAATCGACTAACGAATGCCTTGTAAATTCGTACAGCAGGTCCCCAAACTAGTGGAGATATTTGAGACTTCAAGCGAATTTTGAAGGGATTTTTGAGCACCATCCAGGAAAAAAATTCTGGAAATAGGACCACAAACGAAGATTTAGCAGCACCAACAAATTTTCGAAATACCGAGCTGATCAAATTTCGAGGCCTGCCAAAAGACGCCCCGATAACATAGGGCCTTGAAATTTTACACACGATCTCGATAACACCGCAGCTCTAACCTTTCTAACTTTCAAAGTGATATATCTTCCCGTTCCCACACGGCATAACTGTTCATAGTTTTTTTTTTTCGATGGATGGACGTTGGTTATTTAAGTCGCCAATAACTCGCCTTGTCATTTCGAGTATCATGGGCACACAGTCCCCTCACTGAGACTCTCCTCCCGAAGTCACTGACTGCCCGCATCCGTTTTTGCAGCTACTCCACATAAATATGAAGCTTTCCACTGCCTGCAACCAGTGGACGCGCCCGGTAGCTTTTAACACCACGCAAATCGTAGCTCAAAGTTTCAGCCCGTGTGGTCTGATGAGCTTAATACTTGCTGGAAGCTCAACAAGAATCAAATGTAAACTGCTTTCAATGGGTTTAATTTTTCGTTTATTTTTGCCAAACGCTATTTCGCATAATTTCAAATTTCTCCAAGATCTGTCATTGTTTAAAATTCGTGCAAAGAAAATGATCTGGTCCCCCTTCATATACCAAAAACTGAAGTATCCTATTTTGATGCGTCCAGGCTCTACTTTTTGTGAAAATGGCAGAAAACTCGTTTTAAACGTTTAGAGGCCTTTGAGTTACAGAAACACTTGGACATTTATGCAATTTTAAGGTTTCAACGAATTCTAACATTGCCATCCACTGTTCAATATAGTGCAACTTGTATCTAACACAAACGCTTATTAATGAGATTTGTCTATTGAAGCTAAAAATCCAAAAATGCTTATGCTAACAACATAAACATGAGTTTATATGCAATGAAGCTTTGTTAGCTTCTGCCCATGGGTATTGATATTCCCCTTTGATTGGCTTCCCATTGTGCACAATCGCTGCGGATGTTGAAGTCTCCATGGTTTATCAATAATTTCAGCGTATTGCTTACAGCACCATTGACAGAGGCCCATTCTTCCAATTGATACCAATTAATAAAGGAGGAAATTTTGCTATCTATACCAGCATCCCAACGAAGGATGAAAATAATCTCCACCTTTCCCACACCCATTCAATGAGCTTGACTTTCATTTGTTTAAAAATGTGAATTCTAAGTAATGGAAATGAGCAGGCGAATTAAGTCGATTGCTTCCCAAACGTTTGACCCAAAGAGTTTTAAATCCCTTGCCTATTGATATTGCGAAGATACCAAGTCATTGCCTACTTTTAGGAGCACAATTTTCTTATTAGAAAATAAATGAAAAGATGTAATTAATTACTGAAGCAAACGATTTCACTAAGAAATTGCAAGCAGCTGTGACTTGGAAATCCCCAAAATGTCAGGTATTGCATGTCACAAATTAATTGTTGCCCCCATTGAATGTAGCCATTATAGTGACATCGTAATAGGATTAGAGAGTCATCATATGCCTCAAGAGAAAGAACATTTAATATAAAAGATGCAAGTCCCATGTTGTGCCGTGACAGTTTTATAATAGCTGGGATTTTAGTTTCACTATAAAATCAGATAAATTGTTTTATAAAAGTATTGCATACTTTAAGGAACTGAAAAAAATTATTAATGATGTGTTGCATAAGTTATAACAATTTGACTTATTAGGTGATTAAGCATTCATAATTAATGGCATTTACAACCAAAAGTGAGTTTGATTGACATTTAGTGAGGATGAACTCTTGGTGGAACCAGAAGACGAGGCTAATACAACAGTGGTGGAAGTTTTGAATCCTGACTATGGTCCGGTTTTTACAGATAAATCTGCACCATGGTAAGGGGGATGGCGGGAGATTTGACGTGGTTCTTATCCTGGAACCATTGGTTTGTGGAGGAATGGTTCGTGGACTAAGAATATCGGGATTTAAACTACTCAAGGGTACGGAGAATGGGATACGCAGAACCTTTAGCCTTGCAAAGAGAAGGCAAAATTATTACATGGGATGAATTCCGGCACAAATTTTGCACGTCTATCCCTTCTAGACCTCAAAAGGAAGTGACAACTCCGCAGAATATAGGCATAATGGCCAATCGGATTACGAAAGCCCTGAATGACTCGCCTGTGTCAGCATGAGCTAGTGCCAAGCCAAGGGGGTAAACAGCGACCACCATGGAAGACCCCAGAGCTGGTTGGTCCAAGGAAGGACTGCAGAAAACTCTTCAACAGAGCGAAAAACTCAAAAGCACCACAGGATTGGGACATCTACAAGGATGAGCTAAGAAAATATAAGGGCGAGCTGAGAAAGGGAGGGAGAAAGGAACAAACCCTAGGTGGAATTTAGAAGCTCCGTCGAGGATACATCAGAGGTCTTTAGGTCAAGGAAGATTCTATCTTCGAGATTACGTTACAGTATATTCAGAAGTGAGAGAATGTATGGACAATATCTAGTGAGGAAACACTAGAACTACTGGTTGATACACATTTCCCGGGGAATTCTCCACCGGACAACTTGGCGCCAGAGGAGATTGTCACTGGTATGCATTCAGCGGAGGTTATTAGGGAAATTGTGTGTGAGCCGAAAATCCTTTGGGCGATAAGAAGTTTCGACTTCTTCAAGTCGCCAGGCCCTGATGACGTTTCACCGATTGAAATACAAGCTGTGTCTGATAGACTGGTTCCCTGGCTTAGGGTGATATACTCTGCTTATATCAGAATGTCATATATACCTGTGGGATGGAGGCACACGAAGATCATTTTCATTCCGAAAGCAAGAAAACCCAACCACACGAAGGCGAAAGATTTTCGTCCTATTACATATCGCCATATCATAGGGCAAAGATCTACAGGGATCGCCTGTCGCAGCAGCAGCATGCATATACTAAAGGCAAATCCACTGAAACAGTCCTTCACGACCTAGTCAGCTACATAGAGGCTTCTCTCGCTGTCAAGGAATATGGTAGCATTTCTTGACATTGAAGTTGCTTTCAGTAATGTAAAACCGATGTCAATCATGAAGGAGTAGGAGTTTCTAGGCATCAATTCTACTGTAAGAAGTTTGTCAATAACTAAAAGATGCATAATGGCAGACTTGGGATCTGTGCTTCTAGAAAGATGGGTCAGCAGAGAAACACCTCAAGGAGCGGTTCTATCTCCTCTACTTATTGTCTCTGAAAGAAAAATGTGTGGAAGTGTGGCAATTGCAGTTAGGGGAAAATTTACCAGCACTCTAAGAGATATACTTCAGCAAAGTGGGCTTTCGAAAGTGGTCTTGGTATAAATCCGTGCAAGACTGAAGTAGTTCTTTTCAGCAGGAGATAGAGATTGCCCATAGCGGCACCTGCACAAAATACCTGGGTGTTTTGCTGCACAGGAAATTGAACTTCAAATCCAACATTTTGTAAAAGGCAAGAAAGGCAACTCTTGCGCTATACACCTGCAAAAGAGCCATTGGCACAAGTTGGGGGTTTAGACCGCGAGTCATGCATTGGGTATATACTGCAGTTGTTAGACCTAAAATGCTATATACTGTCTAATCGGAAAACATACTGACAGACAGATGGTTTCCAATAAAGATTTTGCAGAACCTAAGAGGACGTCGACGAAGAAGAGACAATGGAACATCTGCTCTGTGTATGACCCGTACTGACAGCTAGAAGGAGTTCCACTTTGGGTTCTCATTTCTTTGAGAACCTGCCGGATTTAGCGGATGTGAACATTTGAAAGTTGTTGGGCTTTTTAAAGCGATCTGGATGGTTCAACGGTAGGAACTAGAAGGCATCTTCCTTCTTCTATTCCTATGCTATCACAATGGGCAAAAACGTCGAAGTGAGTCTGATGGCAGATTGCCACTTAAACCTAACCTAACCTAATGGCTCAAAAAGTCAAGATTCGAGATCGGTTTATATGGGAGCTATATCTTATTAAGAACCGATTTAGACCATACTTGGCACAGTTGTTGGAAGTGTTCATCCATACCTACGGTTAGTGTTCATCAATACCTGTGGTTATTTAAGTCACTTTCGCTTATATTGGGTTGCCCAAAAAGTAATTACGGATTTTTCATATAGCCGGCGTTGACAAATTTTTTCACAGCTTTTGACTCTGTAATTGCATTCTTTCTTCTGTCAGTTAGCTTGCTTTAGAAAAAAAAAAGTGTAAAAAAAGTGTATTTGATTAAAGTTCATTCTAAGTTTTATTAAAAATGCATTAACTTTCTTTTAAAAAATCCGCAATTACTTTTTGGGCAACCCAATATATAAGAATATGATATGTATTTCCGTTCAAAATCACGGTCACATTTATAGACCCATAAAACTTTCCCACCTTCATCCTCAAACCACAAGGAATTCACCAGTCAATCTTGGCAAAGCAAAAAAAAACAGAGCAAAGTGAGTGTTGAAAGTCATAACAGAACACTATATGCAATTAAGCCTTCCTGGACTTGGTTTATATAGGAGCTATATCCGGTTCTCTGTCGATTTACACCGTACGCGACACAGTTGTTGAAAGTCGTAACAGAACACTTTGTGCAAAATTTCAGCCAAATTGAATGAAAATCGAGACTTTCAGGGGCTCAAGAAGTCAAATCGAGAGATCGGTTTATATGGGATCCATATCAGGTTATAGACCGATTTGAACCGTACTCGACACAGTTGTTGGGAGTCATAACTGAACACTATTGGACAAAAATTGCGCCTTGTAAGGGCTCAAGAAGACAAATTGGAAGATCGGTTTATATAGGAGCTATATCAGGTTATATACCGATTCGGACAGTACTTGGCACCAGTTGTTGGAAGTTATAACGGGACACCACATGCAAAATTTCAACCAAATCCGATGAAAATTGCGGCTTGTAAGGGAAGACAAATTGGGAGATCGGTTTATATGGAGCAATATCAGGTTGAAGACTGATTGAATCGTAGTTGGCACAGTTATTGGTAGTCATAACAGAACACCACATGCAAAATTTCAGCCAAATCAGATAAAAATTGCGGCTTCCATGGGCTCAAGTCCAATCGGGAGATCGATTTATATGGGAGCTACATCTAAATCAGCACCGATCTGGCCCATTTGCAATCTCCAATAACCTACATCAATATTAAGTATCTGTGCAAAATTTCAAGTGGGTAGCTTTACGCGTTCAACCGCTATAGTGATTTCGAAAGACTAACGGACGGACGGACATGGCTAGACCGACTCAGAACGTCGAAACGATCAAGAATATATATACTTTATGGGGACTCGAACGAATATTTCGAGGATTACAAACGAAATGACTAGATTTGTGTACCACCCATCCTATGGTGGGGGATATAAAAAGATTCTGAGTCGATCGGTATACTTATCAATGGGTATATCTCTCTTTCTTCTGGGTGTTCCAAACAAATGCGCTAAGTAATAATACCCTGTACCACAGTGGTGGTGTAGGGTATAAAAACAAAATTGGCATAAGATTTTGGGGTCAAATATCATTGGGGCACACCCAACCATAAAACCAACCCACCCAAACCTAATGTTTTCCGATTGAGGGAATATGTATATCAAATGATAGGTATTTAAGAGTAGAGAACGAACTTGATATCATTTTTTTACCCGAAGTGTCTTGGGCCACTCCACACTCAAAAACCGCTCAAAAATTTCATGTTTACCGATTGGGGCAATATGCGTATCAAATGAAAGTTAAATGGAAGTAGAATATGAAACTTTTATAAAATTTGGGGTTCAGTTTCAGGGTGACCGTCCACCTAAGAAACCACCCCAGACAGATATGTAAGCCGATCGGGACAGTATGGGATTCTAATAAAAGATGTTTGAAACTTATATAAAAATGTTGACCCCCTCACAAAATTATGTCCCAAAATGGTTATGTACACCGAACG
The DNA here is from genome assembly GCF_963082655.1 of Stomoxys calcitrans. Taxonomy (NCBI): domain Eukaryota; kingdom Metazoa; phylum Arthropoda; class Insecta; order Diptera; family Muscidae; genus Stomoxys; species Stomoxys calcitrans. The sequence goes on along the minus strand of NC_081554.1, from coordinate 161,635,670 downwards.
GGACAATATAGGACTCGAACGAAAGGTATTTGAGAGTATAATACAAAACTTTTATAAAATTTGTGTCGATTCTCGAGAGTCGCCCCACCCCAAAATTTGCCCCGAAAGGACATCTATACCAAACGGAACAAAAAGTTCATATCAGATTGTTTAGAATGCTTTTTTCCCAAGGGCCACAAATTTTCAATGACTTAAGCGCGTTTGAGAATCAATGTCGCTTATATGCCGAATTATCTCATATTTTAGCTCATAAAGTATTCCAAAGAAAGATGTGAAACTGGATCAAATCTCAAAGTCGTGACAAACAATGTATTCGTCGGATAAAAACAACCCTTTTTTATACCCATCACCGAGGGATGGGGTATATTAATTTTGTCATTCCGTTTGCAACACATCGAAATATCCATCTCCGACCCTATAAAGTATATATATTCTTGATCAGCGTAAAAATCTAAGATGATATAGCCATGTCCGTCCGTCTGTCCGTCTGACTGTTGAAATCACGCTACAGCCTTCAAAAATAAAGATATTGAGCTGAAACTTTGCACAGAATTTTTTTTTGTTCATAAGCAGGTTAAGTTCGAAGATGGGCTATATCGGACTATATCTTGATATAGCCCCCATATAGACCGATCCTCTGATTTAGGGTCTTAGGCCCATAAAAGCCACATTTATTATCCGATTTCGATGAAATTTGGAACAGTGGGTTGTGTTAGGCCCTCCAACATCCTCCGTCAATTTGGCCCAGATCGGACCAGATATGGATGTAGCTGCCATATAGACCGATCCGCCGATTTAAGGTCTTAGGCTCATAAAAGCCACATTTATTATCCGATTTAGCTGAAATTTGTGACAGTGAGTTGTGTTAGGCCCTTCGATATCCTCCGTCAATTTGGTTCCGATCGGTCCAGATTCGGATATAGCTGCCATATAGACCGATCCGCCGATTTAAAGTCTTAGGCTCATAAAAGCCACATTTATTATCCGATTTTGCTGAAATTTGGGACAGTGAGTTGTGTTAGACCCTTCGACATCCTCCGTCAATTTGACCCAGATCGGTCCAGATTTGGATACAGGTGCCATAAAGACCGATCCTTCGGTTTTAGGTTTTGGGGCCATAAAAAGCGCATTTATTACCCGATTTTGCTGAAATTTGAGACAGTGAGTTGTGTTAGGCCCTTCGACATCCTTCTTTAATTTCACTCAGATCGGTCCAGATTTGGATATAGCTGCCATATAGACCGATCTCTCGATTTAATCTTTTGGGTCCATAAAAGGAGCATTTATTGTCCGATATAGACGAAATTTGGGACAGAGAGTTAAGTTAAGCTCCTCCACATATTTCAGGAGTTTAGTCTAGATCGATCAAGATTTGCCTAAAGCTGCCATATGGACCGATATCTCGATTTAAAGTCTTGGCCCCAAAAAAGGCGCATTTATTATCCGATTTAACTGAAATTTGACACATTGACTTATGTTAGGCTTTTCGACATCCATGTTGTATATAGTTTAAATCGGTTTATTTATGTTGAGCCCCAAAGAGGTGCATTTATTACCTGATTGCGCTAGAATTCGAAACAGTGAGTTACACCGTTCAAATTCTAAACAGTGAGTTAAGACCCCTAGAAAGATTTTGATTGAACTACAATGTGATTTAACTGTATTTAGACCGATCTTACGTATAAATATATGGGGTTTATCAATGGTGCACGATTAATGGGATTTTTACGAAATATATTTTCCTTTAGCTTTTGCCACTTTCCTTGAAAATTTACTTCAAATATTCCTTCACTAGCCACCACTTATCAACTCCTTTCAATTGTTTGTTATTTGCAAAAAGTACTTCGTACAAATTTCCCCCCTAGAATAAACGAAATTAATTGAGACAACAGACAGTTTAAATCAAGACCACAAACATCTACCCAACTCTCTAGGTTAAAGCCACCCAAACATGCTCGAAAATTGAAGTAGAAACATCCTACGCAGGTAACTTTGCATTAACATACACTTGCAGAAATAAATTGAAAATGCTGTTTACTGCTGGTATTCGAAAACATGCCAGACTTTTCTTGATTTTCCCTTTGCAAATCTTTAAAGATGATTTTGTGAAAAGCCACTCTGAGTTTCATTGTTGTTTTATGAAGCCAGTTGTTGTCGTTACTCATGGGCAACCTACCGTTCGAGCTGAAGAATTTGGTGTCGTTCAGCATTGGCTTGAGTGTTAACAAGGGTGGGTTGATAAGAAATTTTTTTAAAAATTTCAGATTAAAATCGATGGAACAATTGCTGTACTAAACGTACGTTTTCTCCCGTTACCAGTACTATTTTTCTATTTTTATATCCACCACCATGGGAAAGGGGTATACTAATCTAGTCATTCCATCACGAGAGCGGGCGAATGCGTAAATCTAGCCGCTCGAAATTTTGCACAGATACATAATATTGATCGTTGGGGATTGCAAATGGGCCATATCGGTTCAGAATTGAATATAGCTCCCATATAAACCGATCTCCCGATTTGACTTCTTGAGTTGTGTTAGGCCTTTCGATATCCTTCTTCAATTTGGCTCAGATCGGTCCAGATTTGGATATAGCTGCCATATAGACCGATCTCTCGATTTATGGTTTAGAGTCCATAAAGGCGCATTTATTGTCCGATGTCGCTGAAGTTTGGGACAGTGAGTTATGTTAGCCCCTTCGCCATCTTCCTGCAGTTTGGCCCAGATCAATTCAGATTTGGATATAGCTGGCATATAGATCGATCACTCGATATTAGTTCTTGGGCCCATAAAAGGCGCATTTATTGTCCAATGTCGCCGAAATTTCGGACAGTGAGTTGTGTTAGGGCTTTCGATGTCCTTCTTCAATTTGGCCTAGATCGGTCCAGATTTGAAAATAGCTGGCATATAGACCGATCTCTCGATTTAAGTTCTTAGGTCCATAAAAGGCGCATTTACTGTCCGATGTCGCCGAAATTTCGGACAATGAGTTGTGGTAGGCCGTTTGAAATCCCTCTTCATTTTGGCGTAGACCGTATTTCTCGATTTAAAGTCTTGGCGCTTTTCATACCCACCACCGAAGGATGGGTGTATATTCATTTTGTCATTCCGTTTGCAACACATCGAAATATCCATTTCCGACCCTAAAAAGTATATATATTCTCGATCTAAGACGATCTAGACATGTCCGTCCGTCTATCTGTTGAAATCACGCTACAGTCTTCAAAAATAGAGATATTGAGCTGAAACTTTGCACAGACTCTTTTTTTGTCCATAAGCAGGTTAAGTTAGAAGATGGGCTAAATCGAACTATATCTTTATATAGCCCCCATATAGACCGATCCGCCGATTTAGGGTCTTAGGCCAATAACACCCACATTTATCATCCGATCTTGCTGAAATTTAAGACAGTGAGTTATGTTATGCCCTTCGACATCCTCCGTTAATTTGGCCCAGATCGGTCCAGATTTGGATATAGCTGCCATATAGACCGATCCTCAGATTTAGGGTCATAGGTCCATAAAAACTTCATTTATTATCCGATTTTGCTGAAATTTAAGACAGTGAGTTGCCTTAGGCCCTTCGACATCCTCCGTTAATATGGCTCAGATCGGTTCAGATTTGGATATATCTGCCATATAGACCGATCCTCGAATTTAGGGTCTTAGGCCCGACTTTGCTGAAATTTGTGACAGTGAGTTGTGATCAGCCCTTCAACGCCCTTCGTCAATTTGGCCCAGATCGGTTCAGATTTGGATATAACTGTCATATAGACCGATCCTCCGATTTAGGGTCATAGGCCCATAAAAGCTACATTTATTATCCGATTTTGCTGAAATTTGGGACAGTGCGTTGCCTTAAGCCCTTCGACATACTTCGTTAATATGGCATAGATTGGTTCAGATTTGGATATAGCTGCCATACAGACCCATCGTCCGATATAGGTTCTTAGGGCCATAAAAGCCATATTTATTATCCGATTTTGCTGAAATTTGGGACAGTGAGTTGTCTAAGACCCTTCGACATCCTCCGTCAATATGGCTCAGATCGGTTCAGATTTGGATATAGCTGTCATATAGACCGATCCTCCAATTTAGGGTCTTAGGCCCATAAAAGCCACTTTTATTATCCGATTTTGCGGAAATTTGGGGCAGTGAGTTGTGTTAGGCCCTTCAACATTCTCCCTCAATTTGGCGTAGATCGGTCCAGATTTGGATATAGCTGCCATATAGACCGATCTCTCGGTTTTAGGTTTTGGGGCCATAAAAAGCGCATTTATTGTCCGATGTTGCCGCAATTTGGGACTAAGAGTTAAGTTAAACCTCTCCACATATTTCTGCAATTTGGTCTAGATCGATCAAGATTTGCATATAGCTGCCATATAGACCGATCTCTCGATTTAAATTTTTGGCCCCATAAAAGGCACATTTTTAATCCGATTGCACTGAAATTTGACACACTGACTTGTGTTATGCTTTTCGACATCCGTGTCGTATATCGTTCAGATCGGTTTATTTTTAGATATAACTACTAAAAAGACCAATATTTTGTTATACACAATTAAACAATGACTTGTACTTATCAGCATTTGGTTCAAATTGGATCATATTTCGATATAACTGCTATGTGACATAAGATATACAATTTTCACCGAATTTTGATGAAAGGTGGTTTACATATATACCCGAGGTGGTAAGTATCCAAAGTTCGGCCCGGCCGAACTTAACGCCTTTTTACTTGTTTTTCAGTCAGTCAGTCAGTCAGTCATTCAGTTAGTCAGGCAGTCAGTCAGTCAATCAGTCAGTCCGTCAGCCAATCAGTCAGTTAGTTAGTTTGTTACTTAGACACTCACTCATCAATCACTCACTCACGTAACTCTTTCATATATATAGATGAAATTTTTCCATTTTGTTTGTTAGTTTCATTGTCTGCTCCGTATAGACTCAAAAACGACTGTACCGGTTTTCATAAAATATTCACAGATGTCAGAGTTTGAGCCCCAGGTGAGAACATAGAACTACATTTGATGGGTAAAGGTTTTTGGGAGTTGATTACGAATCTGGTATACACATTTGGGACAGAGTCTGGGAATGGCCCAACTACTAAATACCCTGCAACAGAACATTTAGCTTGAGTGGGATAATATGTTAATTAAAAGAAAGGTCTATGTCAGTAGAGTTCGAATCTAATGTTGTTATAAGGATTTAAGTATCTGGGTCACGTCCTGCCGTTCAGCAGGACATGTACATCGCGACAAATAAATAGTCAGTATAGTACTCAAATGCAAGGATGAGTCACAGTAGAGTATGAATCTGTTATAAAATGTCTGGACAAAGTGTTTGGCTACACCAATCTACCACCAAAACCAAGAGAATGAAGTAGATCTAACATTCAAAGTATAATGGACGGACCCTTCCCTTACCCTATTTTCAAAAACGGCAGATCTCCCAGATGGGTGGAATTTTAGTTTGCTTATAAATAATAACTCAAAAACAGAAATTGGTATCCTTATTTAGGGTGGGACATCCAGGGAGGCCGCGCCACCTCCAAAGCCCACCAAAAGGAAATATAGACCCATAATGACAATATGGGACTCAAATGAAAGGTATTTGAGACTAGAGCACGAATCGAATATATGGGAGTCCCCCTCCCCCATACCGGACATAATTACCGGCCATAGCAACATAAAGCTCAAATGAAAGGTATTTGGGAGTAGAGCACCAATATGATATCCTCATTGGGGAGAAATATCTGAAAGGCCGTACCGGCACCTCCAAAGAGGACTTATTTTCAGACCGTGCCAGTGTAGGGTCCAAATAAAATAAGAGGGTGAAGGAAGTTGTAGCGGAGCGCTACCTGTCCAGCTAGTAAAGGATAAGAACACTTTTCGACTCTTATGAAAATAAAGGGCCAGTGCATAGAATTTTTGGGTAATTTGTTACAGCTTAATTCATTACATTTTTACTTTATACTCCACCCCAATATGCGCATGTGTGGCTTCCTTTTTGGTGTGGGAGTGTGCGTGATTATTGTTGGCATAAGCACTTCCGCCAGTTGTCGTCGTTGTGCCATTTTAAATGCTTCAACGGAAACCGGAAGCCACATGCTCTATTCGCTAGAGTTACAGTAAAAGCAAGAGAAAGAGCGAGAGAGCTGGAGGAAGAAAAAGAGAATGAATTGCAACATGCATTGAAAATCATCTGGGTATTCCTAAATAGTTGGAAGTTCGTTTTTCTATTGATGGGTGTGAGAAAACATTGTAACACCCATACGTTACCACGTTCGACTGTTGTCGAAATGTTCCGGCATTTGGTGCATGAAAAACGGAAAGTGTTGTAAGTAGAGGCATTTGTTTTGTATCGTTCTTTATCAATGTTGCATCTTGACGGCTGTTAAAAGTTTTCCTACGAGACAGGTTTTTTATTTTTCCCTCCGTTTTGATTTCATTGAGGTTGGTGTAGCAGCAGCGAAGATTGACAGCTGCAGATATTGGAAAAAGGTAATTTTGTATTTGTTGTTGTTATTTACTTTTAATAAAAGTATAAAACAGGGTAATTTTAAAACAATTATAGCTAGCACGTAGACTAAGTGAGTTTTGGTAAGACTTTTTTACTTGCGACTTAAATAGTCGGTGCTGGATTATTATTCGTCAACTTTATCTTCTATTATAAAGAAGATAGACTCAAAAACAGCTGATCCGATATTCATGAAATTTTTACAGATGGTAGAGTTTGAGCCTCCGGAAAATGAGGCTACAACATTTTTGAAAAGTGAAGGGGGGTGGACCCTCCCACTTACCATCATTTTGAAAAACGCCTGGTCTCGGAGATGGGTGCATCTATTAAAGCGAAATTTTGTATGCCACCTTATGGTACCCCAAAAGCACGAAATTGGTATAACATATTGGGGTCAAATAACCTGGGAAAGGCCCCATCCCAAAACCCACCCGAACGGACTTGTTTACCGATTGGGACAATATGGGTATCAAATCAAAGATATTTAAGAGTAGTATACGAATTTGGCATAAAAATGTCCCCCTAAGTTTCGGGGGTCCCCCACCCCCAAAAACATCACCCAACAGGACACTTTTACCGCTTTGGACAATATTGAAATCAACTGTATTTCAAAATTAAAGTACAAATCCAACATAAAAATTCATTCCTTGGTGTCTGAGGGGCCCCCCCCCACTCTCTGAAACCCTCCTGCAGGACTCAATTACCGATTGGGACAATATGGTACTCAAATGAATGGTATTTGGGAGTTACTTGCGAATATGGTGTTAACAATTAGGTCCAAGTACCTAGGAGGCCACACCAGGCCAAAACCTACCCAAAAGTACAGCCCAAAATCAAGAGTGGATCGATCGGGACAATATGGAAACCAAATGAATGGTATTTGGGAGTAGAGTATGGATATGATATTTAAAATTAGGTCCATGTAACTAGGGAGCCATTCCAAGCTCAAAACCGCCCCGAAAGTACCGCCCAGAATCAAATGTGGACCGTTCGGGACAATATGGAACTCCAATGAAAGATATTCGAGGTGTGATCACCAAGGGAAATATTCGGGATTAGATTACGAATATGGTTTTAAGTATGAGGTTCAAGTGATAGGAGGTTGCCTACCCATTAAAACACTTTCCAAAATGTGAATATTTGTGAATCATTGCTATATAGAGTTCAATCAAAGGTTTTTGGTAGTAGATAAACAAATTGTACGGAGCTGATACATGCTAGTAAGTAAGAAATTTGGTGCGTAATGAAGGCGCAGCAAAGCGGACCGAGTACAGCTAGTGTTCTTTAAAAACAAGTAAGAGCGTGCTAAGTTCGACAGGGCCGAATCTTATTTACCCTCCACCATGGATCGCATCTGTCGAATTCTTTGCGCAGTCTTTCAGGCAAACAAAGAATAATGAATAAGAACAGAGCAGGAGGACGAGGAGGAGGAGCTATATCAAGTTATAGTCCGATTCGATGATGGATTCAGACCATATTGCACTCGTATGTTGAAATCCATGGTAGAAGCCGTTGTACAAAATTTCGGCCAAATCGGATTATAATTGCTCCCTCTAGAGGCTAAAGAAGTGAAGATCCCAGATCGGTTTATATTGCAGCTATATCAGGTTATGTACCGATTTGCGCCATACTCATTACACTTTTCGGAAGTCATATCAAAACACATCATGCAAAATTTCAGCCAATTCGGGTGAGAATTGCGTCCTACAGCGGCTCAAGTAGTCAAGATCCAAGATCGGGTTATATGGCACCTATACCAGGTTATAGACCGATTTGCGCCATACCTTGCACAAATATTGGAAGTGATACCAAAACATCAAAATTACAGCCAAATCGGATAAGAATTGCGCCTTCTAAAAGCTCAATTAGTCAAGACCAAAGATCGGTTTATATTGCAGCTATATCAGGCTATGAACCGATTGCGCTCTCTAGAGGCTCAAGAAGTCAAGACCCACGATCGGTTTATATTTCAGCTATATCAAAACATGAATCGATTTGGCCCATTTACAATACCAACCGACCTACAATACCAACAGTATTTGTGCAAAATTTCAAGCTGCTAGCTTAACTCCTTCAAAAGTTAAGGTGCTTTCGACAAACAGACGGACGGACATGGCTAGTTCGACTTAAAATGTCACGACAATCAAGAATATATATACTTTATGGGGTCTTAGACGCATATTTCGAGGTGTTACAAACAGCATGACGAAAAAAGTATACCCCCATCCAATGGTGGAGGGTATAAAAAAAACTCAAATATGAAGCTTGTACTTCAATTGATGTACACCCATAGGAAAATCCAAGCATTATATTGACGAACAACCAAAAATGTTCATAAATCGATAACCGTTTCTGTGAACGAAACGTCTACAGGCATTCCCATCCTTTTAAGGTGTTAGGTAAGGTAAGGTTAGGTTGAAACGAGGGTGCGGATATTAAGCCAGTAATTGGATTGTTGTGAGCTGTAAATACAAAAATGTAACCTCGAAAAAAGAAAATCTAAATTAGGAATTCTGTGCTACTTACGAAATCCTTGTTTGTTGTCCATGCTACGCCCCTAAGATGGTTCATGTCTTGTATTATGCCCCCACCTAAGTACCGGTGTATGTTAGCCGCAAAAGACGGACAATGACAAGGGAAATGTTTCAAAGCCTCATCATCTTGCCTTACACATGCTATCACTTGCCCCACCGATTTTGCATAAGTGAGCCCGTAGTCCTATGTGTCCCGTTATGATACCAAAAGCTATTCTGACCTGCTTCTTACTTCATTTCACTAATAGCCTTCTTCTAAATTTTGATAAAGTTGGTAATGGTACCATCGTCGGGACCCGATTCATTAGATTTTATTAAGCTTTCCGTCCCTACATTGCCTGAAGTACCAATATTAGTATCATTGCCTATACTAGTCTTTCAAATCTTGAATAAATGGCCTTCTTGGGAATAGACGCTCCCTGTTGTTTAGTCTGCATGGACTTTCCTGTCACTGCAATGCTGGATGTTTCAGTATTAGGATCTTTGCTTATCCTAGTCTTCCAAATATTGAGAGACGGTAATTGTCTCGTCGTCGGCCCCCTGTTCATCAGGCGGTATTAGGCGGTATTGAGTGTCCTGCCACTGCACCGCCTGATGGCTCAATATGAGGAGTTTCTCGTCCCTGTATTGCCTGAAGTTCCAATATTAGGATCTTTGCCTATACTAGTCTTCCAAAACTTGAGTAAATGGGCTTCTTGGAAGTTGGTGATGGTCTCATCGTCCACTTCCTGTTGTTTGACTTTTCTGTCACTGCAATGCAGAAAGTTTTAGTATTAAGGCCTTTGCTTATCCTAGTCTTCCCAATATTGAGAGAGACGGTGATTGTCTCGTCGTCGACCCCTTGTTTGTTAGGCGGTATGAGTGTCCTGTCACTGCACCACCTGGCGGCTCAATATGAGGAGTTTCCTGTCCCTGCATTGCCTGATGATTTAACATTTGGATCTTTGCCTATCCTAGTCTTCCAAATCTTGAGTAAATGTACTTCTTAGGAGTAGGTGATGGTATCATCGTCCGCTCCCTGTTCTTAAGATTGTATTGACTTTCCTGTCACTGCTGGATGTTTCAGTATTAGGATCTTTGCTTATCCTAGACTTCCCAATATTGAGAGAGAGACAGTGATTGCTTCGTCGTCGACCCCCTGTTCGTTAGGCGGCATTGAGTTCCCCGTTCCAGCACTGCCATATGTTCTAATATTAGGATCTTTGCATGTCCTAGTCTTTCCAATCTTGAAAAAGACACCCTTGGCCCCGTTGTACTTCATGGATTTAGTCTTAGCAAAACTTGTCACGGAGACTTTATCAATCCCAACCACAACAAGAGTTCCTTCCTCCTTCTCCTCCCTGTGGAAGACCTCCCACTTCTCTGCGACCAAACTTTGGTTTATTACTATATAATTTAATATCCCATCCTTTGATGAAGACAGTCGCCTTTGTGAGCTGGGGGATGTTCATCTTTCCCACCAGATCGAGCTTTGCGCTCTCCCAGGGAGCATGGATACCTCCGACAAGCATTTTGACGGTATCAATACATTCCGCCGACGCAAAACGCATCGTAATGATGTTCCCTCTATACTCTCAGCTCATCATTTGTATGGGTGGACCCTCTACAGAGTTTCACGCATGTTCGATAATCCGCTCTTTAAACAGATCCTCCACTTTGGACAGGTGATCTGGTGGAATCCTACAGGATACACTGCCGATATTGATGACTGCATAAGTCAGCTGATCTCTGTTGCGCTTCCTCCTTTTGGAAGGATGGCTGCGTCCTCCTTTTGGAAGTCACAGTCTTCCATGAAGACTCAGAGACCGTGACGAAAGAAGGCACCTTCTTACCTTGCTCATCGACCATCTTGCCCTTCCGTGATGGCTGTGGCCTCCTTTTAGAAGTCACATTCCTCCATAAAGACTCAGGGGCCTTGCGCGCTTCCTTCGTCCCTGTTCCGACTTTTTCTCCCTCCGCAGGACACTGTCTGGAGTCTCCATTGCGGGAGGGCTGACTTATTTTTCCCAGAGTACTTGAAAGCGGGGAGCTCTTTTTCTTTTTCAGCATTTAAGCAGTGTTATGCTCTTCGGGAGATTCGATTCTCTTTCCAACTTCAGTAGAAGTGCTTTGAATGTCAGTTCTATACCTTTCAGCATCCCGCTCTATCACACACACATTCCACTTCCTCCTTCGTCATGCCCCGGATTGCTTTTTATACCCACCATCAGAGGATGGGGGAATACTTATCTAGTCATTCTGTTTGTAACACCTCGAAATATTCGTCTAAGACCCCATAAAATACATATATTCTTGATTGTCTCGATATTCTGAGTCGATCTAGCCATGTCCGTCAGTCTGTCTGACGAAATCACGATAGCGGTTGAACGCGTAAAGCTAGCCGCTTAAAATTTTGCACAGATACTTAATATTGATGTTGGTCGTTGGGGATTGCAAATGAACCATATCGGATCATATTCAGATATAGCTTCCATATAAACCGCTATCCCGATTTAACTCCCCTGGAACCCGCAATTTGTGTCCGATTTGAAATTTCGCATGTTTTGTTCTATTACAACTTCCAGCACCTGTACCAAGTGGGGTTCAAATCGGTCTATAACCTGATATAGCTCCCATATAAACTGACCTGCCGTTTTGATTTCTGAAGCATCTAGAGGGCGCAATTCTTATCGGATTTGGCTGAAAATTTGTACTATGACATCTTCTATGACATTTAATGCATGTGCCAGGTAAGGTTTGAATCGGTCTTAAACCTGATATATAGCTCCCATATAAACCGATCTCCAGATTTTATAAGAAGAGAAATATGGAGAACCTCTAGAGGGCGCAATTCTTATCCGATTTTGCTTAAATTTTGCACAACGACTTTCTCAATGACCCCCAACTTACGAGCCAATTAAGGTTCAAATCGACCCAAAATCTGATATATCTCCCATATAAACCGACCTCCCAATTTGACTTCTTGAGCCTCTAGAGGGCCCAATGACGTCTTCTTTTTAATGGATGGATTTAATGGAATGGATTAAAAGTCCACAGTCACTGCTACCATGACTTCTAACAAAAGTGCCAAATATGATCAGAATCGGTCCAAAAGCAAATATAGCTCCCATGCAAACCGATCACCTCATTTTACTTCTTAAGTCCCTCTAGAGCGTAATTCCTATCCGATTTGGTTGAAATTTTATACAATGGGATATTTTATTGTATTTAACATCCAAGCCAAGTATGGTTCGAGTCAGTTTATAACCTGACGTTGCTCCATTAGCACAGCAATTCTTATCCATTATCCTTTGTTTGCCAGTAAAGAGATGCCGGGCAAAGAACTTGACAAATGCGATTCACTGGTGGGGCCCGGTCCGGCACTAAGCTCGCATTTACTTCTTTAGTCTGACGACTGTTTGTGCGCTTGAAGCATTGCTCTCGACTAGGGGGTGTTTCATCCATCCCTGAAAAACAACGGGCATTCACAAATTCATAATCAACAACGGCTGTATATGCTAACGACACCATTGGTACATGCATTTTCAAATACATTTTTCTATCAGTGTTGTATACATAACTTCATATCCTTTTGAGCACAATAAAGAGTCAAAATTCTTACTTCAAAAACTATGAACAAGTAAAAGCGTGCTAAGTTCGGCCGGGCCGAATCTTATATACCCTCCACCATAGATCGCATTTGTCGAGTTATTTTCCCGACATCTATTCTTAGGCAAAAAAGGATATAAGAAAAGATTTGCTCTGCTATTAGTGCGATATCAAGATATGGTCCGGTTTGGACCACAACTAAATTATATATTGGAGACCTGTGTAAAATGTTAGCCAATTCGAATAAGAATTGCGCCCTTTGGGGGCTCAAGAAGTAAAATAGAGAGACCGATTAATATGGGAGCTGTAGCGGCCTATAGACCGATTCAGACCATAATAAACACGTATGTTGATGGTCAAGAGAGGATCCGTTATACAAAATTTCAGGCAAATTGGATAATAATTGCGACCTCTAGAGTCTCAAGAAGTCAAGACCCAAGATCGGTTTATATGGCAGCTATATCAGGTTATGGACCGATTTGAACCATACTTAGCACAGGATATCATAACAAAAAACGTCGTGCAAAATGTACATACTTGGCACAGTTGTTGGGTATCATAACAAAACACGTCGTGTAAAATTTCATTCCAATCGGATAATAATTGTGCACTCTAGAGGCTCAAGAAGTCAAGACCCAAGATCGGTTTATACGGCACCTATATCGGGTTATGGACCGTTTTGAACCATACTTAGCACAGGATATCATAACAAAAAACGTCGTGCAAAATGTCATTCCAATCGGATAGGAATTGCGACCTCTAGAAGCTCAAGAAGTCAAGACCCAAGATCGGTTTATATGGCAGCTATATCAAAACATGGACCGATATGGCCCATTTACAATACCAACCGACCTACACTAATAAGAAGTATTTGTGCAAAATTTCAAGCGGCTAGCTTTACTCCTTCGGAAGTTAGCGTGCTTTCGACAGACCGACAGACGGACGGACGGACGGACAGACGGACGGACGGACAAACGGACGGACATGGCTAGATCGACATAAAATGTCGCGACGATCAAGAATATATATACTTCATGGGGTCTCAGACGAATATTTCAAGTAGTTACAAACAGAATAACGAAATTAGTATACCCCCTATCCTATGGTGGAGGGTATAAAAAACACCATTCTCATCAGCCTTGTATGGCTCCATAGGTATTTGTATGGATTTAACACATGATTCCACTTAAAGTTACAAACTTTATCAAATTAAATATTAACAGACTATTTGACATCTGTCACCACAACGTTTTTCGCTAAACTCTGGGACAAGTGTTTTCGTTTGTTGTTCTCCCGAATGGATTGCATTCATTCGAAGCACGGTGATGATGTTGGTGCATACAAATTTGAGAGTCATCACAAAAAATTTACATATTTTGTATTTAACTTTAGGTTTTTTTGCATTACAATTCCAACAGTACAAAAAAAATGAACTAAAATGAGTAGTTCACCTGTATGAAAAACTATAGTAGTCAAAAAACAAGGAAACGGCCGAGAGAGAGAGAATACTACCACCGCCCCATCCATGATATTAAAATCGTTCTAGAAGATTTTAGTGCGAAATTGGGAAGGAAAATATCTTTGGTATCGATAATCAGTTGAGGCTAACAGACTTCGCTGCGAAAAAACCATGGTAGTTAGTAATACCGGATTTCAAAAGAAAAAACAAGTTAAAGTATAATAAGTTCGGCCGTGCCGAATCTTATATACCCTCCACCATGGATCACATATGTCAAGTTCTTTTCCCGGCATCTCTTTTAAGGTCAACAAAGGATATATGAAAATAATTGCTAAGCAATTGGAGCTATATCAAGTTATGGTCCGATTCGGAACATAATCGAATTGAATATTGGAGACCATATTAGAAGTCATTGTGTAAAATTTCAGCCAATTCAAATAAGAATTTTGTCCTTTAGGGGCTCAAGAAGTAAAATAGGGAAATCGGTTTATATGGGAGCTGTATCAGGCTGTAGACCGATTCGAACCATATTCGACACGTATGTTAAAGGTCATGGGAGAAGCCGTTGCACACTTTTTCAGCCAAATCGGATAATAATTGTGCCATCTAGAGGCTCAAGAAGTCAAAATCCCAGATCGGTTTTTATGGCAGCTATTGGGTTGCCCAAAAAGTAATTGCGGATTTTTCATATAGTCGGCGTTGACAAATTTTTTCACAGCTTGTGACTCTGTAATTGCATTCCTTCTTCTGTCAGTTATCAGCTGTTACTTTTAGCTTGCTTTAGAAAAAAAGTGTAAAAAAAGTATATTTGATTAAAGTTCATTCTAAGTTTTATTAAAAATGCATTTAATTTCTTTTAAAAAATCCGCAATTACTTTTTGGGCAACCCAATATATCAGGTCTGATTTAAACCATACTTTTCACAGCTATTGGAAATCATAACAAAACACCTCATGCAAAATTTCAGCTAAATCGAATGAGAATTGCGCGCTCTATTGGCTCAAGAAGTCAAGATCTAAGATCGGTTTATAGGACAGCTATATCAGGTTATGGACCGATTTCAACCAAATAAGGCACATTTGCTGGACGTCATAACAAAGCACGTCATGCAAAATTTCAGCTAAATCGGATAATAATTGCGCCCTCTAGTGGCCTAAGAATTCAAGATCCAAGATAGCAGTTACATCAAAACATGGACCGATATGGCCCATTTACAATCCCAACACTAATAAGAATTATTTATGCAAAATATCAAAGGGCTAGCTTTACTCATTCGAATGTTAGCTCCCTTTCGACAGACCGACGAAAGGACAGACAGACGGACGACTATGGTTAGAACGACTAAAAATGTCATGTCATTCGCAAAGCCAAATTGTTGTCTCCAGATTAACATGTAAGGAATCAAATTGATCACGTTCTAAAAGATGAAAGGCATTTATATAGCGTGTGAGATGTTCGATCGATCCGAGGAGCGAAACTAAGATCCGCTATTGCAACAGAAGTTCGCCCTTTTGAGTGTAGTGAGAAAAGGATGATCTGACACTGCACGGACGTTGCACATTGAAAAGCTGCAAACACAAGAAGTGGTAACCGCATACTTCACACTACTGAACCAACTGCTTGATGAAGGAAATTCTTTTCCCGATGATATACCAGAGCAGTGGCAAACCACTACATGGAAAATACCACGAAATATTTATTTGGGTACCAGAAGCCTCCATCCAAAAAACCCATGGTAGGAAAAAAGTTGTCGAAGTGCTTCTGAAGCCAATAATGCGGGGTACAGAGCAACTTTACAATCAGTGGAAACGAGCCGGATGCAGGAGAGGAATCGGGAGAAAAGGAGAAAGGAGAAACGTCTATACTGCAGAGAAAAAAAAAAGAAAAGGGAAAGACGTGAGAGCAAGAGAATTGAGATGTATAGTACAGGAGTCGGAATGAAGGCCGTAAATTTAAACAAAGAACTATATATCCAACCGATGGCTTTGGAGCAGGTACATGCTCCTGCAGAGACAAAAAATTAAATCTGGTAACTGATGTATAATTGGGATTGCCCGAGTTTCCATGCCACTTCTACTGATGAGCTTCCCCTATCCACCAGGGTAGCTCATCATAAAACATGCGGGGTGAACCAAAGAGTTAGCATTAGCAGAGGGTATCACACATGCACGGATATGAATACGAATACGATGGGATGGGAGCGGATGGCCGAAAGAATGGTCAACGGTGGA
This sequence comes from Stomoxys calcitrans, assembly GCF_963082655.1. NCBI lineage: Eukaryota > Metazoa > Arthropoda > Insecta > Diptera > Muscidae > Stomoxys > Stomoxys calcitrans. Next base: position 161,619,344 of record NC_081554.1, on the reverse strand, counting down.
TTTCGCAGATCTTTAGAAGATTTTCCATCAAAACAACCCAGCCTAGAGGGATGCTGGCAGCCCCAACACTAGATACAGAAACACCATCAAGAAATAATGAAATGACGACCTAGGATTCAAAACACGGTTTATGACTAAAACGTCAGAACTTTCTCAGAATCATTGAGAGTTTACCACATCCAGAACGAGATGTCAAACTATAATCTAAATATCCTCGTTTTAAGTGAAGTATGATGGCCACCACTTCAATTTTTCAGGCAATGAATTCCACCGAATAAATGGAATCGGCCTCTTATTGTAGCCGAAAGCAAAGCGAGCTCTTCTACCATACAATGTCATATGTGAACGCATTATGACGGTAAGATTAAACTCCAAATGCCGAAAGAAATCGATTGAATTGAAGTTTTTACTATTGGTTCAACGATAGAGGCGAAAAGAATATCGCGGAACCAATCCCTGATGATGGTATAGAATATTTACCACGTAGTCAGAATGAGGTCCAAGTAGCAGTGGCCCGATTAAAGAACAACAAGGCAGCAGGAGCTGATGGGTTGCCCGTTGAACTATTTAAGACCGGCGGGGTCACGCTGATAAGGCACATGCACCAGCTCGTCTGCTTTAACTGGCAAGAAAAAAGCATTACCCGTTGATTGGAATCTCAGCATACTATTGGGTTGCCCACAAAGTAATTGTGGATTTTTTAAAAGAAAGTAAATGCATTTTTAATAAAACTTAGAATGAACTTTAATCAAATATGCTTTTTTACACTTTTTTTCTAAAGCAAGCTAAAAGTAACAGCTGATAACTGACAGAAGAAAGAATGCAATTACAGAGTCACAAGCTGTGAAAAAATTTGTCAAAGCCGACTATATGAAAAATCCGCAATTAGTTTTTGGGCAACCCAATATATCCTGTACACAAGAAAGTTCACAAGATGGAATGTGCCAACAACAGAGGAATAAGTCTTTTCCCAGTAGTATACAAAATACCCTCGAGCGTACTGTGTGGAAGATTAAAACCTAAAGTCGATGAGATAATTGGGCCCTATCAATGCGGCCTTGGACCTGGTTAATCCAACATAGACCAGCTATTCACCCTACGCGATATCCTAGAAAAGGCCCGAGAAGGACAAATCAACAACTACTATATCTTTGTTGACCACAAAGCCGCTTTCGACAGCCCTATATATTGAAAGGTATTTCAAGCCACGTCTGAGTTTGGTATCCCTGCAAAATTAATATGACTCTGCAGGATGACACTTGCTGATACACGTTCCTGAGTAAAAATCGGAAAGAATCACTCCGAACCATTTAATACCAAACGAGGTTTCAGACAAGGAGACAACTAATGGTGTGATCTTTTTATTATCCAGCTGGAGAAGATTAAACGAGATGCAGATGTGAATAGATATAGCACACTAATCACAACAGAACACATGCTACTCGCCTATGCCGACGACATCGACGTCATAGGTCGGTCACCGGAAATGGTTACTGAAGACTTTGAAAGAATCAATGGTAACAACGAAATGGATGGTATCAACTCCCAAAATGCCCTGTACAACTTATCTGATAAAAAAATGGAGAAAGTTGGGAACCACAATTCTGAAGTAGTCAGAAACTTTAGTTTGCTCGGCACCGTCATAACCGAAACGAATGACACCAGTTTTGAAATAAAGCAAAGAATAATACTGGTAAACAGATGCTACTTTGGATTAAGTAGGCAGTTTAGAAACAGGGCCACCCCTCGACAGAATAAAATTGCGCTCTACAAGACACTGATACTATCCGTGTTGTTATATGGTTCCGAAGCATGGGTACTTATGAAAGCAGACGAGGCAGTGCTTGGAGTGTTTAAGAGAAAGATTCTTCGTAAAATATATGAACCGGCGGGTGAGAAGGTCCCTGGGGTCCTTCCTTGATGGTCCATGGGAAGTATATCCGACCCCCACATGTATTCCAAAGAAATTTTATCTAGAATCATTAAAAAAAATTCAAAGCGATCTAACCAATAGCTTAATTTCTATTGAGATTTACAATAAATGTGTTTAGTACGTGAACGTGTGAAAAGGTGCGCTGGGGTCCTTGTACTGATATTTCAAGAAATCGTTAACTGTCTTTTGACTGGTTTTCCGGGACCAGTACGAACCACATATGATCGCTTTACCATATTCCGCTAGCTCATCACCAAAGACATGGCGTACATCAAAATACGCGAATCAAATCGGAAAGGCAGGGAAGTGAACGTTCCATTTAAAAGAGTTCGATGCTTTATTGGTCACTAAGTCGAATAGTGAAACTCTTGAAGAGTAATGGCGCTCAAGATCATATGAAGTGCATAAAACAATGCTGCAGATTCGACAATGGAAATACGCGACTGCAGCGACTTATCAACTGAACTTATGATGATATTTGGTAATGTAGCAGTCTACCTTGGCAGCACCTTACGCTCCGCATGGTGCAATGACCGTTGATAAGCAGTTATTCCTAAGCGTGCCGAGTACGGTAAAGAGATATGGTGGTTGTGTAACTCAAAATCATTTTATACTGTCAAAGGAATGATTAACTCTACGAAATTGCCTGACCGGCCACTAGAAGTGAATCAAGGGCAGAATGTTGTACTTCAACTTCCAGGGAGATATTTGAATACAAGCCGCACAATTTATGTCGAAATTTTTTCACAACTTTGGGTTGGGAGCGTTATTTGATCAGGAAAATTTATGTCGGAATTTTTTTAACAATTTTGGGATTGTAGCGTAATTTGATCAGAAAGAAACCCGCATATGTTGGAACAGTGCGCTCGAATAAGTCATGTGTGCCTCGGGAATTCCAAAAAAGTCATACGCGTCCTGTCAACAGCATCGGCTTCAACGAAGTCGTCGTATGAACCACGAGCTGTATGACGACAATAGCATAGTTATACGTATCAGAATACAACGGCTGCGTTGGCCAGGTCATGTTGTCAGAAAGGATGATGAAACTCCAGCAAAGAAGTCTTTTAAAGCCAAACGCGGTGGTATACGCAAACTGGGACGAACAAAAACCCTATGGAAAGATCAAGGAAGGGAGACACCTGAATCTGGGTTTCATAGGTTATAGAAGGACAAGATCGAGGTGCATGGAAGGTTATTCTGAGTTCTGAGCTAATGAGATAAACGTTCTATCAGAGCCAATTGAACTAAACATAAAAAAAAAACTAAATAAAAAACGAAAATAAATCGAGCTTGAATTTTAAAAAAGCAAAATTTAATACAACGGTCTACTATAAATTTTTTTTTTGTTTTTTCTCCTTTATATTTTTATAGTAAAAATTGTTTTGAATTGATTTTTTTTTTTGTTGAAAAATGTTTTACTGCCCAGAGTCAAAGTCGAGATAATTTTCTCGAATCCTAGTCGGAGTCGAGCAATTTTGCCTGGAGTACTGCGCCTCCCCATCCCTACTCTTACCAAAAACACGTATACTTCTCCCCTCAACATACGGTTCATCCTTAGTTTTCCACTATTTGGTGATAAAATGAAGATAAAATTTTGTCTGCTTGACATTTAAAATGAATGACACGCATGACAAGTGTCAACTGAAACATAGCAGCGAAAACGCTTCAGTAGTTCTGCAGCCTCTGTATCATGATTGTTATTTAAATCCTTTGGCGGCGAACTAAGAGCAAAGTATACCACCATAGGATGGGCGTATACTTACATCGTCATTCCGTTTGCAACACATCGAAATATTCATCTAGAACCACAAAAAGTATTTGTATTCTTAATAGTCATGACATAATTTAAGTTGATCTAGCCACGTCCGCCCGTCAGTCCGACCATCTGTACGTCGACAGCTCACAAATTTTCGGAGGAGTAAAGCAAGGCGCTTGAAATTTTACACAAATACTTCTTATTATTGTAGGTTGGTTGGGATTGTAAATACACCATATAGATCCATTTTTTGATATTGCTGCTTCAAAAACCGACCAGCAACCTGGTGGTCTGCTTCGCTAACCCCGTTTTTGATATCCACTATTTAGTGTAGGACTTCCAAAACCTAGGTAGGCTCTTGGTTATAAGATTATGAAGTTTTATAATAATTGCGTATAAAATTTTAGAAATCGATACCCTTCTGTAAAGAAAGTACTAAATAGTACCAAGGTATATATAAATCGGTAAAAGGTATAAATAATTTGTCAAGGAATTTTGGGCGCATTAGCTCAATCTCTAAAAAAAGTACCATTTTGTATGTTTTAGTACCAATTTTTCACTTTTTGATACCAAATTGAATGAATTTTGAATGGATCATTTAGTCACCCATTATATATCTTCTCCTTGTATCTACATGCCAAATTTCAGACCTTAAGTACCATCTGCAAAGAAAGTACCAAAAGGTACCAGATTTGGTACCAAAATGTATGAGTTTTTAATATATCACTTAGTCAATTATCATATATTTCTTAGTTGAACCGACATGCTAAATTTCAGACCTCTATCTTCGTCTATGAAGAAAGTACCAAATGGTACCAATTTTTGGACCAAAATGTGCGAATGGTGAATAGATCATTTAGCCACCCAATATTTATTTTTTTCTTGTAACCTCTTGCCAAATTTCAGAACTATATATCTATCCGAACAGAAAGTAAAAATGGTACGAATTATTGTACAAAAATGTACGAATTTTGAATAGATCATTTAGTCACCCATCATATATATTTCTTAGTTGTACCTACATTAGTCACCTATCACATATTTCTTAGTTGTATCTTCATGCTAAATTTCAGACCTCTTACTTCGTCTCTGAAGATAGTACCAATTTTGGTACCAAAATTTGTGAATGGTGAATAGATCATATATCCACCCAATATTTATTTCTTAGTTGTACCCACATGCCAAATTTGAGACCTCAAGATCCAACTGAACAAAAAGTATTAGGTTGCCCAAAAAGTAATTGCGGATTTTTCATATAGTCGGCGTTGACAAATTTTTTCGCAGCTTGTGACTCTGTAGTTGCATTCTTTCTTCTGTCAGTTATCAACTGTTACTTTTAGCTTGCTTTAGAAAAAAGTGTATATTTGATTAAAGTTCATTCTAAGTTTTATTAAAAATGCATTTACTTTCTTTTAAAAAATCCGCAATTACTTTTTGGGCAACCCAATAAAAATGGTATCAATTTTTTGACTAAAATGTATGAATTTTAGACAGATCATTTAGTCATCCATCGTTACTTTCTTAGCTGTACCTGCATGACAAATTTCACACTTCAAGGTCCATCCGAGCAGAAAATTGGTGCCAAATTACACGGATTTTTAATAGATCGTTTAATAATCCATCGTTTATTTCCAAGTTCTACCTACATCCCAAATTTCTGACCTCTAGCTCCATATACAAAGAAAATACCAAATTGTACCAATTTTAGTACTTAAATGTTTGAATTATGAAAAAGTCATTTAGTCGAGCATCATATATTTCCTACATCCCAAATTTCAGTCCTCAAGCTCCATCTGCACCGAAAGTACCAAATGGAACCTACATTGATACCAAAATGTACGAATTGTAAGAAGATCATAGTCACCCATCATATTTTTCCTAGTTGTACCTGCATTCCAAATTTCAGACCTCTAGTTCCATTTGTAATGAAAGTATTAAATGGTACCAATTTTGGTACCAAAATTTAAGAATTTTGAATAAATCATTTAGTCACCCATCATATATTTCCTAGTTGTACCTACATGCCTAATATCATACCTCTAGCTCCATCTGTAATGAAAGTACTAAATGGTACCACTTCCGTTACCAAATATACGTTTGCTCCCGCTACCAGTTCTTTTTTTCCATTTTTTAACCCTCATCCTTTTACAAGACATCTGGGCCAAATGTTAAATTGCAGAATTCTACCTCTATCTCAAATTTCAAAATTCTAAGTCTATCCATCCGCCCTGTACAAAGTTCACACATTTTGTATCTTTTTGCTACTTTTTGCAGTACCTAGATGTACAAATGTTCAAAAACTCTTAAAGTCACCCAGTTCAACCATTTCCATCCGCGCTGGGCAAATATGTACCATTTCGTACTTTTCGGTACTTTTTATTACCTAAACGTATGACCCAAGCCCTAAACCTGTGACCCAAGACCAACATTCGTGTAAAATTTCATGATTCTAGATTTATCCGTTTGGGCTTGGCGATGATCAGTCAGTCAGTCAGCCATCAGGCAGTACCGCAACTGTTTTATATATATATTGTACAATAGATCTCGGAGTTTGACTTTCTGAGCCACTAGATGGCGCAATTCTTATCCGATTTAACTGAAATTTAGCATAAAGTATTTTGTTTGTCTTCCAACAAAAACGCCAAGTATAATCTATATCGGTTCATAACCTGATATAGCTCCCATATAAACCGATCTCCCGATTTTACTTCTTGAGCCCCTAAAGGGCGTAATTCTTATTCGAATTGGCTGAAATACACAACGGCTTCTACTAGGGTCTTAAACATTCAATTTATTTATGGTACGAATCGGACTCATCCATTATCCTTCGTTTGCATGAAAAGGAATACCGAGCACAGAACTCGACAATTGCGATCCACGACTGAACTTATCACGCTTTTACTTATTTGTTATAGAAAGATTTAAATGAAAACCATGGATCGCATTTTTCGAGTTCTATGCGAGGTATCTCTTTTTAAGTTTTAGTCCGATTCGGACCATATATGAATGCTGATCATTGTACAATAGAAGTCATTGTGAAATATTTCAGTTCTTTCGAATAAGAATTGCACCTTGTTTCTGGGCTCAAGAAACAAAATCGGGAGATCGATTTATATGGCAGCTGTATCAAGCTTTTGATCGATTCAGACCATATTAAACACACGTATGTTGAAGGTCATGAGAGAAGCCGTTGCAAAAATTTTCTGCCAAATCGGATGAGAATTGCGCCCTCTAGAGGCTCAAGAAGTCAAGACCCAAGATCGGTTTATATGGCAGCAATATCAGGTTAGGGACCGATTTGAACCATACTTGGCACAGTTGTTGGATACCATAAAAAAGCATGTCGTGCAAGATTTCATTCCAATCGGATAAGAATTGCGCCCTCTAGAGGCTCAAGAAGTCAAGACCCAAGATCGGTTTATATGGCAAGCTATATCAGGTTAGGGACCGATTTGAACCAAACTTGGCACAGTTGTTGGATATCACAACAAAACACGTTGTGCAAAATTTCATTCCAATCGGATAAGAATTGCGCACTCTGGATGCTCAAGAAGTCAAAACCCAAGATCGGTTTATATGGCAATTATTTCAGGTTATGTACCGATTTGTGCCATATATAGCACAGTTATTGGAAGTCACAACAATAAACATCATGCAAAATTTCAGCCAAATCGGCTCAAGAAGTCAAGATCCAATATCCAAGATCCATACTTAGAGCAGTTATTGGAAGTGATACCAAAACATCACGTGCAAAATTTCAGTCAAATCGTTCGAGAATTGCGCCCTCTAGAAGATCAAGAAGTCAAGACCCAAGATCAGTTCATATGTCAGCTATATAAAAACATGGACCGATTTGGCCCATTCACAATCCCAACCCACCTACACAAGTGAAAAGTATTTGTGCAAAATTTCAAGCGGCTAGCTTTACTCCATCGAAAGTTAGCGTGCTTTCGACAGACAGACAGACGGATGGACGGACAGACGGACGGACGGACAGACGGACGGACAGACGGACGGACGGACATGGCTAGATCGACTTAAAATGACATGACGATCAAGAATATATATAATTTATGGGGTCTCAGAGGCATATTTAGAGGTGTTACAAAGAGAATGGCGAAATAAGTATACCCTATGTATGGAGGAGGGTATAACAAGTAAAGAAAGGCAACGTGCGAAATCAGACAAGAATTGTGCCCTCTAGAAGTCAAGACCCAAGATCGGTTTATATGGCAGTTAGATCAGGTTATCAACCGATTTAGACCATACTTGGCACAGTTGTTGGAAGTGATACCAAAACATAAGTGCAATATTTCAGCCAAATCGGATTGCGCCCTCTAGAAGCTGAAGAAGTTAGGACACAAGATCGGTTTATGTGGCAGCTATATGAAAACATGGACCGACTTGGCATTTTTACAATCTCAACCGACCTACACTAATAAGAAGCATTTGAGCAAAATGTCAAACGGTTAGTTTGACTATTTAGAAAGTTAGCGTGATTTCGACAGACAGAAGGGCGGACATGGCTGATCGACCCGGAGCGTCGAGACGTTAAAAAATATAAATACTTTATGGGGTCTTAGACGAATATTTCGAGGAGTTACAAACAGAATGACGAAATTAGTATACCCCCATCCTATGGTGCAGGGTGTAAAAAGAAATAAGGCATTTTTCTGCCTTAAAATTTTTCTTAAGAGTATAAAAAATCGAAAAAACCATTGTTCTTAATTTCAATTCTCAAATATACTTTAGTGCCTGGCCAACAACCATTTTCTTATTTACAAAATTAAAAAAATCTATATTGGATGGATTTCGTATCGCATAGCGTAATTTGTAATTTACTTATATTTTGTTATCAAATTTTCAATTTCCCTCTTTCATTGACATTAAAAACAATTAAACAAACACAAAAAGTGCAACTAACTTTTTCTCTTTTAAACAAAAACTCATTTAGAATTTTGCAGTTGCTTGTCAACTCCTCAAAGTTGACAACCCGTATATTTTCCCCTCTTTTGCTTTTAAAAAGTACATTTTCATGGCAATGCTTTATTGCTACGACATCATAATACTTAGCACACCCTTTTACAAGGATATATCCAATTAAAAACTACATTTTACAGCGTTATGTATATTACTTCATGATTCTGGGAAGCTTCTACTGAAATTTCGCTTCCCTTTTTTGCTATAAACTATAAAAATTCAAAGAAATTTTAATGACAACAGATGCACACACACACACAAGCACACAAAAGAAACTGACAAAAGACAAACAATATGGAATAAATATAAAAATTAATGGGTCATTGTAGGGAGAGATATCGAATGCATATCTCCATTACCGCTCATTATTTTGGAGTCAATGACTTGCATTGGTCAGTTCCCACTGAAGAGGACTTGAAAGTTTCAAGAGAATGTCTTGCAAACTTGCAATGATTGTGGTTGTTATGTGTGTGGGTGTGTGTGTAAGAATATTCTCTAATCCAAAGCATGTCTAAGAAGGTTGTAACAAGAAGTTAAAAATAAGTGTAGCATATTTTCAGGCTTTACAAGCATCATTCCGCCTCTCTGTTGGCTATACCCACAAAGTCTAAAATTCATGCACACTCTCATCAACTTTACGTTAGAGTGTTTGTTGCCTTCTTCTTCTTATTCATTTTTTGTTTGCTGTTTGCAAAACGTTAAGTATCCTCTTGAGTATAATTATGAGAAAAATGACTTAATTGAGGAGCATCAGCAGTGTTATGGTCGTAGTTGTTGATTGTCAGTAAGTGTAACGGCAACAGTGCAACAGTACCACCCAACAGTTACATTGTCATTATCATTGTTACTTGAGAATATATTTCGTTATGTATCATTTTTATACCCACCACCATAGGAAGGGGGGTTACTAATCGAGTCGTTCCGTTGGTAACACCTTGTGATACTGATCTGAAAACCCCATATAGTAAAC